>NC_051121.1:10243940-10843940 GCF_014839805.1 Manduca sexta | reverse complement strand
AGTACACTTCCACTGCTGGACACGAGGTTTCTTTACACAGTGACAAGATAAATTGTAATTGCTTCAACAAATATAGTCAGTTTACTTTGTTAATAATTGGTAGCGTAATATTTTACGGCAAGAAGCTGACAGTATCAACGCGATATCTAACTTACTGCTACAAACAATTACAAGAGACATTAGACATTCAATTAAAATTGTATTGCGGAGTTTATTGCGGTTGGTCATCGCCCGCCCCGTGACCACGAAAACTGTAAAGTCTTCGAAACGTCGGAAGAAAATTATAATATAAAAACCGCGATAAAATCCGAAAATAGTTTTATATTAATATCTAACGTTCGAGTAAACATAAGAAATAATTAAGACACTTTTGCATCCACCCAAAACCCTACCAGAGATCTAAATCGATGCGAGGTCACACCACGCGCTCATATGCCGCGAAAAGTATCATTTATTACATAAAAATATTTCTTATTTACAGTAACGATACTTTCATTTATTAAGTATATAAAAATGTTCCGTATGGTACAACACCTATACCTTATTACATCACTCTTCAATGCCAAAAAAAACAACTTTGACTTAGCACTCTGATCCTTCAAATCAGTTACATTTGTCTCAATAAGGTCTTAGCCATTCCCCCTCGCAAACGCTGTCATTTAATTGTGTGTGGTTCCTTATTTACGACAATCTCCAACAATAACAAGCTTCATTAAACACCCATCTTGTGAGTCGTTTAATCCACCAATTTTCCATCTCGATAGCTTGCAGGCATCGATATAAGATTATGAAATGATAGACAACAAATGGCCGTACATGTTTATATGGGATTTGGTACAAAATAAAACTTGTCAAGTAAAGTAAATACGTGGCAGTAAGACTGCTTCAGTGGCGCAGTTGTACTGCATGCGTGGTACGACAGCGCTCTGAGGTCCTGGCTACGAATCCTGGGTCGGGCAAAGTGATATTTGTTTTTTTCTGCTCAGTTTCAGCCGAGAGACTGGAATTTGTGCCCGATTTGGCGATAGGCTCGCTCCCTATCACGTCATGGCATAGAACACACTTGGCGAATAGTGTGCCCTGGTTGCACCTCTGCACACGCTTTCGGGGATAAATACGTGATGTTGTGTGAGTGTGTGAGTTAAGTAAATGGGCCTCCCCTACTATTGAGAGCGATTAGGCCTTAGCCGACATCGGCAGATTTCACATCCCTTCAAAATTCTTATAAAGGCTTCACAGGTATGCATGTTTCCTCACTATGTTCTTCTTCACCGTTGAAGCAACCGCTAATTCAAATGAATACACACATCACTTTAGAACAGTCAAAACTTTGCCTTTGGGTTTTTAACTCGTGGACATTTGTTCAGTTTCAGTTTCACATTTCTATTCCACTTTTAACTAGACAATCGCCACTTGTTTATAATACAAATGAATAATTTCTTCCTTTGTTTCCTAAAAGTATTTGGGTTAAACTAATGGTTTAACTATCTCACCTTGACACTCTAACTAAATCTCCTGTAAAATATTATCAACAATGGCACGCATTTTATATGGATAATGGCACACTAATATGTTTTAATGGCTAACGAAAATAATCAAATAGTCAGGAGACACGCTTTCGGAGGCAAAAAGTCCTTTATACTATAGATTTGATTAGAATTTAGTTATTTATGGGATTTTTCCTTTTACCAACATTTAAAGTTTTTTTTGTCCTACACCCTCTGTATTTTATGTACATGCTACTAATATTATAAATGCGAAAGTTTAATGGAAAATGGATGTATGTATGTATGTTTGTTCCTCTTTCACGAAAAAACTACTGAACGGATTTGAATGAAAATTTACCTTAATATTGGTTATACATCAGAATAACACATTGGCTACAATTCATAATGATATTGTGTAAGTTGGTCATAATATAACGATACATATCAAGTAAGTCGGAAAATTGCTATCTTGGCGTACGCTGCGTAAACCGTTGGAGTTAGACAAAGATAATGTACTGTAGGATTGTTTGTCTTCAAAAGTTCTAAATAAAAGACCGCAACAGTATATATCTACCTTTTACGTGGAAGCCACTAGGACCAAAATAGTGAGCCATAAATATAATTAAATCGAATACTTTTTTTAGCGGGACTTTTATCCCGGAAAACTCCTTCACGCGGGCGAAGCCGCGAGCAAAAGCTAGTATCTTAATAATCCTTAGTTTCCCAAAACTCAGTTATTTAGATAGTCAATAATAGTCAAATTATCTGAGTTCAGGGATGGAATCTTTACGACTGTCTGCAAACATAAAAAGTTTGATGATAGCCTGACGTTCGTTTTCCCAATAATGCTGTATATGTCGATCGGATAAGGTTGAAATTCGCTTGCGGCTTTGTTATTACAAAAGTAACAGGTTTGCAGATCAGTGGGTAAGAAGCAAGTATGTGATATTGGTTTAGGAACGGAATGTAGGAAATAATACAGGAATATCCATAGGATTTTTACTATTCTGCATAAATCCTGTATTCGCCATATTCGAAACACTAAGCTCGTAAAATTTTTACCAAATAAAATAAGCTGAATACGTCTTTAGGAATGAGAATAAAACGAAACATTAGAGTTTACAATACCTGCATATAAGGCGGCGCTCAAACGCTGTTACCTTGTCAGCAAAAAATATTACTCAACCATAAAACAGTGGCTTCAGCAACTTTTATAATAGCATAGTATTTCTCAGCAAACCGCGTCTGCGGAGTGCTTAAGGATCATACAGAACGTTATGACTATTGTGTATATTTACACCAGGTCTACTCATGCCAGCAAGCCCGGAAGCCCAGGTACCTTGAACGGGGTGAACGGCAGCGTCCATGGCGAGGCTCGTCAGGCGCAGTCCAAGAAAGCCATCATCAGAATGCTGGGTAAGTAAAGCTTGACCTCACCTAAACCCTAACTCTCTCAGAAATATTATTAAAAAATATATATTTAACTCTTGAATTGCTTTTGTTGGGACACACACACTTGCGCAGCTATGTAAGTGCCCGTTCTTAGTTGTGCGAGAACGCTGTGTCACACCATACCTCCCATATAAAAGCAACGTACGCCTTTGTTTAATTAGTACGTCTTACGATTTGTTACTATTACCATTTAAGTACGCCACTGAGTATTAAACGTACTCTGGAGCTTTGTAATACATAATATATTCAGTGCCATCTTTGGAGTTTCAATATAGCTAGAGTTGTGACTCCCATACATTACCATCAAAAATACAGTCAACTCTACACTTTTAGTCTGCTATTGTAGTACACTTGAAGGGGTGGGAGCATCAAATCGCGGCACCTCACCTCCCTCCGCCCGACACACTTTAACACAATTAGGTAATATGAATTAAGGGCCTTAAAAATAAATGCTACGTTTGTCTCAGTTATACAATGGTTTGTTTGGCTTCCTCTGAAGGTGTTATATCCCCTCCAACGCCTCACATTTCAACACAATAATTGTAACGAATTATAAATTAAGGTCCTTACGTGTTTCAGTGTTTTGTCTCGCTGAACGTAAATGTCACTCAACATAGCAACATAAAACACAGAATAAAAAAATATTTGAATATCCAATTTCTAAAAGCGCACATTTCTGAAAATGTTAAATGTTCAGAAAATGGAAAGAGACTTATTATTTCCTGGCCAGGTTATATTTACATACAACCTGGAGTACACGTAATATAAATGTTCTAAAGCCCACTTCATATTCGCTGCAAGAGCCGAGAGGTTTTGACGTGAACAATTTATTTATTCATCGAATAAATTTATTTATTACGTCAGTTCCGGCGGTCAATGCTCGCCCGTATCTCAATAGACCAAATAAGAAATAACAATACATAATTTTTCATTTGGCGACCAAATCCGGTACAAATCATATTTTTTCTGATGAAATTTGCAATCTTCCTACGTATTTATATTTAAAAGTGCGTAGACATTAACGATGCGCGGTTAATAGCGGTCGCTCGTGTCTTGTTTTGCTGAGGTAGGTTGAGAGCAGTACCAACGTCAGCATTCTTACCAATAGCTTGACATTTACTGGTGGTAGTTCTTTCGTAAGTGAGAGTCCGCCTGGGTAGGAACCACCGCAATGCCTATTTCTGCCGCCAAGCAGCAGTGTGTATCACTGTTGTGTTTCGGTTTGAAGAACACGTAGAACACGAACACGCTCATTGTAGCCAGTGTAACTATTGGACACAAGACTTAAGATGACATGTCGCAGGATGGTGAGCGCAGTGGAATACAATACTTTTTAATTCAAGGTGTTGGATGGCATTTCTTCTGTTTATTGGCGATCGTATCGCTTAACATTAGGCGAACGACAAGCTCGTCTTTTCATTCAAAATAATAAAATAACTACATTTCGGAGATTTTTTCTAATAGCTGGTTTTAACATCTAACCCCCACATTTCGCCAGCCATGTTAAGTAATGTGTAATGGAAGAGCGACTACTGTCTTTCCTGGTATTAATAGTTTAAACTCCGCGTCGATAGATAGCAGAAACAACTCAATATCATTCTATCCACCCAGGAAACCATTCCAAATCATCAGCCTAGTAGATACTACGAAAATGCATAAATAAAATATTTCTACCTGAAAATACAACAAAGATTAACCAATTATATTGGTCGGACGCCGCCAACATGCTAGGACGCTAATACGGTTTGCGTTAAGTTTTATTTTCAACTCTAATTAATCTAGAACAAAGTTAGTTTGCATTTCGCTAGCTAATTCCAAACTAGCTAATGCATTTTAATGGATTTTCATGCTCAGGTAGAGATATTTTAAAAGCTTGTGTAAATTTAGATAAAGGCAATATCGTAATACTCACTGACCATAATATATAATAATAATATCAGCCCTGTATTATATACTTGCCCAAGGCTGAGCACGTGCCTCCTCTACTACTGAGAGGGATTAGGCCTCAGTCCACCACGCTGGCCTAGTGCGGATTGGTAGACTTCACACACCTTCGATATTCCTATAGAGAACTTCTCAGATGTGCAGGTTTCCTCACGATGTTTTCCTTCACCGCTAAAGCGAACGATAAATTCACAAAGAATACACACATGATTATAGAAAAGTCAGAGGTGTGTGCCCTTGGGATTTGAACCTGCGGACATTCGTTTTGGTAATCCGTTCCACACTCAACTAGGCTATCGCCGCTCACTGACCATAAACATCCACAATATTAGAATAATTATAAAATAAAATACTTTATTTATCACGTAGGCGAACAAAGTTGCACTTATGATACGTCAAAACAATTTACAAGAATAATAATTATTATTTCTAAATAGCAATTAAAATTACTTATATAACTACGGACATTTTAAATTAGGGATAAAATTTATAATGAAAACAAGGTGCAAACGGAAGTAACCAGCTCAGGCTGGCAGGTAGGGGGAAATTATTCATTTATTTATTTTAGGAAAACTTACAACTAGCACAAGATAAATGGTAAATATAGCTGAAGAAAGGTCAATTAAAACGTTTTCACAAATATAATACAATATGTTAGAAGCATAGTCGGAAATATAACCAGCTTACAGACCCAGTTAGTTTAATGTGTACATTATGAACGCAATGCGATAAGATTTAGGAATCGAGGAACAGCAAAGGATGTTATGGCGTTTAGAAATTAAGTACATATTCATTTATAAATAATAATTATTTGTAATAATAGAAGCAGCGAGAGTAGTAGAAAAATAATTTAGATATTTATGAATTCGTTTCGCGCATTCGATAGGCGGTAGGCCTTTAATATTTCGCAATAAGGCGAAGATTATGCATACATTTCGCAATTTCGGCGCGCAAATATGTGATGTCTGCGGATATTATGCAATATTAATGCTTTCTTCTGCTACTGTTTAGAACTTGAATATTTTTTAAAAGAATGCATTAATATTTATCTTTTATCTTTCTTTTTACTCTATATATTTTATTCTTTTTGTGGGTAGGCAATGTTAAAATTTGGCATAACTTCAGATATACTATGTCCTGGATAAAAAGCCTACTTTAATTTCAAAGAAGCACCCAATAGGAAAAGTATTTCATGCGGGCGAGACCGCAAGCATCACCTCTACTAATTAATTAGTGTTTTAAAAGTATCTTATATTTTGACTAATCATTACAAATTATAAGTTTTTTTTTATTTAGGTGTTTTATCGACTTGAGACTGAAAGAGGCGAAACTATTATCAAAAAATATCTTAAGAGTACTAAGGCCTTATTTACAAAAGTTATTTAGCTAAGCATGGAACAATGTTGTCGTAATAAATTTATTCTTAGTGCTTTCCCCATAACAGCCTTTGTAGTGCATAGGCATGGAGCGCTGTGATTAGCTAATATTCAGAAACAAGTTTACTTAAGATAGATGTCAGATAAACAAAGCCTAAGAGAACGATGAAATTGCCAACACTGCAGCTCATTTCATCCACGACGACGCGCCTCACCACCGTTTGAGAGAGGTGTTGCGAGGCGTCGCGGGGTATGGGGACTGATCCAAGCACTTTACCTAATGCTATCCATCGTAGTGTGCGTATGCTGCTTATGTTGCTCACGCACACCGTAACCCCCCTTATTCATAAACGTTATTTATCTAAGGACGGAGCATTGCTGTGATAACAAGTCTGTTTCTCAGTACTGATGGCTTGGCAGCCTTCGCATTGTGTAGACATAGGGTTGCTATGATTGGCTCATATTGAGATATAACTTTAATCTAGTTGACTATCAGATAAAAAAAGCTGAACAAACAGCAAACTGTCAGCTACACGAAGCTGAGAAACAGACTTGTTATCACAGCAATCCTTCGTCCTTAGAAAAATAACGTTAACGAATAAGGGGGGTAAGAGTTTAGGGGAAGTACTTGAGCGCGTCTCCGTGTATGAAGTTATGCTAACTGTATCTACTTTTCTCTCCCTAGCCGCTGTGGTGGTAGCGTTCTTCGTGTGCTGGGCCCCCTTCCACTTCCAGAGGCTGTTCTACATCTACGGCACCTCGAACTCGCACTACACCACCATCAACGAGTATCTGTTCTACGTGGCTGGCGCTCTTTACTACGTCTCGGCTACTGTCAACCCCATTCTGTACAACGTCATGAGTCACCGGTGAGTCATGAGTTATGTATTAGTTGGTCTTTTAGTAAAACGACGGAAAAGGTTGATTAAGCAATCTTTATATCCTAAAAATTATAATTATATTAAAAAAATAGAGAAAAATGTTGCTACTGATTCTAAATAGGGTTTTAAACATTTAATGTCGCAAAAAATCTTCGTCGACGCTTAAGTCAATTAGGTTTTCTACTGTCAATGTGTAACACTTATCAAAATTATTACTTAATATATGTATCACTGGTGTGTCACGGGTTCAATGAATAAGTACTTGATATATGTGATTGATGCGCTTTCTAACATGAGTTATTGTATTTAAGTTTATATTACAAAGCGTTTAATCTTTATGGTTGGTGTACTTTAAGTAGGAGCTATTGTGAAACTGTTCATTTATATTATGAATCACCGGCGTCTCACGTTCTCTATAATAAGATCTAAGGAGCTAATGGGCTTTAGTAAGTATTATTATCCTATGAGCCGAAAATGTATCACGCATCCATAATGATTAATTGAACCCTGCATACAAATTTTTGGTATATTTTAGTATAAGGTGCTGTATTGTACCAGAACTTTTATATTAATAACTCAAATTATGGACGCCTTCGAAAATATACCTTCAACTTTTTCTAAATTTGTGGAACCAATAACTTCCAAATTAATTATTACTTAGCAAGACAAAATGTTAAATTAAAGCCATCATGATTTTTTCCAAATTCAATTTCAATTAACTAAATCATTTTCAATATAAATATTGCTATCTTGATTTTCCTCAGTTCATTTTTGGCTGTCGTTGATAAAATAATTAATTGTCTCCCTCACTAAATCCATTTTTTTTTCTAATTGTTTTTATAGTTCAGTCTTCCATTACCTTTACATTTCAGAGTAGGAATTTTACAATTCTTAACCAGTATTGATCGTATCTCCACGTAATTGTGCTGGTGAGTAGACGAAACTCTTGCGACCTATTCTGCAATTGAAACTACAATCGACTTGGTACTAGATTAAACATTAGAAAAGTCATTTATCTAACCTTTACGGACCAAGAATCCTAAGAAAAGAATATGTAGTATCTTGCAATAAATATGCTGGCACACGCAACATACGCACAGGAACACGCCAGAGGCAAGCCGTTTTTGACACCAATTTTTTTTTTTTTATTTTTCTCTATTAGACACAAAAACAATGTACAAAGATACTTAATCATCTTATATACAGTAGGTATACATAATAACATTTTAAAATTTGTACACCGATAAAACCTGCGCACAACATTCAAATAGTATCGCTAAATTTAATTAAAATGATAAAAGTACGTACAACATTTAAAATTTAAAGTAGTTTTAATTTTTGATATTTATATATTTATCTCGAAATCTTTATTTAGAGCGGACTATGTTCAGCAGTGGATTATATACGGCTAATGATGATACTGACAAGATAATAGATGACAAAAAGTCACTTAGATGTGAGTACGACGAAGCTAATCTAATCGAGGCTAATCTCTAAAGGAGGCTAGTCTCGAACCCAATTTCTGTGGTATTCACTGCGGACTATTGTACCTATCTCTTTATTAAGATGATTTGTGATTATTTACTGACGCATACTGTTTAATACACATAAGCTGAGTGTATTTACCGTCGAGTACAATCAAATCGATCTAGAACATTCCAGAAAATATTTCTGGAACAAATGGAACTACAATACTGCGATACCGGTCAATCATTCACCACAAACATTTGTAACTGTTCATAAAATACATTGTTGTGTGATTCAGCGGCGAGGGGATACATTTATCGCCCACGTTTTGCATTTCTCACTGTTATCCAAATCAATCAGCTGGAATCCATTTTGCTGTGAAACTGTAATGGAAAGCTTCGCCAATTATAATTATCATCTGTGTAGGAATAGACAGCGCTTTTCGTTGCGTACCAAGGCGTCGCATTGTAGCCAATAAGTTATCTAATCCTAATTTTGTCTAAGTATACCTTACTCGTTTATTTTATATTCGTAACAGTCTTAAGTCACGAAGATTAATAATATCACATAATTCCATATCTATATTAATAGGATATATTAAGTACATCTCCATACATTCCCAAAATAAAAACTTTTTAACATAAAAGATATACTTATTATATCTATTTATGTCACCAATGCGGTGTCCGACCAGCTTGATATATTTTCATCCTCTTTAACGGAATTCACAACAGCCACTTATTTAATAAGTGTTAATATAATATTCACTATTGTATGGGGTATTAAATAGTTGTATGTGTAATAAATACATCTATTTAACGAAATTTCACATCATCTCCATTACAGGTACAGGCTAGCATTTCGCGAAACGCTGTGCTGCAAAAAAGTGCGCAAGCAGAGTAAGTATCACAGAGAGCACTCCAGTTTCCGGGAGACCACAGTCAACCACACCTCCGATGGCACCAACATCGTGAGGGTCAGGTCTTCCAGGAAGCCATACCGGATCGACCGAAGACGCGGCAGCTACGGCACTGAAACCACGAGCCTTTGTGTAGAATGGAAAAAGGACGTTTGCCAAACTAAAAAATTGGCGAACCACAGAGATGGCGCCACTGTTCCGCTCTGCAATAATAACGAGAGACTCTTTATTGGCGAATTCAAAATGGCCTCCGATGGTAACGACGTCACTTGAATTTGGCGCGCAATTGTTTTAACAGTTTTATAAATCGCTTTGTAAATTTGGATATGTTTTGTACCTGTTTTTCAAATCTAGTCAATGTGTGATGGACTTTGGACGTTAAGGGTGAGATAAGACGAATTTAGGTTTAGAAATTAATGTAACGAAATACTACACGTTTTAAAATATAGTATGGTTTCTTATCATATTTTTTTCTTAACTTAGGATAAATCGATATCTGTCTTAAAGATCTCATCTCTAAGAATCTTTTATAAAAGTCTAGTCAATAATCGACATTAATATCATAATACCGCAGAATAAAAACTCCTTCAGTATGTACCTAATATTGAAGTTGAAAAAGTGTTCTTTATGGCACTAAGTTGCTTCGCAGCTAATGTTAGTATTTTCTCAGTAAAAGTAATAAAATATCAGGAACAACAAATTTGTAATGAATAATAAATCTGCAAAGGGTTAAGGTTTACCTTAGAAACAAACGAACGATTTTTTTTTCAGCATGGTTTACATTAGCAAGAGTGCTTACAGATTTGATTACCGCAAGCGATTGTTATCGCGTAAATAATCACGGAAATTCTACAAATTTTGAAGTTTGCAGGGCTGGTGGCAAGTTGCATTTGTATAATATAATTATTGAAATATTGCCGCTAGTGCTACTCGCCTGGAATTTCTTCCGCAATATTTCTGCGAGAACTAGCTAGTGTAATTTTGCTTTAATTCATCGTTGGTGTCAATTTGTTTGACTTAAATACGTACTTTATATAGTATAAGATGCTCCCCCATCAAAACGGCGCACTAATCGTATTTTTAAAAATCTATTAAAAAGAATACTTCTACAGTGTTTTTTTGACTTCATTTTTTTAATGTTTTTGTATTGTTATATTAAATTCATAATGAAATTGCCATTAAAATTTTGTATTTCGTACATTTCCTCCTAAAGTATTTATTTGCAAACAACACTACGACGTAGATCGTAGATCGTCAGTGTAATAAGGAATATCTTGGTAGACAGCCTCCGTGGCATAATTGCATTACGGTACGACTTAGTGCTGAGGTCTCGGGTTCGATCCCCGGGTCGGGCAAAGCGTGTTGAAGTTTTTCTACTCAGATTCAGCTCGGAATCTATAATTTGTGCCCGGTATGATGACAGCCTCGCCCACTAACACATCATGGAACGAAATACACTCGGAAAAGTGTACCAGTTACACTATATTTACCCCTTTGAGAATAAAAGAATAAAATTATTTTTTTCAAAAATACCTACATTTTTAAAAATAATTCGTATATCTTCGCATATTTCCGCTGTAATTCGCGTGCCGAGTGTGGATAATTTGCTCAAAGCCGATGCTTGGGGGAGACCTTAACTGACAACATTATGGACAGCATCGCCAACGCTGGAATGTAACGTCTTTCGCGACGTTAGGGAATTAAAATGGGAGTATTTCTAACATCGATTTTCCCATCGTATTATATGTATATATGCTTCCCAATGTCTATAAGTTCATTCAGCAATGAATTCCTGTGTTCGTACGGGTGCTCTGTTGTTACCACTTGTCATCAAGTGGTATACGTGCTTGTCTCCCGAATGCACGCCCATGCATGGGGGGACATTATGCCGCTACCCTAGGCATATAGTGTAATGTGTATACCTCTTGGTTGCCAAATACACATTGAGGCCTTAAAGGGATCGCGAACACTTCCTGTCCAACTTCACTCCATCCTATAAGTTTCTTCTTCCGTCCCCTTTGCTTCCCCCCCTATTTCTCCTCTTCCACTCTTACTCCAGGGCCCCCGCAGTCGCTAAGGCGGGGGGAACTGGTATACCGTTCGCAGGTTTCCCTCGGTGTTGACTGCGGGGTTGGTACTAACAAAAAACCTGCTTGACTCTACATTCTGCTAAGCGATCGCATCATTTGTAAGATAATTCATTCTTCAACAACGTGAAATAATTAGAAATCATCACATTTCTAAACATTTGCAATTTCATTGTATATTACATGTCTTATCAACGATATTTTGTAAACTGTGATGCATTTTTAAATGTGTTTAATATAAATATACTTAAATTAATATATATGTTTTTTTTTAACCTAACACAACTTTTATATTCGCCAAGTATATTATAAAGCTATGGCGCCGTGTGGAGATAGTGCTGCTAAGCGCGTGTTAAAAAACTAAGTATAACTGTGGCGGTAAACATAAAGCGTGTGAAAAATACTGCTTCAATAGTGCAAAAAAATAAACGGCGATAGCCTAGTTGGGTAGGAAACGAACTGCCGAGACAAAAGTCCACAGATTCAAATTCCAAGGGCTCACACACCTGTGACTTTTCTGTTTTTTTTTTAATTATCGCTTGCCCTAACGGTAACGGAAAACATCGTGAGGAAACCTGAATAGCTGAGAAGTTCTCTATAGGAATTTTGCGGGTGTGTGAAGTCTACCAAACCGCACTAGGCCAGCGTGGTGGACTGAGACCTTATTCCTCTCAGTAGTGGGGAAGGCTCGTGAGGGATGATATTATTACATAGTGCAAAAATACATAGGTAAGTTGATAGTGTTAAAACGAACCTTTTAAAAAATAAATATCTACGATGACCCCATGCTTGAGGCACTAGTAACGCGTAGCATGTACAGCCATGGTTGTTGGAAATAGGTAAGTATTATAACTACTTCTGTATGTAAGTATATCTACAATGACAATGCACCACAATGTTAAAAACTACACCAAATCTGAAGGTATCATGGCTGACATTTTTACACTGGGTTCCGTCTTCGAGATGAAGAGTAAGATATATTAAGTTTACGGCGACAACACTCTTACGAAATGTCACAAGTTGAAATAATGTTAGTTAAGTAATACTTAAATGATGAAAAAAAACAACTAACCTACTCTTAATTTAGTATTTACACCTGCTCACAATCTACGTCATGTTTTTCTTTCCTGGAATGTCTCTACTTGTGCCTCTAAAGTGTTAAAAGATGTTACTCTGTATTATAGATTCACACCTTTTAATATGTTTAAACGAAAATAACGTTATGCTAAATAAATATTATCTCCATACATAACCAATTACTCATTACCAATGTCTAGGTAAAGCAGTAGTAAGTATTCTTAGTTCTGTCATCAAGCAAAGTTTTCAAGAATTGATGAAAAGCTTAAGTAAGTAGTTACAAAATTCTTAAGCAATTTTTAAGGAAGGTTTAAGGCTACTTTTTATCCTAGAATTCCCGCGGGGTCGGGATTTACGCGGGAAAATTTTTGTTACACACGTGATCACCACGCGGGCGAAGCCGCTGACACAGCTAGTTAGTAAAATAATTTTAATATTATCGCAGTAAAATAATTATAATTTAATTGCATAATTTATTTGCTCAACAGTAAACCTAACCTTTATTGTTCAAAATCCAAGGTCACTTTATTATTTTTATGTATAGGCTAATAACTAATTGAATCAATTCTATAAACTGATTGCTGTATACTAGCGCCATCTATGTTACTCTCCACAACACTCGAGAACCTAAATCAATAGCTATTATAGATGGCGCTACTGTCAACTCAGATAAAAACAAACAATAATGTGGATTCATTCAAGTCTGTGCCTGTGCCTAAGCTATTTTTATCTCAGACGCCGGATTGCGCGCGCGCGTCTCCTCAATATTATATTGATAAACTTAAAGTACAATCAATTTGTTTCTTGAATGCATTCGTATCTTGTATGTTGTGATATTCATGTGTTGTGGCAGGATGAATCAAGTTTAACAAACACTGTAAGTAAGTAGGTATATATACGGAATGTATGTGTTTGATCATAAGAAAACCATAAGTTTATACTTGGAATACAATGTAAATATTCCTATACATAATTTCCTAAATTTCAAAGTGGCAAGTCGTGTGGGATTCTGAATAGTGATATTCTTAAAAAAACACAATACATTAAGTACTTCGATAAGTTATAATAGTAGCATTAACCTCGGTCTAGATGAATACATACCACTGCTTTGTTTATACCTGTCGCCAATCAGTATTAAGCTTGTAATTGTTTGCGTGTACTTTTCTGCACCAATTTTCGCTTTAAACTACTTATCTTCTCAGCTATCGCTATAGGGCCAGGGTTGCCATCCGTCCGGAATTCCCCGGATTTCTCCTAGTTTGAAGGGCACCCGGTAGCCATTCGGCAGGGGTTTAATAAGTGTCCACTTTTCTTGTCAGGGGAAATATAATATTGTTTATAAGTAGGCGATAAATTGAAATAAATCTTAGTTAAAAATTCATTCATCCCGCATATATAAATGAAAAAAAAATATATAACGATGTTTTTATTTTTGTTGTAAAAAATATTTTTTCAGAGGTATTCTGGGAAACCCCCTATTTCGCCGCAAAGTCCGGGATTTTTGCCGAGTTTATCCGGCATCGGTAATTTAAGTGATGACAGCCCTATATAGGGTGGTCCCTGTAGAGATAGTTGGGTAGGGGAGACCGGGTACAAACGTAACATTTTGTACTTCGACCTTGGTTTCTGATTAGATGTAATTATTTTAATGAATAGAATATACCCATATATACATTTCGTTTATATTCTTTACATTGGTATCTTAATTTACCTTATTATAGGGAATTTAATATGAATCACAGAGACTTCAAAAAAATTCATGAATTGTTACTTTCGACCACGTAGGTAGGTCGAAAGTAACACGTTGTGGGTCGAAAGTAACAGCACAAAGGGTTTTGAAATGAATATAATGTGACGTATAAATCAGCAAATTGTTTATTAGATAACTTTGTATTAATATCACAAATCAACATTTGCATTATAAATGCTTAAAAAATGTATATTTTAAAAAACAAAACAAATTATTCTTACTTTAAGTAATGAGATCAATTATTATATGATAATCATTTTTTTAATCAGTTTATTCAGTCTTTTACTCAGACTCACAATTATGACACACATAATTTAGGTCATCATTAACGCACTCAGCATGTGACCACATTTTACATTCGGTACATTGTACCCATTGCTCATTTGGTCGACTGTTGCTAAAACATTCTAAACAAACGAGACAGAAGCAATCTTCGTCGTCAGATTTATTTTCCTTGCCTTTAGCTACCTTCTTTGTCTTTTTTCCTTTTCCCTTCCCTTTCGTAGATATCAACTTCCTCTTATAATTTCCATTATCAGGTTGTAAAACCATTTTCTTGGCTTTATTTCTTTTTTGGTATTCTTCTTGAATTGCGTTTTTTTCGGGCGTGTCTGTCAATATTGCCGTCTTACGATTTTTACGTCCTTTATTTGATATAGTCCTTGGACCTGCTTGTGGTAAAGGTCTAAGATCTTTGGGTGTAAAATCAAACGGCTGAGAAAAATTTGCTTGCTGTAGCCCGCTAGGTCCAGGTACTGGCGAGTTGGATCTCTGATGGTATGATTTATTTGACAAATCATTGATCACTGTACGATGGACAGTCTGGTCACTCAAGGTTGGAAGATTATCAAGTGGAGTATCCGAATCAACTTGGATGGAGGACGTTGAATCAAGACAGGTGAACAAATTATTAGCTGGAATTTCACTGTTAACTTGTAAAGGCCGGTCAGTGACTGATGATGGTGCATAGTCAACAGCAGTAAATATGTTCCTATTAAATGGACTTATACCGGTATAGGTAAATCCGGCAATTGCATTTCGATCAGTGACGGAAAGAGGAAATGCTTCTCTAACAATACCAGGAATGTAATGAATAGTCATTGTTCGACCAGGATGATTCCGCATCCAGTTATCTGTAGCGATGTTTATCATTTTTTTGAATGGGCCAAATACTGCTCTATCTAAAGGTTGAAGTTTGTGTGTGCAATGAGGTGGAAACGACAGCAGTACTATTCCATTTTTTTTACAAAAATCTAGAGCTTGGATAGATATATGTGATGCATGGTTGTCGAGCAGTAACAAGCATTTTTGATCAACTGTTGGCTTAACTTGTTTTTTGAAGTGTTCTAGAAATAGTAAAAATTCTGCTTCCTGCATCCATCCACTAGCATTGCCAGCTCCGGCACAACCAACAGGACCTTCGCGTATTATATGGTCTTGGTATCGCTTCAACGGGAATACAAAAAAAGGCGATATGTGTCCTCCTTGAGCATTAATTGCAACAGCAACAGTTACTAATCTCCCACGTTCTGCTGAGGTTATTGCGCCTACTTGTTTAATTCCTTTTGGAGCTAAAATCTTACTAGGTTTTTGGACAGTGGTCACCCCTGTCTCATCCATATTCCAAATATCTTTTGGTTCAAACTTATACCTATCCATTACGTTAGCAAGGTTATCAAAAAACTTACTCACATTATGTTCATTGAAACTCGAGGCCCGTGACAGGCTTGTTGCTTGAGGACACCTCAAAGAGAGGATCGGGTGTCGTTTTAAGAAACCCGTCAACCATTCCTTACCCGCCATTTGAGTATCGTGCCACTTTTCAGGAAATGTTTTTCCATTTTTTATCGCCAACTCATATGCCAATTTACGTACTTCAGATGGAGTTAACCCAAAATAAACTCCAGAGCATTCGATTAAATAGTCCTGAAGACATTTTTCCTCATTGTCAGTAAAAACACGGTTGACACAACGGTAGCCTACAACTGCGCTTGTATTTCCTGCTTTAATTTTTTTGATGTATCTATATAATGTTACATGACAAACATTATATTTTTTTGCCAGGAATCTAATTTTTGTACCATCTTTGAAATGCTCTTCAGCCGCTTTTCGGTACACTTCCATGTCAGTAGTTCCTCGTGTGGTAGTTCTAATGCGTTGTCGCGGCATTCTGTACAAATAAATCAATACACACTTAAAATATTAAGTAAATAAATCAATACGGGGACAAAAGTAACATGTTACTTTTGTACCCATAGGACTATGTTACTTTTGTACCCGACCTCATTTTTGTTAAAATATTAAAGATAGCTTTAAAACGGAACGTGCTGAATAAAAACGAATTAAAACACGGTGTAATTCATTTAATTAAGAATTGATATGCGAATATTCAAATTGGTATCATTATTTTAAGAATATGAAAACATTAAATAAGAAAACGTCAAAAACTTACTTTAGATTTGTGAAATCACATAGCGTCCTCTCACACAACCTAACAGCGCGTGGCACGCGCGGCGACTGAATGCAACTCAGGGGGGTGTCACCGGCTATCGCCTTACGGCAGCGAAGCGGTGTTTGCTATTGATACCTAAACCTACAGAGCATTGTTACTTTCGACCCGC
This sequence comes from Manduca sexta, assembly GCF_014839805.1. Lineage (NCBI taxonomy): Eukaryota > Metazoa > Arthropoda > Insecta > Lepidoptera > Sphingidae > Manduca > Manduca sexta. The sequence continues at coordinate 10,826,879 of NC_051121.1, read as the reverse complement.
CGTTACTTTTGTACCCGGTCTCCCCTACAAACAAATTTTGAAAACGAGTTTTTGTTTATCTTTATATCAATGAAAATAAACAATGTTACGGCTTTTATCGCGGTTTTTATAGTATAATTTCCTCTCGACATTTCGAAGACTTTGCAGCCGTCATGGTCACGGGGGGGAGGGTCATATCAAAGTTTAACATTCGCGTAAACATAAGAAATCATTATTGATATCTAAGTAGGTATAAACAACTGTTTGAGTGATATAACTAGTACGAACACGCACGTATCTATATGCATTTTTTCACTTATTCCTTTATTAACATAACTAGTAAGTATTCTATATTATACATCGTTACGGTTCGTTATTGCAATATTTAGCAAAATGTCCTTGAGAGCAATACTTTGCACGGACATGTCCGTACAAGCATTTATTATATTAATCTATCATTGTTGTGTATTGCAATATTTTGCAAATTGTCCGTGTGACTCATTGGTTTTAAAAACCCATTCTTATATACTTATTAATGGTGTGACTAAACTTACACGAACGAGGGGCCTTGTTATGTATAACAGTGTAAACGCATAACGCGATCGTGACGTGTTATCTTCGTGAAATTTGCGTGGAATCAAAGAGTTCAAAGATCCTATAGAGCGGACATTGGGAATATTGTCATACATAAATTTTGCGCTCAAGCGATGGTTACTCTATCTACCGTGAAATAGCAAAACACCAATGAAAAATACTCTGTATTTTGTACATATTATGATTAGCAACATTTAATTGCGCATATTAGTAGTAATATCTAAGGAAGTTGTGACATATTGTCAAAATAACGTGGTATGGACAATAAGGCCCCTGCTCGGACCTCTTACATGTTTGTTCTTGATTCAATTTTCACATTACAATCCGTTAATTCGTTTGACGACGGCGAACTATTTGATGCTTTTTAATTTTTGTTTTAATTCTTAAATAGCATTTTGTTACCAGAAAGGCATTTTTTATTAATGTTTAAGGTTTTATTTGAATTACGTCATATACTTGGATATTTGCCTACCACAATATAAATAAGCACATTGTATAAATATACTAACTACACATATCAAGTCTGCAAGTGTGAATAAAGAAGCCGCTGTATTTTCAAATACCGGTTTTGGGAAATTAAAGTTGTTAGGTACTGCGATATTCGTGCTGTACCTAAACTAAGCTCTCTAGTTACAAGAATCAAACACGTGTGTAACAGAGACAACAATAAGTAATAAGTACTTACTATATTAATATAGCTGACTACATTTCTGATACTTTTTAAACTAATCGGACATGATTGGTCACGTTTAAACTGTATGACGTAATCGAAATTTGAAATTTCGCTAAACCGGCCATGCGCCTTAACGCGTTGTCACTGACGAGCGCCGGATACGTCACCTTATAATTCATTGCTTGATACTTATTAATGTAGACGACTAGCCATAAACAGTAGAGACATATCATTTTGTTATTACAAAGCACTAGCTACAATGTTCCTTCAAACCGGAATACTGTAGTGTTTGCACACTAGTTAACAAGAGGAAGACATTGGTAGTAATAAACAAAGAAACCGACAATAGAGTTAACTGAATCGTTTACTAATATCGTTTCTAACACAACGAGGATTCCCCGCGTTTTTTCATAAATTATAATTAGGTATTCGAGCTCATAGTACTGTATGTGCACATGCGCTGGAAAATGAAATACATTCTAACGCCTCTATTCTCAAGAGAGGTAGGAGAGCGCAAACTTGTGCATTAATAGTTCGTCAACACCGATGTATAACAGCCGCCAAAAAAAGTAACAACAGCATTGTGCAGCATAGTTTTTGTACGTTAATGTAGGTATCTACCTGTATACTTACGTACAAAAATCCTCTAACAAGCGGTAGTGTAAGCTCGTGTGTTCAAGTTATTTACCGGCTATTATGTAAGTATATATCCATCTAATGGCGTGATAGACAGCGAGCTTATAAAAGGAACGCAATGTCGATAGAAAATACGACACATTAATTATAAAACAAAATGTTGTGATAGTCACTGATTTTTTAAAAAAGGTTTAGATGCGTAAAGCAGCGATAGCCTAGTTGGGTGTGGAACGGACTGCCAAGACGAATGTCCGCAGGTTCAAATCTCAATGGCACACACCTCTGACTTTTCTAAAAAATCATGTGTCTTTTAATTATTAATTAATTATTAATAATTATTTTTACGTTTTTCTTTCAACTGCGAGAACTAATCACTAACTAGACGTGAATTTAAATTCTTTACTTGCCAATACTTGTTTAGTTACCCAGATTAAAGGTGAAACAAAATGTATGAAAATGGACCTTGAGGTATCGCCTTAAAGACACAGACTCGCGCATTTAATACCCGAAGGTATAAAACCAAAATAATGTAATATTAATATACTGATAGTGCGCAATTACTTAGCTAATGACTTACCAAACATTCTATGATTTAGAATACTCCGTGGAGCTCTAAGATATGAATAAGTAGACATATTCTCGGGGCGCTGCATGAAAAAAATACATTCATATTCGCGAAGATGCATATTCGTATACGCGAATAAAAAATCCAATATTCGTTACATCACTATTTTAATGTTAGGTACTTATGTACGTCTGTCAGTGGTCGTTATCATTCGAGCCGGCATAATGATGACTAACGTGTTGAAACACGTATACTATAGGTATAATATTGTGGGAAGGAATAATATAATAATATAAACAAGTCTGACGACTTATCGAGTAGGTACCTATATTTTTTTAAATTTTGTTCATTGTAAAATTTTGGTAAATATTGTGACGTTGACTTTCGGACGATCTACATCTCAGTCCGCCCCGTGACCATGAAGGCTGCAGTATTTGAAACGTCGGAAGAAACTTACAATAAGAACCGCGATAAAATCCGGAAAATAGTTTTTATTGATGTCTAACATTCGTGGAAACAAAAAAATGAAGTACCTTTCTATTGTAGTCTAAAAGCGGCGATAGCCTAGTTGGTTGTGGAGCGGACTGCCAAGACGAACGTCCGCAAGTTCAAAACCCAATGGCACCCACCTCTGATTTAAAATATATAAGTATATATTTGTGTATTCGTTGTAAATTATCATTTGCTTTAACGGTAAAGGAAAACATCGTGACGAAACCTACGTACCTGAGAAGTTCTCTATAGGAATTTTAAGGGTGTGTGAAGTCTACCAATCCGCACTAGGCTAGAGTGGTGGACTAAGGCCTAATCCCTCTCAGTAGTAGAAGAGGCTCGTGGCTAGCCGTGGGACAGGATATAATACGGGGCTGATATATATTGTAGTCTAGCCTGAATCACTTCTAAGTAAATTTACTAGTCGTCGCCGACTTTTCCAATATCTATTGTAGTTAACTGCCTGTTACATGACTGAATAAGTGCTACATGTAAAATATAAGACGATCAAATACAAAAGTCGTGCTCGTAATTAAACTCTATAGATTGTTATCAAAAGAGTGGCATTAATAAGAGCGAATAGGGATAATAATGGTGAAATTGAAATAATTTTGTTAACAAACGCGCTGTACTATAAGTTGATAAAAAATATCTATAAAATGTTGGCAATAATAAACCTTTAAATAAAAATTGGGGTGATAAATCTACGTAATTATCACAGGCCCAGTTCATGCTTCATAAAAAAGACGTGAATCATTTCAAAATAGCAACCGTCTGTTTACTTATTGAGACGAGGCGTCGGACGAGGAAAACACATTTCATGCATTCCAGATGGCTTGCAACAACCACAGTCAGCCACTTTTATAATAAATCAATTTGTAAACTGTTTCTCATTACATTATGTAATACGGAGTTAGCTTATACCAAGTATATCCTAGTTTAATTCGTTATAACCCTTTAAGCATAAAAGATTCCAATAAATATTTTAAATCGTCTATTAATTAATCATCTTAAGTGCAACTATTGTTCTTGCAGGTCTATGATGCAGTAACGACTTGTCGACTATCGGAAAACATTCAAAAAAATATATTTCGTAAAGATTACAATGGCGTTGAATCGAGAAAAGGCTGCTCAGCAGGCTAAAAACAACCGCCTCATCATTGCCGTATGGGAGAATAAAGAAGTGAAACAGAAGATAGAAAATGTAAAAAAGATTTTACTCAGTGGCGCGGATGTAAATGCTGCGAGCGCAAACCTTAAACACAACGCTTTACAAATCGCCGTCAAAAAAGCTGAAATAGATGTAATTAAATTGCTCTTAGAACATGGTGCTGACGTCACTCGTACCAAAGGTTTAGACAAAAATGCCTTAGACATCGCTCAAACACTGCAGGGTGATATAGGGCAAGAAATTACGACCTTACTAGAGGAACATGCAAAAAAAATACAACTGGCAACACCTGGAGAACCAGAATCTGATTCGGAAGATAACAAACCTGTTCAACCTGTGGACGCACTTGGATCAAAATATTTTTTAATGCAAGACAAAAATACCGGCGTTAGAGGACATTTATACGAAACCAAGTTATTATGCTTAAGTCTACTTAGAGCTGCCAATGACGAGGATATAGAATCTTATTATCTAGCATCAAACATGGCTGGAATCGGTGTTTTTGACGATATCTGTTTCAAGTACAACGTCAAGGGCCGTGAAAAGTCAATAAGATTATTTTTGCAGGCTAAACACCGCGATTTGCCTAAAAAAGGTAGACTAACTTTAGAAGACGTATTGAAACCAGACAGTGAATTGGGCTTAGCAAACTGCTTCGATAGTTATCTACAAATAAAAAAGAAGTTCGTTCCAGCCAGTGGTCATCCTATATTTGGAGAAAGCTATCACAACGTTGAATTAAATTTTATAGTCTACACATCAGGCGAAGAAAGCTTTAATCGCAAACTGATCGGTAGGAACGAAAGGAGCCCGAAAATTCACAAGTTAATTTATACCGGTGGAAAGAAGTCTATATTTCAATTTGATTATAACGATGATTACATTTATTGCATTACTAGAGATGTTCAAAGAATGCGGATTAAACTATTGGCAGTCAACTTTATTGAATTTATTTTGGGAGAAAAAGATAAGTACAAACACATGCTTGAAGACGAGCTCATAAGAAAATATCATTGCGTTTTAGAACAAACAGCTGTACGATTGTGCAAAGTTGAAAAAAACCATATTGAAGCAAAGTTTCGTCCAGAATTATTTCGTAATACCGACCCGTTTACTGTACTTCTTAAGGAGGAACTATGTAAAGTAATCATAGAAAAAAACTGCGTTAAACCAACTAAAACAAAAGAAGGAATTGTAAACGAATTCAAACGATTGCCAAGAGAACCATCAAGTTCTGCGCTTAGCCCATTTATTGGTACAGTTATCAACTACGATGTCAAAAATAATAAACTTAAAGTACTAGAAAATGTGGCAAAACGGGGATTGAAATCAAATGATATTAAACAATTAAACGAACATTTGAAACAAATACACGCAAATCCCACGGTTATCGCCGAAGCCATCACGAAGGCGGGTGAAAACAAACTTCTAACAACTGAGTTCAAACTTCCACCGTCATTTGGAAATATTGATATTACAATGAAAGATTCTAGAATCACTTATTTAGTTTCAGTGTTTAAAGATTTGTTTCAAATAAACAGAGACAAGGGAGAGATAGAAATAAACGAAACTGACATAGGCAAAAACTTATCAAGTTCAACAACACTGACTGAAGGGTTTATAGCTCATAATGGTGGGATTGCAAGCGCTGTTGGGAATTTGTTACTTTATGATAAAAACAAAAATGTGCTGAAGTTCAACACGGCAAGACCACTATTTGAGAAAGCTTATAAATTATTGGTAGAATTGGAAAAAGTTATACCTGAAGGTAAAAAATTAGATGATTATGTTATAAAAGTAAATACATACAATTTTCCCAGAGCTAGGTTTTCAAATGATGAATATGACACTACACAGGCTAAGTGCTTCCTTAATAGATTGTGGTTTTATTGCAACCAGGGCAAAGAAGATGAAGTCGAAAAATCTGTAAAGACTGAAATAGATAAATTCTATAACGAACACAGATTTCAAACGTCCTTCAGGTTCCGTACACACATCGATAGTATTTTTTCAAAATTTCACAGTGAACTGCAGAAGTGGTGGATGGTGTCGGCTGAGAATTCAATGGCGTCTTACCTTACAAGTGACAGTAATATTTTTCGCATCGCGCAAGAGGGCGTTGACAGTCCACTCTTAACGCTACATCATGAGATGTACTTAGGTGCTGTAAAAAAATTAGGAATTGAGTTTACATCCGAGGCTGTTAAAAAGCTGCGGCTAGATGATTGTGCAGAGAAAATTATCAACATTAAAACTGACAATGACATACTGACTGCGATCAAAATACACCAACATTACAAGAACCAGAACAACTACACTTTTATGGATTTGTATTATATGTTGGGTTTGCCTGCGGAAGATCGCAACGTCATATTAGGCGAACTCAAATTAACAAGCATGGAAATTTTAATACTCATGTGTGGGCGTCCTCGAATAGAAACATCTGACATCGGAGATTTTAGTCTTATTTTAAATATGTTTAAAGGAAATAAAATAATAATTGTGACTACGAATGTAAAAGATTCTGACGTAAAAATTCGAATTCCAGATAATCATTCCACAATCAATGATGATATGACTAACTTGATACATTTTGAAGAAAACTCGATGAAAAAAATTGCTGAAGAGATTACAGTAACATTTCAGGATGAAGAAATTTGTCTTGAATCTTTGTTAGACGAAAACATTTTGAAAAAAATTAATGCGAAAATATTATCAAAGGTAATGGACGACGAGCGAATAGAAATAGGAAAACCATTGATGAACAAACAATACGAAAAAATCAAAGATATATACATGCCTAGACGTCTGATAAAGAATGCCAGGGATGATTATCCTGTAAATAATTTAGATGACGTTGAAGACAAAGTGGTCCTCATAATTAGCAAGCACGGTACAGGCAAGTCTACATTACTGACGCACCTCGCTCTTGAAAACAAAAAAGTCAATCCCACAAAGTGGATAATCCGCATCAACCTGGCAGAATTTCAGGATGATTTCTACGCGTGGCAAACAAGTAGAATCAACATTAATAAAATCAATGCTGTGAAACTCTTGTGTGTGAAATCATTGAAACATGTTAATAATAAAACATATTTCCAACTTGTTGAGCGAGGTGGGGAAATTACTTTGGATACTTATTCCGCCAACATATTGGACGGAGCCATTTTGTTGGAACTAGAATTATTTCTACATTATTACAATAACCGTAAAATGATTTTTCTCTTTTACGGATTTGATTACGTTTGTCCACCTTTCGGAGTTGAAGCTATAAAACTGTTAAAAAATATAAAATCAGATGATATCCCCATGTGGATAGCATGTCATTCTGTCGGCCTTCCAATGACATTATTAGAAGCTGAATTCGGCACTTCATACCAATTGCAACCAATAGATGAAACGGGTCAAATGGGTTTCTTCTATAAATTCTGGAAAACGAACCTTCAGCTAGAAAAAATAAACACTGAACTTTTCAGTAACATCTCAGGACTATTCGAGCTTATGTCTGGAAAACACAATCTGTCAGACGTTGGTGAACAAAAGCGTATGTTTATGCCATGGGTTAGTATGCCTCTACACATATTGTACTTGCTCGCAATTGATTTCTTTCAAACTGAATTCAGTACTTTATCATTTGCTGATATAAAAAAGAAACTCAAGCAACATCTGGATATAGATTTGAACAAAGGCTCCAAGATAGGCTCGTACATGGACCAGACTCCGGAGGAGGAGCAGGCGGCTGAGCTAGCGGGCACTCCGCTTCACATGTATGTAGTGGCAAACTATTTCGAGTGCAAAATCAAAGGGCGACTACAAATTGAACCGAATGTCCCTGAGTTAAAAAAAAAATGCGACTTTTGGCAGGATGCGTTACATTTATATGAAAAATTTTTGAAGCATAACATGGATAAGGTGTTGCTACAAACCCATGATATTGAAATAGACGAAGATGAAGAAGTGGAGAAACGCAGAGAATTCTTCGAGAGGCACAAGAAGTTAGCCCTCTTAGCCATTTGCAAAGAGGAGGACCTATGCAAACTGCTGCCCGCAGACGAGATCGACGAATTAAAAGGTACGATGGCTCGGATACAGAGCGGCGAGGAGAAGTCCGCACTCGTCGACTGTGTCCTGGATAATGTGCCCAGGTTCTTTCACCTAATGTACGCAGAATATTGTGGCGTCGAGTTTTTGACTGATATTATTAAATGCGCTAAACTAGACTCCACAGATGGCGCAAGATTTTCACTAATTTGGGACTTTATTGTCAATATTTTTCTATACACATGTCCAGTGTCAGTGCGGTCCGCCTTCGATTATAAACTAAGCAACGATCCACAATTAGCCGAGATCACCACCAGTGATAAATTCAAGAACGTGATGTTTGAACTACTACTGAAACAAAACGGCGATGCACGCGCAGGGTCTTCCAAGGGGCAAAATCCCCTCCATATGGCTGTCGATTCTGGCATGAACAACTTTGTAAAAGTGCTCTTGATGAGTATAGAGACGAACCTTACTCAGAACAACGTGCAACAATTCCTGAAAGTAATGAAAACCCTCGACATATTTTGTTTGTTACTAAATTTAGCAGGTGAGAAGGCGCCGAACAATATTAGTAAATTTTTTACAGACATGAATCTTGATAGAGTCGTTGATGTGATAAAATCGGAACACACAGTTGAACTGCCGTTGAGCCTGATGTCGTTCTTTGTAAAACCCAGCGTCGTGGACAGCACACGGGCAGCGCTCACCAGGACCCGACAGCACCTTGTAGATAAGGCCGCTGAGAGATTTGGACTAACTCATGATAATATTGAACTCTTTCGGAGGTTGGCAGAAACCTTCAAGCGCTTTGACGATGACCAATAAAATTAATGTCAAACATATCATAAAACAAGATGGACGTCATTAAATCTTCTACAAAGTGTTCCCTTACTGAATGTACACGTAATGCCATGGATAGAAAGAGATAAGGAAGTTCGCAAAAGTCTCAACCAATTTTTCAGACAGTCCATAACCACGACCACTCTGCCAGGTGTGTGATTGAGAAGAATATAATAAAAGGTTGAAACAAATTGTTTCTGGAATATTCTTAAGCTTGAGTTATGTGCCGCCCCCATATTTGTACTTACCTTTTTAGAGAAAATGAAAGTAATGCGATGCAGGTTATTGCAAAATTATAAGGACTACCATATTAAATAATAATTGTAGGAACTCATTAGTGATAAATCAATGGAATTAAAATGCACTGACTTACTTATATATTTTAATTTAAAGAATTTTGTTTTTGTAATTTTTGCATTTAAATGTTATTTTTAAGCTTTATATTTGTTTTACACTATTGTATAAATATGTTTTTATAGAGTTTTTCAATAATTAAAATAGTAATTTGTAATTATTTGTTTTTATTTTCAAACATATAAGGTGAGTCGGGGGAAGTGCGCCATAAAATTTTCATAGCTGGATTCAATGCAAAATAATTTCTTTTTGTGCTGACTTAAGAATATAATTTTATTAATTTAAGAATATTTGGTATTTTGTGATAACAACCTATAGCCATTCAAGGAAATTGGACCATAAATTAATAATATTTTGCTCAAAGTAAAAAAAATGGTAGTAGGCGCACTTGCCTCCGGAAATGGGGTAAGTGCGCCTGTGTAAAAAACGCCAATATGAAACATTATAAAGAAAACACTCATTTTAGTCCATAGAGAAATAAGTTTTACTCGCAATGCTCTTGGATAATTTTTAATCACTCAATATTATAACAAACTATGGCTGTCAAATGAAATTCGGGGTAAGTGCGCCATATATATGTAAATCAGGGCTTCAAAACATTTTAGATTTTTTTTTTGCTATATAAGATTTTTGCTATATTAGAGTTTTGTGTGCGGATATGTTGGAATAAAAAAATGGTAGCCCTAATATAAAAATCCATTTTATTTCTAAAAACTAAAATAACATACAAAAATGTAGAAATTAACAATTTCGAATGCGTTATAACTCAATTACTTAGAATTTAGCCTTATGACATTTGATATGTTTTAGCTGCATTATATCCAGATAACGTGCCTGATCGAACAGTTGGAACCTATTCACGTAAAGTTGCTCTAGACCAAGGTATTTCAGTTTTTCTTTTGTAAAAACGAATTAACTAATACGCCCTTTTATTTAAGTCGGCTCGAAACAAAATACCTTGAGTACAATAAATTCTGCTGTTAAGTATAACATTTTTATAATAATAATTCATATTAGTAAAACTTATTCTCAAAAAAGGTTGGTTATATATGGATCAGGGGCAAGTGCGCCATACGACTATTAACTGTGGCGCACTTGCCCTACTCGACAATTTTTAAGTACATTTTTTCGCATTGCTAAAAATCCTTTATTTTAGTATATATAAATAAACTTCAGACAGGAAGTTAAAATAAAAGGTTTAAACTATGTATTCACCTTACTGGTTTACAGAAATATGTTAAATATCTTGAAATATTTGATGTTATCTTTCACGGGGTCATCTCTGTTTACAGGTCTAAATGACACTTAAAATAAAATGGCGAATAAATCGTATTAAAATGAACATAGCCATTTATGTTTTTAGTGGAACTGTATTTCAGTTAGTAGCATCGATATAAGATTGCGGTAATTGTATAACATCAATAGTTTTCGATTTATTTAGGGTAGGTGCACTTACCCCGTCGGCGCACTTGCCCCGACTGACCTTAATGAAATTTCATTTTTCTTTTCTGGTATCCGAATGTCTCGCAAATATTATTGGTTCGAGAACACAAAGAGATCAAAACACAAGAACAGGGGCCTTATTCTCTATCCCGCACGTTATTTTAACAGTACGTAACAAGCATGTAACACAACGCATCATGTTTAGGACTATAGAAATTTGGCTTACAGAATACCATTCCACGCACATTTCTCGAAGATAACATGACACGGCCGCGTTACGCGGACATACAGAATAAGGGCCCAGTTCGTTAACATTATAACATTAAAATTTTCTGTGAGGTGACAGAAATTTAAATATTGATTGCTTACCTACTCAAGATAAGAAAAAAATTAAAGCGTTTATTGTAAAAGATTCGCAATTCGCTTAAATCGAAACTGTTTTATGACTTACTTATAAGTTAACTTTATCTTTATAGATCTCGTCCTATCTCAGATTATGGAGGCCAATGACCTTATCCAATAATTAATCGTTAGTAACCATTAAAAACTTCGTAAATATTACAAAATGTAAATTTTTAGTTAAACTTTCTAGACCTAAGTATATTGAATGTCTTATTTTTGACATTAAATATTATATTACCTAGTTATACTTACATATTACGTAATTTTGGGATACCCCGGGGCCGTCCCGTATGCTTCGAAGAAGGCCACGGCGCCAGGGCATCGCCAAGGAGGGTAGGGAGGGGCAGCTGCCCCCCCTTAGATTCTAAAAAAGTCGCCAAATGTAAAGCAACCAATGTCCTAAGTCTTTGACTTGACTTGCTTGATCGATCATTCCCGTACGTCGAAACTAAAAGAATTCAATGCTGCTCTCGACTTTACCTACAATTCATACTTTTCTCATTCTCCGTATCAGCTTGCTCCCCCCTCTCCCTCTCCTTCCCTACGCCATCGGCTGGCGACGCTCTTGCCACCCGAACGGCTCGGGCAGTGATATTTGGGTTTTCCTGCTCAGTATCAGCCCGGAGTCTGGAATTTGTGCGCGATATGGCGATAGGCTCGCCCCTTATCACATCATGGGACGGAACACACTTGGCGAAAAGTGGGTGCGTTGGTTGCGCCTCTGCATACCCCTTGGGGGATAGCACCACGGGTTTTGGTTGATATACCGGTGTGACGTACACATAATATACAAGGATTAGAGGCGAGTATCGATATTGGGCCGTAATACCAGTGAAACCAACATAATCGGACCTCTCACCCTCTAGTGATGGCAGCTATAACGCGTATTTTACTCGCGAAAAGAAAAGGATGGGACCGAATTCAAATATTACTTAACAATTCATATCAACTAACTAACTTTACTAACAAAAAAATTGCAATGTTCCCTCACACAGGTAATAACTTAATTGACCCTAAACAAGATTGGTTATTTAAAAGCGTTGTAAATCAAATTTCAAAAAAAATGCATGGAGAAAGAGTTTTTCAAATTCTCATCTTCAAATTACTCACACATCTAACGGTCACACAGTGTCTTTTGGTCCAGCAATTGGCAAAGCAACAGGATCTATTGACGTCAGAAACGCTTTTACGAAAATTAATCATTTTTGAGCTGATTTTTTTTCAACATGTGAATGTAGATCCTCTATTCTCACGAATGGTGAATCTCTTTAAAAAGCCCTTGTTTGGCTTGTCACTACAATAACTACCTTTATTGCCCTGTCTCAAAAATCCACCCTGAATCAATCTGAAAGAATTCACTCTAAAAATAACCGGGACTTCCCCGCAAGCGATACCAATAATTTAATTTTTAGTTATTGTTTAATACTTTTATGTGGATTTTCTCCGCACTTTTACGGTGATGTGCGTATATTAGCATATATAATTAATCAGATTTTGTATAGAAAAGACTTATTCAAAAAAAATATATTTAATAACAATATTATAAAAGAATGGACAATTGATGACAAAAAATAAAGCCCGGAGTTTCTTTCTGCCTTTCTTCTTCGGGTAATCATCGCTTAGGTAGTTAGTGAAAGGCTGGTAGGTTAGCTAGGTTAGGGCTTTTATTGTCCTCACCTCACGGTGAGGATCGCGACGCGTTTCTCCCTTATTGCTTATTTAAAAATACATATATACATCATTTTATTTCTTCTTCCCTGCCAGCCCGAGCTGGCTTCTTTGTTTACTAAGTATATTTTTCATTTATTTTATTTTCAATATAAATTGTCTTTGTTTATATAAGCTAATTTAATTAAGTAATAATTAAATATTCTCATGTACCTTGACTTATCATAAGTGCAACTATGTTAGCTTACGTGATGAATAAAGCATTTTATTATTATTTTATATTTTTATTTAAAAAAAAAAATACCAAAGTTACATTATTATCACATTAAGTATTCTACGTAAGATAGCTCTATCGGTTCTATAAATAAAAGATAAAAACCTGAGTATTGTTATTATTTGCAGACTTTTGAGAAGTTAGATAAGATATTTGCAATAGCATAACGTCACTTCGTCCGAATATAATAAGAATATTTATATTCCACATCGTAGCCAGTGTAACTACTGGACATAATTAGACTTAACATCTCATGTTTCAGGATGGCGAGCGCAGTGGAATACCAAACAATACTTTGTTATTCAAGGAGTTGGATGGTGTTTCTACTGTTTATGGGCGGTCCTATCGCTTACACGTAGGCGAACGGCAAGCTAGTCTCGGCACTCAAACCAATAAAAAAAATTACACACGGGCAATAGTAATATTGCTACCCGTGTATAATAAACGATCTTACTAATAGAAACACTAATAAAGGGACCCTAATACTGCGAATATTTACACCTCTCAATACTGCCCTGCTAATCTCAAAAGCGGTATATCAAAAAAATCAAAATCTTAATTTTTATGTCGTCAGATAGCTTAAAGTAATACCCATCCGTACCTAAATAACTGTATCTTGTTTAGAATTTGTTGAAAAAACTTAAAAGAGTTTCTTTATCTCAGTTTTACATGCAAAACTATAAAACTATATTTACAGTAAGCGGCGATAGCCTAGTTGGGTGTGGAATGTACTGCCAAGACGAATGTCCGCAGGTTCAAATCCCAAGGGCACGCACCTCTGACTTTTCTAAAAAATCATGTGTGTATTCTTTTTGAATTTATCGTTCGCTTAAACGGGGAAGGAAAACATCGTGAGGAAACCTGCACATCTGAGAAGTTCTCTATAAGAATTTCGAGGGTGTGTGAAGTCTACTAATCCGCACTAGGCCTGCGTGGTGGACTAAGGCCTAATCCCTCTCAGTAGTAGAGGAGGCCCGCGCTCAGCAGTGGGCAAGGATATAATACAGGGCTGATATTATTATTATTTATATTTACAAAACTTCGATTATGTCGAAATAAGGTTTCCCTGACATATCTCTTTTGCCTTAGCACGGCGGAATAGTCCTCTACGCTGGCTTAGTGTCGGTTGCACTGACGAAGCTTCCATATAACCAGATTGTGCCAGCTTTCCTTTCGTAATTTATGTAAATCTAGTAATCGTTAGAACGATCTGCAGACCACATACATATTAGTACCTATATTATCTAATGTCGGTTTCCCTTTCAGACTATTTCTGTTGGTTTTATAGGGCGAAATACTAAATCATTAGCCGTAAACTGTTCGATAACGTTTATTTACACACCACAATGACAAAAGTACGTCCGCACGGCGTAGTGCTTGTCATTGTTCTGAGGCGTAGGGCCGAACCAAAGAGAGAATGTTGCCAGTAAAACGAAAAATATATGGTTATGATAAATCTAACAATTTCATCTGTCGCCACTGGCTGGTTGTCAAATATCACATACTATCAAAATTCTTAAGGTGGTAGCTCAAGGTCCATTTTCATACATTTTGTTTCGGCTTTAATCTGGGTAACTAAACAAGTATTGGCAAGTAAAGAATTTAAATTCACGTCTAGTTAGTGATTAGTTCTTGCAGTTGAAGAAAAATGTAAAAATAATTAATAATCATGGATATTTCTGCCTTTAAAATTTCGTCATATTAAATTTTTCAACTGCGAGAACTAATCACTAACTAGACGTGAATTTAAATTCTTTACTTGCCAATACTTGTTTAGTTACCCAGATTAAAGCCGAAACAAAATGTATGAAAATGGACCTTGAGCTACCACCTTAAGTAGATTTTTCATGTATGAAACTGCGTCAAAATGTGTTCCTTTACACACGACAAAACACGAGAAAAATTCAGTGCTTATAAAGGTCAACGCATGTACAGTCATTGACAAAAGTAGTTGAACAATTTAAAAAATTCAAAACGCTTATTATTTTTTCTTAATCTTTAAAAAAGCCAACGGTATTGAAATTGCACTTTAGAAAAAAACGATTGTAGATAAGAACACAAAAGTTAAAACGCTTGGAAATTTTGAATTTGTTCTGCTTTTGTGGCCGACTGTACCTAAACACATGTTCAATTGAAAACTCATACAAAAGTTTTTCATGGCTCGTAACTGACGTACGTCCAAGTTTCCCCACATTTGTTTGAGGAGAGCGGGGAGGAATATTAAAAGAGTGTTTTAATATCCGTCTTTCTTTTTCTGATTTCCATATTGCGGTCGTCTGACGAATTACAGCTATAATAACTCCAACTGTACTTTTTAAAGTATATAATGATTAATATAATACTATATATTGCCTACGACTCCGATTGCGAAAAGTTTTTCAGGGATAAAAAGTAGCCTATCAGCAGAAGTAATATAGCTTTCTATTAGTGAAAAAACTAATTTATTTAGTATTATAATTCTTGAGATTTAAACAAACAAACACTTCAGATTTATAATATATTAGTATGGATGTATAAGCATGGGTTTGTCGCAATGACGAAAGTACTTCTTACTATTAATTACCTAAGTGTCTCAAACAAATAAATCGAATAGGACCTTTCCTAACATTGATTATAATCAGGACAAAGTATTCCGCCAAACTTGTTATTTTAGTTTCCAATACCCAATAATTTTGCCAGGGCCGGCCTTAGCAATTGTGGCGCCCTGAGCTACATATTTTTGGCGCCCCTTTTTCTGAGAATCTTTTTTTTCCTTGGCGCATCCCTAGCTTTTTTGACGCCTTCACTAGGAGTTGGCGCACCAGGCAACCCCGTCTACTCCTCTACAGAGACCCCTTACGCCGTGGGCAGCTAGAAGCGTACGTTACCAAGGTTCACAGGGCTCCCTTGGCGCCTGGAGCGACCGGCTCTGAATTTAGTTTTTTTTTTTTTTATTTAGCGCCGGGAGGCCGTAGCGTTTTGCCCGTCATGCCACCCTATTATCAGGTCTATCGCCATATTGTACAAATGTGGTGAATTCAGAACCATAAGGGTCTAGCCTTAGGATCGATTCTCAAAACAAACAAAAAAATGAGAGACGGATACAAGTCTGGTGATATATCTGTCGGTGTATTAGCAGCTCTGTCGATACTTCATAACAAGGCGTGAAGTGTAGACATACGTAATGAATAGAAACGGGGAAGAATTAGTACGTTCAGCTCAAACGAAAGTTCTGCAATACGAAACGTCACCTAATTAAAAGTTGGACTATTGTGGGCCATGTGCTACTCTGAAATCAGCCAGCCGAAACTCGAACAGTTTTTAACTTAAAATGAAGTATGTGGAACTAAATTTGTTTTGTATTAATAAAAAGATTTCTTGGTTTTTGACAATACCCTTAGTCAACATGTGAAGTCTAAATAACAAGATACCTACATAGGTATAGCGCAATAATATACAGATAAAATGATTTTACTGTAATAATAGTTGACCACTTCGGAAATTTTATTTGCAAACTTCTAAGATTCAAGTGGAGCATTAAAAAACATAACTATGTATATTGAAACCCCTAAAATATTGTTTAACGAAGCCCATGGAAATTTTTGAATTCTGAAAATAGTCCGTGACTGCCAAAACATTAAGAAACACGATCCTAGCGTATGCTTGGTCAATGGATATGTAACAGATCGGCATATATTGAACACAGGCTTTTTATGTTTTCCTTGGCTTTTTGTTATTCGTAATCATTATCATCGAACCCACGAACCTCATATTGTAAATACTCGTTGAGATTAACATAAGAAACTGTATTTTCAGTTATTTATTGAAAGTACTAAACATTTTCGAATATCTTCTTGATGGACTGCAGGTAATGGGTTGCGTTCTTGCCGAGCGCCACCACTTCTTCTGTGTTGCGTCTTCTGTCAGCAACCTCACTGTGATATTCTTCAACGCTCTCCGCTGCGTTATGATGGCCAGTATCTGAATTCAATTGTTTTTTTTTTTATTTTGAAATAGAACCTCTTTGCGGATTTTATATTATAATTTTCCCCCAACCACGTGACCACGAAGGCTGCAGTCCTCGAAACGTCGGGAAAAAATCATAATATAAACCGCGATAAAGTCTGCAAAATATTATTTCAATGTCTAACATTCGCGTAAACATAGAAAATCATTTTGAGTACTACTAATAAAATTAAAACGTTTCGCCCCGGCTTCAGTCTGTAAAAATTAAATTAAAAGACACAATAATGATATTAATAGACCATTCCTCTCTGACACTATTTGGAACATAATAAAAGTGTAAATAAAAATCTATTTTAATGGTAAATATTGAATTTCCGAAAATGGTAGGTAAACTTCGTCGCGTCGTCTCGCATAAAGGATTGCTTCAAACTTTACGAATCCAAACAATAAAACTGTCTTTATCTTTTTGTGGGTCTTTTATTTTAATTGTCTTTTTATCAGAGGTTTGGAATTGGGTTCTCTGAAGGAATGGATGTTTGTGCAGAGACAAGCTTCGCTATAGATATCGCTTATAGCAGGCTATTGTGACTAATCTGATGTCTCGCAAGATAAACGCAGTACCTACGCAGTTAATGATTATAGAAGTAGAAATACTTATAAACTTTTCTATGCAGAAGTTTAAACATCACTTTTAGGTAGACGTCAGTTATTTGTTAACGGAGTGGTTCGTATGCCGCACAATTACAAAAAAAAAAAAACAAATCCAGCACACCAGAAGTACTTTGTATCTAGCCAAAATGAAGGACGGTTAAATTAGTTAAGCTTGCCCAAAGTGTACTTTCTATAAACAAACTTCCTCTTTCCATTAGTTAAGACTTCATTAAACTGTACAAACATATTTGTACTTCTCTAAGGAACTATTTAATTCAATTGTACATAATACGTTGAGTCAACGTTGGGATTTTAATCTCGTCCCGATTCAAGATTCCCCAAGGAATGGTGGGTGAATAAATAACGTAATCCATGCCTTTGCCCGTATTCTGATTTTTATTCCCTATTTAGACGCATGTAGGTTCTTTAAATAAAATTACGTAATTCGTCTTCTCGTGGTTTTTTTTATGTATTTACATTTTAGACTGTAATACATAATGTGTAAATTTGATAGTTCATGAAGAAGAACGAATTAAATTACTTTAAAAAGAATGTTTGCCTATGCTGTTCTTTTGATACAGCCCACCAATTAATCACTGAAAAAAAAAAATTAATACCTGCCAAATCCAATACAAAAATCATAAATACCTGCCGTCGGACCTCAGTGTGAAATTGCGTTCTTAATTGAAAGCAATAAAGTCTCAAACCTCAATACTACTTTGTAGAGTAGTGGATACAATGAACCATCAGGCGAGTGCTTTACTGGCCTAATCATGGAATCAAAAAATTATGCCACCATACCTTCACCATCACTGTAATCAGTTCGCTTCTGAACCCTCGAGTCGGCCTGCTGGCTGAAGAGACTGGAAGCCCTCCTGATGATCTTATTGAGCTGGCCTGCCACCGGCGAGGAGGCGATCTGTTTGGCTATCGTGTGGACATCCTCCAAGTCAGCAGTCAGGAGTATATAGCTTTGCGCCACATGGTATACGGACAGGAGAGCTGGTACAATATTATATTATAGTGCTGATTTGCGTTACCGGGTTTTATTATTCTTATGATTTCACAACAGGTTTGATTTATAATAATAGTTACAGTTAAGTAATTGATTCCATCCATCCATCCATTTGATACGTAATTCGTCCCCCTGCGTTACCTAACTGGTTTGTGATCACCAGCTCCCATTGAACCCTTTTATGCTAAGAGCGGTGTGGTTGATTTTGAATGAATTGGAAGGGATAGAGTTCAGTTCCACGCGAAGCGCCATATTCACAACAGGTACCTATACCTTTTTATATTGATTATGAGACATTGGTAGACCATTATAAATGGTTTGGATGCTTATAAATACATTCGGCAGCAAAATCGTTCGCTTGACAAAAAATATTAAATATTTATATTTTATAATATTATTATAGACAGTTTGTAAGCTCAGGTATCTCGCAATCAGTTTAATAAACGTCCTTTCTGGATCCTCCAAGGAGTAAGGTACAACAGTTTCATTCATATGGTGAGTCGTGACCCATTTACTTGCACGTATAAAAGGTGTTCCATATTCAGGAGCAAAAACGAAATGAAGATCCAACGGATTTTGTTATTTTACGTCGTTATTCAGTGTTATCGATGTGAAAAAAGGCATTATATAAAAAAGCTCAGTAATAATAAAAATAAAAGGTTTGTAGCTACTATATTATACCTACTATAAGTAGTAGGTATGGGTAGGTATTAATTTTGTTTACCTACAGTTTAGTTTTCCTCAATATAAATAGCCGATAGGCTAACATAATTATTCACGCTGCAGTAGGTAGTTATTCAAATAATGTACTTAAGTGTGTGGACTTTTAATTTTACGCCATAATATATCTAAAAACTTACTTAAAATATGGAAGCCAGTCGTCATCGTAATAATTTGCATTGGGAAGTAAATTAATGATGTCGATATTAAATAATCAAGATTTATTAGTTAACGAGAATTAAAATGAATTTTATTAGGTGTGAAATTGGCTAGATAAGTACCTACCTACGTAATACCTATTGTTTTATTCGTTATTTTATACTTTGCCCAAAAAACATGAAAAAATACTAAGGAAACTGTGCCCTCTCCGGCGCCAAATTGTTTCAAATAGAAATATTATTTCCACAACGATTACCTAGGAATGAAATAACCATTATGGTTCTACAATATGTTATCTTTGCTTTAGTTGCTTAAATTTTTTATAATGTGAATATCATATCACAATGAAAATACCAAAATATTTATTGATTCATTTATCTTTTCCTAAAGTACACATAACTTTAATTTGCAATCAATTCTATCAGATAGACAATGAGTGTTTTGGTAGTTCAAAAATCGTCCTAAAATGGCTTTATGAGCAATTATATATAAATCTACATATTCCCGTCCCTAACTTGCGCGCCAGGTATGAAACGAATCGCTCAAGACCTCAAAGATCGTATACATTCAGCGTTGTATATTACGAACAATTTGTTGGTGTCTTTCTTGTATTGCGGCTCTCTTATGATGGTAGCGTCCAAAGTTGCCTTACTTCTGAATAGGTATAAATAGTACTATTATAGGCACTTATTTGTTGTTGTTATTGGCTCTTCTACTATATTTTGAATGCACTATGATAATTTTTTTGTGTCTTGAGGCCAAAGCCTTTCATTTTATATATTAAATGTTTTAAGTTTTCATCATTAAGAAAACTTAAAACATGTAATATAATTTCATTGATGGCTGAATAGTTTTGATTTCTTTGCTACCTGCAAAATTTGAAGGCAGAAAAAAGCTAATTTCAAATTGAATTTGACAACGTCAGTCTACAGACAATTTCATTAAAAATATTTTGGTTTTTTGCAAGTTCATCGGCTTGCCGGTATTGTGAAAACAATGGAGACTAATCTTCAGTATGAGGATTTGTTGATAAAACTGAGAGCTAAGCTTAATGAAGAGAAGATTAAGTTATGGGAACCACCGTATACACAAGCCGAAAATGAAATACCGCAGAGTTTGCAGGTAATAATTGTATATATTTTGCGGTGCAATCGATTTGTGCATAAAGACTCCTATGTAAAATCAATCTTTATAAACCATTGGCAGTAACTTGTGAAAAAGACTGATATTAGACTCTTGTCTTTAAATCCAAAGTGACTAAATTCCACACTCAATATGCTAAAAAGAATTTTATCAGATTTTTATTGTAAATTATTACTTTCTTACTATGAAGATATAAGGAAAACTTTATTTATCACGTAGTCGAACAAAGCGGCACTTATGATACAAGTCATTTGTAGTCACATTAGGTATGGGTACAATTATGTGCTAGTGTATGCACATCATTAGTAATACAGAATGAATTCAATAAGAAACCTAGATAATATGCATAAAACAAATATTAACAAAATATAAAAAAGAGCAAATGAATAAACAAAAGGTTTACAATGCATTCACCATTTATAAACATCATTTCCTAACTCTTTTTTTTTTTTAAACAAGTGTATATCATGAAAGTTGTTTGTATTGTGGTTTTGTCCTTTGTCTTCTTTATATTTATAGAATACACTCTGATATTGAATTACAATTACAAAATTCCATTATTTTAATTTGTTTTGACTTGGTTTCTTCTTATAATGCATTAATCATTAAAGCAAATTTATTATTGAACATCATCTTACCTTGAAGTGACTTGCTTGTTTAGTATCTGTCAAATTATCTGTATATATGCACAAATATAGAAAATTTACTTTGTTTGACCTCAAAGCGGTGTAGTTTATACACTATAAACTACACCCCTAAGATAGTCTTATCAGAATAAGGATTCCTATAAGTATGAAATTGGTTTACTTAAAAATAAAAAGACTACCACTGATAATCATCTACACAAGTCATTGTTATATCTATGTTATGTGTTTCAGGATCTTGCGAGGAAGTTTGCAACAGAATTTAATATGGACAGTGACAGTGTCCTACAGGCCTTGCGTGAGCTGCAGCTTCATTCCATGGAGAGGGTGAGGGCCAATGAGGAGTATAAAGAGACAGGCCTGGCCACGTTCAGGGTTAAGGCCATGCTGCAAGGCCAAAAACCTATGCAAATGAATATTCAAAAAAAGTTGATTGCAATGGCGACTGAACTTATTTCTGCTGTGGCAGTTAATGTCAATATACCTGATAATAGGTAATTTATTTTAACCTAGTTACTACCAAGCACACTAAAGCATGGTGCGGATTTTTTTTGTTATTATAACTACACTTACGCACAACGCTTTAGTGTGCTTATGTTGTTTGCTGGCTATTATACAGGGTCATTTGAATATTGCATTATTTAATGAAACTACATACTTATCTTCGTGAATGTAACACTTTACAAAGAGATACTAGAACCATAGATGTAAAATAAAAAAGTTTAAATTTTGACCAATATAATTATCAATAATAAATAATTCGAATTTCACACACCCTTACACAACTACAATTACTATAAGAAAGTAGTCACACACATCACATCACACTTTCAGTCGGAAATACACTCATTCCCACACCATATTTACACCAAACTACAAAATGATAAAAAAATGTGGAAAGTAATAATAGGATTTTGGTGAAGATATTCATTATTCATAACATTGTCATTAGCAGAGGTAAAGGCGAGTATGTGGTTTCATTTATTAACACAATGTCAAAATGACTATACTATATTCAGGGAAGGAGAAATATTAAGTATATAATCTATATATATAAAAATAATATATAAATACCTGTTTTTAATTATGCCTATTGCAAATAAAATACATCAAAATTAATTTTGATGTATTTTAACAACTCGGGGCACTATATATTTGAAAAACAGGTACTGTTATAGTCAATGCTTGGTTATATTTCACCATTTACTATTAATATTTGACACTACATAACATGCTGGTCACAGCCTTCACAACTTCAAAGCGAATTCAAGGTTTAGCAATAACAATACTTAAAAATCATCTGTATTATCAGTTCACCCACAAGGTGGACAGATGACTTCATAAAAGTAACAGAAGGTCACTGGATGCAGGCCGCTTACAATAGATTGATCTGGAAATCTTTGGGGGAGGCCCATGTTCAACAGTGGACATCCTGTGGCTGATGATCATGATATTTTAATAGTTTATATTTTAAATAGATGTTTCTCTAAATATCGTGTTTTTGATAAGTTTCATTTCATTTGTATTTTTTTTAATAATATCTACATTATTTTATTGTCATAGGTTAAAGTTGATATTTAACGGGAAAGTGATAAAGCCGTCGATGACATTGGCAGAGCAGGGGATCAAAAATGGTGCTCAAATCATGGCCTTGATAATGGCAGGTATGTATATGGTTTTATGAAATTCCGCTTTTATTATCTTATTTTTCATACTTCATATTATTCAATAAACCATTTACATACTAGCTTTTTCCCGCGGCTCCGCCGGCGTTTAAATGTTTTTCCGGGATAAAAATAGTCTATAGCATTCAAGAGTGATGTAAAAATAACAAAATTGTTTTAGTTCCTAAGATTAGTGCTTTCAAATGAACAAACTCTTCAGCTTTATGTATTAGTAAAGATTTGTGATTTGGCTTCTTGTGTAAATTTTATCCAAGTTAGAGTTACTCTGTTATCACTAACATAGATACTGTTATTACTATTATTAAAATAGTTTTCTGAGATTCAACTATGAACTTTTCATTTGTATACATTTATCGTTGAATCAATTTGCAGAAAGTCCCGAAGAGATAAGCAAGGAGGATTCAAGGTACAAAGAGTTGAAGGCGACCCTGGACGACGCCACCCTGCTGTCAGAATATGGCGTTGATATAGTTGGTGATGAAGATTATATGAAGGTACGATTTCCATAAATCTATATGGCCTGACTGGTTATCATGGCTATTTTGTTTACCGTGATTACACTGCTCGGTGACAGAAATGTATTTTTAGTACACATGCATGGGAAAGTGACCACTGCACCCGATGGTAAGTGGAGTGCGGTCCAATAGAATGTCGACTGACGATAGATGATTATCCCTCGGCAGTTGCCACAATTATGCCAGCTTGTTGGAACCTGATATACAAAGGCTGATGCCGGAACGCATTCACATGGGACACTATGGCGGGTCTTAACGTATTGTGTACTGTGGTCGCTATCCGGGCGGATGTATTATATAACCCACCACCATTATGTAATAATAATTATAATCAAGTATCTAAGCTGAAGCGTCTACTCCTTAAGGATTAGCCAGGGATAACTACTGCACCCACCCTTCGCCAAGTTAGGCTCGTGACAGCGTGTTTCATGAAACAATCTAAAAATATTTATTGTTTAATTTTATCCCCACATTAGGTGGAGGAAAGGGGGTGTGATACCTTTACCTATCCCTGAAAAGACGTAATGTTATGCAACAGCTGGAGGACCAGAATGGCGTGGCAATGGAACTGCCTCCAGCTGAGAGGCGGTCGTTGATGGTGGGCCTGGCGCTGCACGAGCGCGGCCGCGTCGCCATCAGGCACAAGGACTTCGCACTGGCGCTTGTACTGCTGCTGGAGGCAGATCGGCAATTCAGGTCAGGAGTCACGCTATAAATACAAATTTGGATGTGTACTGCATATCATTTGTTCTAAAACCGCTATGCAGCAAACCTATTACTTCCACTATAATTAAGAAGCTTGAGGATTGTGTAGATCATCTTGTTGATCTCGCATCTCCCCTTTTAGTTGCACTTTCCTGCTTTTGTATTGGCTATGAGATACTTCATTTAGTCACATGTAAATGAAAATGTCTTTGATACGACCAGAGCCACCAAGTTGTCAGTAAGTTATGTTTAATTAACCAATTCATCAGCTAACTATCACTAAATGTTCACTCTATTTCATTAGACTCCTGGTTGTATGTGTGGTAATGTTGGTACTGGCTGCACAGCGAGTGCCGCTCGTCGCTGCTGCAGTCGGTGGACAACTGGGCGGTGATGCAGCTGGACGTGTGCTGGTGCTACGAGCGGCTGCGCGCGGTGTCGTCGGCGGCGGACGCGGCGCTGCGCCTGCAGCGAGCCGCCGCCGCCTTCTCCAGCACCTACGGGGACAACCACCACCGACTCATAGCCATTAAGGGCAACGCTGGTCAGTACATAGCAAGCTTAGTATCATTTTTCTTTGGAATGCAAAGGGACTCCACTATACTTAATAATAAGCGGAGAGTTCAGATATTGTTGACTGACAAGAGATGATCATTCCTCGCCAGTCGACACAAGTATACGGGCTTGTTAGAATCTCCAAAACACTGAAGTTTTAGAAGCCTTTCTGTGAATTCAGACAGCTTCTAAATTTTGCGGACTTATGCTATAAATCTTGAGACCCTTTTCAGAAACATATGCCTTCATCAATTTTCTGCAGACCAAAATGATTCCAACTCAGTCCACAATTTTAATCATCATTATTATAATATTGGGTTGCAGAGAGCGAGCGCATTCTGTTCATGCGTCTGTACCTGTTGCAAGGCATCGTGGCGTACCACCAGAACAATAGACAGGAGGCCAAGAGGCTCTTCGAAAAGGCAGAATACGAAATGAACTTTTTGAGGGTAAGTTTGAGTCATTTTACATTTAGTAACGTTATGATTTCAATATTAGGGCAAGTTGACTTGGTGTAACTCACTGCGTCGGAAAGATCAGGGGAATTATCGTTCATATTATTATATTTATTTGTGCAGGTGAACGAGGAGTCGGTGTCGTGTTTGATGGAGCTGGGCTGGTCCCGTGCGCAGGCGCGCACCGCCCTCCGCGCCACCAGCGGCGACGTGGACCGCGCCCACCACCACCTCGACCACCAGCGACAAGTGCGACACCAGGAGCGCGAGCGACACCGACAGGAGAAGTGAGGCTTTGTGCTTTATACTGGCCCATTGATGGATATGCGCCTACATCGTCAACTGGAATAGGTCTTCGGTTTAGTCACGAAAATGGGATCAGCAGAACGGACGTGGGTCGCGGCATGGTCACGTGGTCCTGACGTTATGTATACTGAGCAGGGACGCCGTTTTTCACCCCGCTCTGCGTCGGTCATTCATCCCATTCCTATATTTGTCACGCTCGCTCGCGTTCCTGCTTTTATTGTCATTCGGGCGACGACTTTTAGTATGTTTTATTATTTTCCATATGTATGTTGTTGCGGTTTGCTGCGCTGCTTTAAGTCGCCGTATAGAGTGGCTATTTCGTAGCTCGACCTTAAATGCTTTATAACATGAACAGGCCGGCGGCACGGGCGGCGCGCGCGGCCGTGGACACGTAGTTATATAGTAGTGTGCAGCACGTGTGACGGTGTGCAGGGCGGCGGCGGGCGCGGCGGCGCGCGCGCTGCACGTGCTGGTGCGCGCGGGGCACGGGCGGCGCGCGCGGCCGTGGACACGTAGTTATATAGTAGTGTGCAGCACGTGTGACGGTGTGCAGGGCGGCGGCGGGCGCGGCGGCGCGCGCGCTGCACGTGCTGGTGCGCGCGGGGCACGGGCGGCGCGCGCGGCCGTGGACACGTAGTTATATAGTAGTGTGCAGCACGTGTGACGGTGTGCAGGGCGGCGGCGGGCGCGGCGGCGCGCGCGCTGCACGTGCTGGTGCGCGCGGGGCACGGGCGGCGCGCGCGGCCGTGGACACGTAGTTATATAGTAGTGTGCAGCACGTGTGACGGTGTGCAGGGCGGCGGCGGGCGCGGCGGCGCGCGCGCTGCACGTGCTGGTGCGCGCGGGGCACGGGCGGCGCCGCGCACGCGCCGCGCTGCAGCAGGCGCGCGGGCTGCTCCCCCACGCACTGCGCCTGCTCGCCACGCCCGCCTGGGGGCCGGACCGCACGCCTCCCGGCTCCGACTCCGACTCCTACAGCGACGACGAACCCGACCCCGACAACAAACTCGTCGAGGGGGTACGTACTCTTCTGCAATTCTTTGTGTAAGGACTACACGCCCGTCTGGCCAGAATTTATGTCCAATATCACATCATGGAACAAAAAGTATACACGACAGAAAGTGGGTGCACCAGTTCCACCTCTGTCAACACCTTCGAAAATGAAAGGCGTGAGTGTGTAAATATACAATTATGGAAAATAATTAGAGATCTTTTTATGTCATCAAATTCATATTTTTCCACGACACGATCCGTTATTTCAGTATAACAATTATTTAATTTTAATTTAGTATAAAATTCGTAAAAAAATAATTAATACATTTTCAGCTGGAAGCAATGGGCTACATGACTGAAGAAGCGAAGACCGCTCTGAAACTCGCCCAGAATAACGTCTCTGATGCTGTAGAGATCCTTGTAGCCGCCGGGGGACAACTAATTAAGAGTAATTACGCGTTCATCTCACCAATTAATTCTATCATTAACGTTTTGTAGGTAACAAAAATTAACGCAAAGTGACAATGATGAATGCAAAGTGACTATGATGAACGCAAAATAATTATTATGAATGCAAAGTGACTATGATGAACGCAAAGTGACTATGATAAATGCAGAGTGACTATGATGAACGCAAAGTGACTATGATAAATGCAGAGTGACTATGATTAACGCAAAGTGACTATGATTACCGCAAAGTGACTATGATAAATGCAGAGTGACTATGATTAACGCAAAGTGACTATGATAAATGCAGAGTGACTATGATTAACGCAAAGTGACTATGATAAATGCAAAGTGACTATAATGAATTTGCATTCATGCGTTTATCAGCGTTTATCATGATGAATGCAAAGTGATTATGGTGAATGCAAATCGACTACAATGAAAACAAAGTGACTGTGCTTAGCGCAAAATGATTATATGTTTTATTTTTGAGTATTTTACACAGCTGTATATCAATAAATCATTCAATTGTTCATTAATTCACACGTCCATCTTCAAGAGAAGTCAACGTGGGCCCTGAAAAACTTAGCAAAACAGTTGTGCGCTAATTTGAATGGTTTGATATTGTTCTAGGGCAAGATCCACGCGAGTCATCGAACCCTTCCACCAGTTCTGGCGCGTCTTCTGAGAAAAAGATTAAAAGGGAACACAGGTAATTCAATTTACTTTTTTGCCATTAGTTTATGGCAAGATGAAATGAGACACGAGATGGTATTTGGTCTGATTTATTTTATGTACAAATGGTGCTTCTATACTTATGTGGTACGTGATGTACGGGTGTTAACACTTATCCAAGCATCTACGTGATACTATGTGCGACGCTGTCGCTACACTTTTAATGTAGTGACCACGATTTAATATTAAGCTATATAAAAATAATAACAACGAAATTGTTCTGGGTTATCATAAATCGAAATAATACACCGAATTGGTTATTAGTTATTATTTAAATTTTTAATAAAGGTTTACAGCACTTGGCCAAAAGACTTACATGTAACATGTAACATTCATGGCTGAATTGGTGGCGTAATTGTATTGCGGTAGAGTGCCGTGCTGAGGTTTCGAATTCAATTCCCGAGTCGGGTAAAGTGATATTGGGTTTCGGTACGCCCCCCGATCATTAAAATTGCAGTCTTCGAAATGTCGGGAGAAAGTTTAAATATAAAAACCGTGATAAAATCCGAAAAATAGTTCAATTTCGTTTTCTAACATTTGCATTAATAAGAAATCATTATTAAAATTACTTGTAATTGGTATTTATTTCGTTAGAAACTTACACATTTTTTATTTACATTCACGGTTCTAGTAACTAATAGTAAGCTGTTATTTTCAAAAAGATATGTGTTTGGTTTAATTCAGTAATGCAATGCAATGTTAAAAAGCGGCGATAGCCTAGTCGGGTGTAAGCGGCGATAGTCTAGTTGGGTGTAGAACGGACTGCCAAGACGAATGTCCGCAGGTTTAATTCCCAAGGGCACACAACTCTGAGATTTCTATAATCATGTGTGTATTCTTTGTGAATTTATTGTTCGCTTTAACGGTGAAGGAAAACATCGTGAGGAAACCTCCACATCTGAGAAGTTCTTTACAGGAATTTCGAAGGTGTGTGAAGTCTACCAATTTTCACTAGGCCAGCGTGGTGGACTAAGGCCTAATCCCTCTCAGTAGTAGAGGAGGGCCGTGCTCAGCAGTGGGCAAGTGTATAATACAGGGCTGATATTATATTATTATATATTAATGTTAAAATGACTATATTTGTATATTCGCCTATTTGATTACTAAAGATTTTCTTACATTCGCCATTACAGGAGGAAAGAGCGCGACTTGGCACTGCAGCGGCTCTCGTCGACGATCAGAATGGAGGAAGACGACTATTTGGACTGTTCACTCGTCGACGAGGAGGAGTGCCTCGCGCAGTACAAGTCACTCCTGTGAAGAGTTGCAGCGATGAACAGCTTTGTAACAAAATCGTAAACAATTCTACACATTTACCATATAACTACTGGACATAATGAGACTCAACATCTCATGTCTCAGGATGGCGAACGCAGTGGAATATCAAACAATACTTTGTAATTCAAGGTGTTGGTGTTTATACTGTTTATGGGCGGTCGTATCGCTTACCATCAGGCGAACAGAAAGCTCTTCTCGTCATTAAAAGTAATAAAAAAAAATTAAAACTCCTTTTTAGAAATTCGATCCGCTGAAATATGACACTGAAAATGTGATAAACGTAGTTATTTGTCGCGGAAATATATAATGGAATTAAAAATAATGATGACACTAGTCTTGTATACTGTCCCACTGGTGGGCACGGATCGTCTTCCTACTGAGAGAGTTTAAATAAATTTCAAGATTTTAGCAAAATACATTGAACACAAGTAGCTAGTTATTTGTTTACGTTTTTGATACAAAGCTGTATACCAAAAGCAATATCAAAGGTACCTTTATTCGATGCGTCCACACGGCCCAACCAACCAACCGTCCGTCCAACAGTCGACGGGACAGGAGCACGGCGAGCTTAATATATGGGCGTATGACAAATTGATTTTCTAATTGTCATGAGTAGGCCCAATAATTCTACAGAAGTACATACAATGAGATCTCGGGAGGTAGTTGCCCTCCCCTGGCTTCCATGGGTACGCTCAAGTAAATATTCTGCTGGGTGTTTAACTAGTCTCTAATTTCGGCGTTAGGCCACCTTTAATGACTATATTCACGCTAACCATGCGTGTAGGGTCGGCAGGGCCTTATATTAGCCATGACGGCCATATACTCGTAGTTTGACGTATAATGTATACATGTATCAATGTGATAAATGTCTACACCAATATTTAGTATTTTAAGTGTCGGAGAGACAGGTAGGGTTGCCAACCTACTGTTAGTTAAGTATTATTCTTTATTTCGGAGGTATACTGTTTATTATCCAGTATAGAGAATCCACTGGAATCCAGAGGCGTAAATAAGTAAACTGGAATGTATTCAAAGATATAAACTTCCGTTTATTTTATTTAAAACTAGCTTTTGCTTGCGGCTTCGCCCGCGTGAAGTAGTTTTCCGAGATAAAAGTCCACTGTATGATAAAAGTCTTGCTACATATTTTCCAGGTACTGATATGTTCAAACCAATTTTATCCCCATGGGGGTTGAATTTATCAAAATCCTATTTAAGCGGATGCCTACGTCATATCATCTACCTACATGCCAAATTTCAGCCCGATCCGTCCAGTGGTTTGGGCTGTGCGTTGATACATCACTATGTCACTCAGTCATCTTTGAGTTATATATATTTAGATTATTTGTCGTACAAAGTTGGCAACCCTAATTAGATATAATCCTCTGTATCGTAGACAATATTTAACCATTAATGTATTACCAAACGACTTGATGTCTTTTAAACTTTAATTATAATATTCGTTGAAATTTTGAAATCGAGAACTTAATAACATTAGGCAACAATAATATTGTTTTCCAAAAAGGAATAAAACGTGCATAAATATAAAAGTAGGTGATATAGGACTAATATTTTGTCCTAATAATCTGTTTTTTTAAATAAGACGAGCTTTTATGTCATATGTGAGATAACGCATTTTTAATGTCCCTTAGTATAGTGCAGTGCCAAGAGGTCCATATAACCTAATTCCTGTAGACTTCCTGTAGAATCTAATTGTCAGAACGATTTGTAGACCACATTTATGCATATTAGTACCAAAATTTTTGGTCGAGTTACCTTTAGGAAAATGTCACCTTTCGCCACTGGTGTAGTGCCATTTAAAACCCTAAAAATAATGTAATTCGTATACCAATATTATACTGAACATTTTAGACTAGTATATAATCAAGTTTTTCATATTAATCTGATTGTGGTGTCTATAGTAATATATATTTAATTTCCACAACCTCTAAGGTCTACCAAGATGAGTGTTGTCGTTGAATGAAGATTGATGCGGAAAACGTTGTGATATTAAGATATATTCGAGTTCACGGCAAACTTTATGACTGACTTGAAGTTTGCGAAGGTTGCTTTTGATGCAGTAACTTCAGACTGGCTATGAAAACTCTATTAGGGCGTATGACCAACCAGTCGAGTTTGTTGTGGACTACAATATTGGCTAGGTCGCACCAAGTGTGAAGTAGTGAGGTCAGAATTAAGCCAAGTTTACACTAGAACAGGATCTCGTGTCACGCGAAATTCTTTAAGAGTTGGTTTATAAAGTGGCATTGTACAAATCCTGGTTTTAAGCCTAGTTTACACTAAAACAGGATCTCGCGTCATACGAAATTATTTAAAAGAATTCTTTTAAATGTGGGCATTATATAAATCCTGGTCTTATTATTATTTTAATACGGGAGTGTTGCTTTTCTCATATCTGTAAACATCTGGGTGGTATCTACCGCATTGTTTATTCCAGCTTTCAAGCAATGACAAATACAATGATATAATATTTCAGTATGACACATTCTAGTCAGTTATTTATTGGCCATTTGGACCATTCATATATATCATTTCAATATGGCGAGCTCAGAGCAACGCCATAGTGCCTTTTAATTTAAAGTTCAGATGGCTCTGCTGTAGTGAAGAAACATCATAAAGAGCAAATTAATCGAAAGGGGTTTAACTTGAAAAATCTGTATGTAAATTTGATCCGGCTACATTTTTTCTGGCCTCAGCGTACAAAAAGCTACAAATTTTGAATAAAAGTGGGCTGGAGCCAAGGACCCGTGGCATTTAGCCTGTCATGCCACTGTACTATTTATAGGCACTCATTATTCATCGTCAGTTAAATTAAAAAAAAGGCGAAAAGATGCATCTACAATGGCCTATAAATTAGCTTAAAAAAAATTTTTTTTTTAAAACTCATATCCATCAAGGGATCATATATCCGGCTCCAACAGGCCATAATTGTGTTAACTGCTGGTTATCATCTCTCGTCAGTCGACATTCTATTGGACCGAACTCCACTTACCATCAGGTGCAGAGGGGTCACTGGCCGTACAAAAAAAAACAATTCATACGGGAACCTGTTCTAGTGTAAACCTAGCATTATAATGCAATTGATAACGGTTGTCGTTCGTTAATTCAAAATTATATCTTTGCCATACATTAGGTATGTATTTTATTTCTCATTAGAGTCTTTAAAATTAACTTATAAATTTTTACAATTGTTTTTAAGTATAAAAATAGTTTTTCTATGTGTTGTACTCTGTATTAAATAATAAAAATATGTATATCAAATTGTCTATTGTAGTGTACAATAAATGTGGAATAAATATTGTGTTTTAATACAAGTGGCCATTTTACGTGCGGATTGTCTGATGGTAAATGATCATTGTCGCCAAATGTCGGCAATTCTAGAGGAATCGTCAAAGCATTTAAAAAAATACATTTTTATTTTAGTTTTTTGGTTCCTAAACGATTAGTGGTGATATTAAAAAAGCAGATGCTATAATAATATCGCGTGGGAAAGGATACCAACAAAAACATTTAAAGAATAAGTTTGGGAAATGTCAAGTCAATTAACAACTCCTTTTAACACAATATGTAGTAAAATCAATTGAAAATCCAAAATTAACCGTTATTGAAAATAAAGTATGAGGCCAATATAGAAGTGAATTCTTCTAAATAAAAAAAGAATTTTCCAAATTGAATAACAACTGATTGGGTTCTGAAGTGAAAAATTAGACGTCGAATTGGTAACCTCATTTTTTTAAGTCGGTTAAAAAAGGAACGTATTTTTTTGTTATCACATCGAGCAAATTTAATAAAGATATTTTCCTAAAGATTTTGATTGCTTCGGTGGTTTAATTGTATTAAGGTAAGACTGCACTGCCGAGATCTCAGGTTCGATCCCGGGTTGCTCAGTGGTTTTGTTTTTCTACTCAGTATCAGCCTGGAGTATGGAATTTGTGTCCCATTTGGCGATGGGCTCCCCTATCACATGGGGCGGAATATGCACGGCGTAAATGAGGTGCACCAGATGCATCTTTGCCTATCCTTTCAAGGGTTAAAGGGGTGAGTATACGCATAAAGTATATAAATAACTTTAGGTACTACCTATAGAAAAAGAAAAAACTAAAATATTCAATATCAAATATAATAAATGAACATTTTAAATCTTTACACAAATTAAATATATTTAAAATAATATTTTTTAACAAGTTGAAAAGTTGTCGGTTTTGTTTTTCATGATTTTTTTAAAAAGTAATTATAATCGGTGGAAAATGACTACACATTTCTTTATAAATTAACATAATAGTCATGGAATACGTATTTAAAGTCGAGGAAAGTATTAATAATAATATTTAAGGCGAACCGATTTTTATACTTACATAGTACTTATAAATATTTTGGATGACTATATCTATAATACTTAAGGTCTAGTTATTCAATCAACAGATTAAAGTGCAATAAGCGACTTATAACATCAAATATAAAAAAAAATGGAGTTAGATAATTAACCCAAACTTAACTTTAGAAGAGTCAGAAGTTCGTGCCCTTGGATTTTGAAACTGCGGACAATCGTATCGGCAGTCCGATATACTCCGAACTAGTTTTTTTTTGGATTTCTTTACTATCGGTATTCAGTCTGATTATAATTTATTTAACATTTCTGACGTTTGATAAATCAGTTCTAAAATAATTAAAATAAATTCGCTATCCTACTGATTAACAACAAACTCAATAAACATGACATCGTTCTTAATGTATTCGAATTTGTCGAGATTAGAGTGTGGAATAAATATATATTGTCTCTTCATCTGTAGCACCGATTTGTCAAGAGCTTCGTTCGATTTGGTCTTCTCGTCCTCCGCCTCGTCGTAGTCGTGACGTTTCGACGACGATTTACGACGAAGTTGCAACGTCTTTACTATGTCGTTTGCCTGTAAAGGTTAATAAAGGGATATATTGGTTACTTACGGGCTAAGTAAACACCTTCGTAGATGAAAAAGGAAAAAAAATGAAAAATGGTTGTTGGAAAGCGATACGACCGCCCATAAACAATAGAAACACCATCCAACACCTTGAATTAGAAAGTATTTTTTAGTATTCCACCGCACACGCCATCCTGAGACATGAGATGTTAAGTCTTATTATGTCCAGTAGTTGCACTGGTTACAATGTCCTTCAAACCGGAAGACAACAGTGTCTACATACTGCTGTTTGGCGGCAGAAATAGACATTGCGGTGGTACCTACCCAGGCGAACTCTCACATATGAGAGACCTACCACGAGAATACTTTTTAATGCTTCACATTAAAATGGGTGATATCAGGTGTCCCTATAATCCGAATAACAAATCCCTATGTTGCGTAAACTGCTGGGGCCTTATTCTGTATGCCACTGTAAACGAATAAAGCGGTCGTGTCATGTTATCTTCGTGAAATTAGTGTGGAATGGTATTCTGTATACCAATTTCTATTGTGTTAAAGATGACACTGTGTGTTATGTTTTCGTTACGCATTGTCAAAATAACGTGCGGGAATAGAGAATAAGGCTCCTGGTATGGTAATCGTAGTGTTTCACCAACCGTACGCTATGAACTCAAGTTTACTAACCTGTCTTCTGTTCGCCGGTTGGTCTTTGAGCACGATGTTGATGGTGAAGTCGCAGGGCCACTCGAGTAGAGGGTCGTAGGGCCCCCCCACAAGCCGCACTGTAGACGTTATATGCCGCCCCTTCCATTTGCCTATACCGTTCAGGTTCAACTCGGCCTGCGAAAGGTTATTTGAAAGTGGTCAATCACAATACCAAGAAGGCAATAGATTCAGTTGAACAAAGAACAGTTTATAACTTCTATTTTGATACAACAAGGCAGTGTTGCCAGTGTATTGGACTTCTTGTCATCAGTAAAACGAATAACTCTGATAAGATCTATACATATTATAAAATAAGTCCCC
Organism: Manduca sexta; assembly: GCF_014839805.1. Classification (NCBI taxonomy): domain Eukaryota; kingdom Metazoa; phylum Arthropoda; class Insecta; order Lepidoptera; family Sphingidae; genus Manduca; species Manduca sexta. The sequence continues at coordinate 10,791,848 of NC_051121.1, read as the reverse complement.
TGTTCTGTCTGTCTATATGTTATCTATTTATATTAACTTTGGTATGGAGATAGTTTAAGACCCTGGGAAGGTTATACCCTACTTTCTATCCGGGGAAAGTATATAGCAGGACTATTGTCCCGGGAAACTCTTTCACTCGGGTGAAGCCGCGAGCAAAAGCTAGTTTTAATATACAGTTTTCCGAAATTATAAGTATTAATTAATCTATATATATAAAAATCAATTGCTGTTCGTTAGTCTCGCTAAAACTCGAGAACGGCTGAACGGATTTATCTTATCTTGGTCTTGAATTATTCGTGGAGGTCTAGGGAAGATTTAAAAGGTGAGAAAAATTCGAATAATTGCCGGGAAAATCCTCAAAACAGCATTTTTCTATTTCCCATACAAACGTTTTCTAAATAAAATGGAGAGTCAATTTGTAATTTATTACCGCTGCATAAAGTTCAAATTCGCGTGCGCGTTGGAGGATCTAATATCGCGTTCTGAAACTCAACAAAAGTGAAAGTGAATCGCGAACGCGACAAAATTGCATAGTCTCAAAATACATAGTACATAAATAGTGGTCGGCTTCGAGAAACTCAATTTTAGCTAACTTCAGTTGTTAATATAATATATAACTCAAAGGTGACTGACAGTGATATATCAAGGAACAGCCCAAACCATTGGACGGATCGGGCTAAGACTTTACATGCATAAAGCTACTATGACGTAGGCATCCCCTAAGAAAGGATTTTGATAAATTCTACCCTTAAGGGGATAAAATAGGGGATGAAAGTTTGTATAAATGTTCTTAGATTTTCGACTGATTGAACTGAAATTATAGATTGGGGATAAAATTAGTTTGAACCTATAAGTACCGGGAAAATATGTAGCAAGACTTTTATCAAACAGTGGAATTTTATCCTGGAAAACACCTTCACGCGGGCGAAGCCGCGAGCAAAAGCTAGTCTATTTATATAAAAATGAATCCCTGTTTCCCTTGGTTACGCCATCACGCGTGAACGGCTGGACCGATTAAACTTTTTTTTTGTTTTGTTTGTTATTGTCAGAAGGTTTTATGAAAGTAAAATTTAAAAAATTCAGCGGAAAATTAGAAAATTTAAGAAAACTTAACGAAAATATTAATTTTATATAACTGTCAATTATTTGAAATAACTGTCAGCGATTGACAGAATGCGCGCTGCAAATTCATAGTTAAGACGGGACAACGTCTGTCGGGTCAACTAGTGAATTTATAACTTACCTTTAGAGTGTAGCCGTATTTGCTGGTGCGGAATATGGGACTCGTCAGGACTGTCTCGTTGTCCTTCGCGTCTTTCATGCGAGCCGCGTAGTTGTCTATCCGCCATATAAAGTGTCCTGAATACACAAAAATCTCATGAAGCAAATTCTGCGCGCTATAGATTTTTATAATTTTTTCGAAAATAACACAATATGTTAATTATTACAAATTCTGTTGTTTTTGCTTATATTAATAAAGATTCCTGGGTATTATACGAAAACCTCATGATGCATGCTCTGCTCGTCATAGAGGTTTCGGCGATATTATAAGCGCCTATCGGCGGTGGAAAACACGCAATGCTCTACCTCTAACAAAACAGCGCGCTATCCGTATTTTTAAAAGGCGTGTAGATGAAATTTATAATACATATAGGATGAAAATTAAACATCATATTTCTACAATATGTTACCTTAACTTTGGGTGTATTTTTTTGTATAATATGAATATTATTTCATTAAAACATCTATAAAATTATGAATTCCGTGCATCTCCTAAAATACACAGATATATTAATTTGCAACCAACACTGTTATATAGACAATTCAATAAGGAATGTTTTATTTTTTTAAAAAGAACTACAACTTTTATTGTAACAACTAATCTTAAATCTTTCTCGCAATTATGCACCTTAAATGTATGGAACGAATGCTCAAGGCCGTTTTCTCGAAGAAAAATCTTAACACAAAAATCTACTGTTTAAATTTGCTAGCCTATGTTATAAAACACTACAAACTCTGTACCATTATCAGTTCCCATGTCCTGATGGTCGAAGCTGACCCTAGTTTGGAAGTCTGCGAGCTCCGTACGCAGTTTGTGATAGGATTTGGTGAGAGCCCTCAAGTCTCTGGACACTATGTCCATCCTCGTGGCCTGCTCTGACGCCTCGGCCCTCGCGTCCGCCGTAGCTACTTCCAGAACTGCCAGGCGGTCTATCGACTGAAGAGGGTACTTAAGTTTAGGAACACAAAATACGTCGTTTTAGCTTTTCTGGGGTAGGCAGAAGTTTATCACTCGTATATTCTGCTAGCTTTATTAGAAACTTAGGACTTAGATCCTAGATAATAAGATTCAAGGCAATTGTCATTTACTGATAAAAATAATTTTTATTATCATACTAGTAGATATTAGATAATGATCCGTGCGTGCTGGGCCTTAATCTAGGCCTTAGTCCAATGGTTATAATAGAGAAGGTGCCTAATAGTTGAGCACTATAATGTAAAACAGGGCTGACATTATTATTGAAACCAATCATGACATTTACAACAGGACCGCGACACTACTTACTAGAATGATATCAAAAAAAACATTTACCGGTCTCTCCGCATTATTGTTCATAAGCTGAGCCCTCAGCGTTGAGAGCTGGGCCAGCTGCACGGAGGACCGGCGCGCCTCCAACAACTCACTCTCTAGAGCGGCGCGATTTTCAGCGTTCCTCTCGCGTTCCTCCTCCACTGTCTGCTTCAGGTATGCTATTACGTCCTCTGTAAAGACAATCAAGCAGTCTTTGTATATATTTACCACTGTTCATTGCTGAACGTAGACCCAGTGAGCGCCAACTATCATGGTAGTCTTTAAGAATAAGAATTTCTATTGATTTGGATGAAATTTAATGATAAGTCATTCACTGCGGGGAAGGTTCTTCCCCTAGCCTTCCCTGAAACTCTCTTCTATTGAAACTTCCATTGATATATTTGTTTATGGAATGCGATGATCCCTTGCCATCAGTTCTTAACCGTGACTGAATTAAAAAGTATTTAATTCTGAAATAAATCTCGCCTCTTCCACGCACCATCAACCATTATACTGGTTGCACTACCCCACGTTCTCATAACGCACCATAGACCCTTTCAAAGATAAGGGCCTAAGGAGGTGGAAGGTGTGTGGTTTACCAAGTCTGTCGACGGCCCTGATCCTATTATCGTGCTGCGTGAGCGCCTGCTCGAGCAGCTCCCGCTCGTGCTGCTCGTGCACGAGGCTGCTCACAGTGCTTTCTAGCCGCATCACCGTCGTCAGCTGCTGGCTTTGTAGCTCCTGGAATGAAGAGCATATTTATTAGCACAGCTGCATATTACGGTTAACAGGTCTGATTATTATATATTCCTTGATACGAAAAAATGCAAAAAATAAGAGAATCATCATATATCAATTCTTAATTAACAAAACATATCTTTACATAATAAAAAGAATGAATGCATTTTTCATCAATGTATTGCTAGAGATAAAACCTAAAATATAGGCTGCATTTATCCCGGTAAAATATATAGTGGTACTTTTATTCCCAAAAAACTTCTCCACTATAAACTTAAGGAACTGCGAGACAGTTTTCGTATCAGAAGACATTTTTTAAGTATGCTGTTTAATGATTTTGGTTGCAGCGAGCATAAGTAAAATGTTACGACCACCACCTGTTTAACAGGAACCTTCTCTGAAGTATTTGTTTGGGAAAATAAAAAGATATCATATGGACCACACCTGTGCCGTAAGACTAGTGAAACTAACATAACCATCCCACTCACCCTCCAAGTGGTGGTAGCGATAAAGCGTTTATTCACAGCGAAAAAAAAGGTACCATACCTGTAAAGCTAACTGAACATTCGCCAAGTCGTGTTTAAACTGCGCCGCCCAGTTGGCGGACCTGCTAGCTTCGTCGTCCACCGCGGCTCGCAGCGACACCAGGGTCGAGAGGAAATGCTGGCTCCTCTCCTCGACTAACACCAGCTTCGAACGTAGCGTCTCCAACTCCGTCGATTGGACTTCTCTGTGGCTGGACTCTTCGGTGATGACGAGCCTGGGAAGGGGAAAATTAAAAATGTAAAAAGAATGGTTTATGTTTTAATTAGGCAACAGGTTTTTCCTGTTAGTACTGAGTACATTTGAGTAGATACCCATGGTGGTGCATGGTGCATCCCAGCCGTTACACTTTGAAAGCAATGGTGTGTTCTCGTTTGAAGGAGATTCTATATATTTTTTTCTTTGTTCGTTTAGAGGCTTTGTTCTCTTGTTTACTATAATTATTTGGTCAATATTACGCGTATTCACAAACAAGACTATGAGGACGCAATGTACACATGAGCGCATAGTTTTATTTGGATTGGTATTTCGTTTACCTTTGTTTATTTGACAGACAATTGAAGATGTATCTCAATATTAGCCATCACAGCGCCACTGTGGTTACGAGCTGCGAAGGCTGTTAAACCGAAAGCACTGAAACAGTCTTATTATCACAGCATTGCTCCGTACTTACCTATATTCGGGACTATGAGATGTAACAAAATCACGAGCGCAGTGCTTCTGGCTTTATTTTGTAATTGACCTACTGTTTATGAGTAATTATGACGTCACGTTATAAAGAATTAAAAATAACACCCACTTGATATTAGCGACTTCTTTCTCCAAGTACGAGACGCAGTCATCGAGCGGTATTGACCGCGGCGTCCATGTGTGGTTAACCGTGACGGAGGGCGGCGTCGGCGCGGGCATGCTGGCGTGGCTCGACGTCGACGCGTTGCGACTCTGGAGTTAAGATATCGAAACTTTATTAAGGGAAAAGCTTACATCTGGATCATAGCGAGTCGTTAATTTAATTTCTTGAAGGGAAAAGGTTACATATTGATTTACAACTCGTTCTATAGGTATAACGGAATGGTCGCGAATTGCGAGTTTAATGGTAAATTTCTCGGCTTTCATAGCTTTTGTATCAAACACAAATTTAAACCTTAAGTGTTTCTGGTGTGTTTTTTTCATTAGACAATCTAACCTATACGAATTTCAGTAAATTATGTATGTAAAAGTAAAACCCAAGCGGTCTAATTATGCACTGATATTAAACTTACATTAAGACGTAATCATTTCCATGAAAATATTTTTTCGTAATGATTGCATGAAGATAATTAAATGTTCCTGATTTTGCTAACGAATATTTAATTTCCACTCGAAATTATTACTGCATTTAAATATGGCATACCTTTTCCATCTGAGGGCATTCTTTAACGTGAGCATCTTTGTGTTTGCGCTGGATCCACGCACCGCATCTCAGTGGACACTGCTCCAGAATGCTTCCGCACAGCTTCAAATGGTTCTGTCAAAAATAATTGTAATACATTTTTCGTTCTTCCCATTTACCAAATAAGATGGACAGATTAGGTAACTTAAGGCGTTTTCGCCCAACATTAATCTAAGTTTCTATATCACATAAAAAGAGTTTCTTCCAGAAATAAGACTGTAATATAATTTTTTTGCAAAAAGTAAAGACGACCCCGTTGACAAATGCAACGGCTTCTTGATAAATACAGAGAGCTAGTTGAAACTTTAGGTCTTTACTAGTTCTTATCCTAACTAAAATGATTCTCAAACCAAAACAATAGGGCTTTAGAAGTAAAGAAAGAAGGTTTCCACTAAGAGTTACTCTTTCAATATACAAATATTTTTTAACATGATTTTTATTAAACGTGCACGGGAAATTGATCCCTCTGTACCTGATGGTAAGTTAGTGAGGTCCAATAGAGTGTCAACTAACGAGACATGATTACCCATCGGCAGTCGACAAAATTATGCCGGCCTATTGGAACCGGATATACACAGGCTAATCCCGGAACACGAACGGGCCATTATGGCGGGTTTTAACACCTTGTGTACGGTTTTCGCTATCCGGGTAGATATAAAATATATCCTTCCAGCAGCAAAACATATAATTACTAGTCTAGTTAGTTATTTTTTTGAACTTTCATGCGAGGTCACAGCTATAATATCCTAAACAAAACATGCTGCAAAGAAAATTCGTGCAAACCCTACTGAAATATTTATCGATATTGATATTTGGCGATCGTCCTTCAATGATAACACATTGTTATCAGACCGCATGGCTGAACGCCTTGATGGTACTATCACGTGCCATAAATAGCAACGTATTGTGTATTTTTTATAGCAAAAGAATGGCCTAAATACTGACAGGGTTATCTCATGTATGGTATTATTACTGACCATGAATTTTTAATACGAAATCCATAGCTGGGATTTGTTTGACCTATCGTATTGTTATTAGATTTTGGTCTCTGATAGCTTCTCTGGTGGTATTATTTTCTCTAGCATTTGTAAAAGCGTTTTAAACCTTATTAGTGGTAGAAACACGTATGAAACTTTTATAAACACGTAGAAAGGTGTTTAGAAAACGTTTCTGTATAGCGCAAAGGGCATTTAGAGCCACGAATTGCCGTTTTCACCAGAAGCAAACGTACTATCTTAAACCGACAGGTCTAATAGTTTTTCGGAGTGCCAAATACACATGCCACATCCGTAGCATAGGTAATTTTAAAGTAAGACTTGCAAAACTTCCTAGAATCACCTAAACTTTTTATGTTTAGAAAGTGCTATTACTACCGCCCAGCATTACATTAATCAGGCCTATAGGTAGCACTATTTAAAATATAAAATTTGAAATCCGCATAAAACCAATAAACACAAAATCCGTAACATATTTACTACTTTGACTAGCAAAAATCTTTCCAGCACTGACCTGCAGGTGTCCCAGCTCGAACAGCTCGTTACAGAAGTAACAGGGCCGCTCCCTGTCGCTATTCATTCCGTCATCCAGCCCTTCCATGCTTTTCCGTAAACTCATTTTGGAACCGATTCTTGCGATTTCCAGAACTTTGGCACTATAATCTTTTTTTCATATTTTATTAAAATTATGATTCAATTTAAGCACGGAAGTATTTAGGTTTTCTGACGCCAGACAATTTTTAGTTCTTAGTTCCTCGGTGGATTAAGATTCTTTACCCAAAGGAGGCTGTAGAAAGCATCTATTTAACACGATAGTCTAAATTGTGGTCGTTTCAAACATGGGTTTACAACTATTTCTTTACAAAAACCTATTGGTCAAAAGCCCGGTACCATATAGACTATGTGGGAATTTGTTTTTATAATAATAATGTGTCTGAAGTGTTTGAAAGCGTTTGTCAATTATAAAATTCACTTTAGGGTATTTATGAATTGATCAAGCGTTATAAACTAAAAACTCAAAGTCTTATTGCTTTAGGTTGAAACTCCAATGAAAAGAAAATAAGAGCACCTATAGAAACACTGCTATTTTTCTGGAAGTAAAACAGGGAATTCTGTTTAATTATTCTGGTCACTTGTTTCTAACTATGAACACGAGTCTAGCCTATACAAACTTGAGCCAAGATTACACTAGAACACACCTTTTAACTCTACACTAAGCCGTTAGTCACCTAAAGGCTTGAACCCAAAGCCGATAATCCGATAATAAAGGCCTGATTTAAACAAGTTTCCGAAACAAGAACAAAATTTTCGTTTTACAATGATGTCATAAAATAATTATTTTCAATCCAATTCTCAGATTATTTTATTGATCATTTTTGATTAAAAGCTTAATCAGTAATAATGATTGCAAGTGTAGCTTCAGAAAAGTAATATTTATTATAATGTAAAACAGAAATTCTTGCATAAATCATTGCCACACCTTAGATAAACTCTTGAAAAATGTCACTATTTTCACTATAATACTGCACCATATTACTTATAGACACAATTGAAGCCTTTAAAGTATTGTAAACCACAAAAACGTTTAATCCGCGTACTCTTTGTTACAAAATGATTCACTTATCAGATGATACTCGATACGGGGCGTTGTTCAAGATAACGAGCAAATACTTGCATCTGGTAAATTCTATTGTGGGTCAAGGATGTTTTTGAAGTATAGAAAGAGTGACGCAGAGGCATGGGCGTAGCCAGCTTTCAACTCAGGGAGATCACAAATAGGGTCCAGGGGCCTTATTCTCTATGACACTGCAAACGCGTAACGCGGCCGTGTCGTGTTATCTTCGTGAAATTTGTGTGGAATGGTATTCTCTATGCCGATTTCTATTGTATTGAACGTGATGCGATGCGTTACGAGCTTGTTACGCACTGTAAAAATAAGGTGTGGCATAGAGAATAAGGTCCCAGGGGGCGACTTGAAAATTTCATGTAGGTACTCTCAATAAGTCAACATAAACACATACAAAAATATGTAGCTATTTGTGATGAGATCAGGGGAGGCAGCCCTTCCTTGCCGCCTCCCTGGGTACGCCCATGTACAATGAGAAGCTGGCTATAGAAGGAAAATGTCTAGGTTCAAACCAAAATAGAGATTTTTGTTAAAATAAATACGTCTTTGGGGTTGTATTGTAGGTTGAAAATGAGACTTACTTGATAATAGACCGGGACTATTGTGTTTATAGGGTATGTAATACTAGCTTATGCTCCCGGCGCTCCCTGCCTGAAAGTGTCACGAAATAATAAGTAGTCAATAGTCCCTGTAGCTTTCAACTAATCAGAGAAATCTTAGAATCGCCTTAGTTCCACAAATAAGGTAAAATTATTTTTTTATAAATTTAAAATTCTTAAAAAAATCCTTTTTATGGCTTTCACATAGATAATATGGATTTCCTGTGAACAAAAAATAGCTCTAATGTCGTAACGTCTAGCATTTATGCATTTATGCGAGCGGGTAAAACCCCAGTCGAAAACAACATCAAACTTGTTCCTTGACTAAGACTTCAGCCCTAATCACCTCTCAGTATTTATGTTTTATTTTTACAAACACATCATTTTCCATAAAAACCCATTACCAATATATTATTTTATCCAAAAGGGAAAAGTAAATTTACTTTAATTGTTAATGCATTTGTAAATGAAAAGTCAAGGTCAACGAGAAACAAGGATGCAATTTTCAACCGGTTTTTAAATAATGCTAAAAGACGTGCGTACTAGCGTTTATAATATTTAAATATCAGATTTTAAATAATCGAGAGCATTTATCATAAAGCAAAGGGGGTACGCAAGTATAGCAACTTTCCTAGCGGTTTTTATACATTGGTATGAGGATTTTGAGTCTGCTGTACTTTTCAGTAATAAAGGAGGCTCGTATTCAGCAGTGGACAGTTTTTTTTGCTTTAAATGACCAATAAGCTTGCCGTTCGCCTGATGGTAAGCGATACGACCGCCCATAGACAGTAGAAACACCACCCAAAACCATGAATCACAGAGTATTTGTTTTTATTTCACTGCGCTCGCTATCCTGAGACATGAAATTTTAAGTCTTATTATGTCCAGTAGTTACACTGGTAGCATTGGCCTTCAAACCGTAACACAACTGTGACTACACACTGCTGCTTGGCGATATAAATAGACAATGCGGTGGTATCTCTCTCACATATGAGAGACCTACCACCAATAAGTATACAAGGCTGGTATTATTATGAGGAATCGAAACGACTAATAACGGATCGTTCACCGCCCGTGCGCGCACATTTAATTTTATAATACAAGTATTTAACACTCGTATTTAGCTTCACCTTCTTTACAAAAAAATGTTTTTATGTTACGCTTGGATGGGCACCGGACATGTTATAATTACCAGGTATTGTGAGACTGAACCTAATGTCGGTATGACGGACCCGGTGCAGATATTGTAATAGTTTTGATTCAGACTTGCGTGATATTGCTATTATTTTTGAGCAGGCGTTTTACTTACAACAAAGGAGGGTCCGACAGATTATTCGATAAGAGGATTTTAATGGAAAGTATTCCAGTACCATTAATATCACATGATTTTCTTTCTATATTTATTTTTGTTTATTTTCTTTATTTTTTCTCTTTTTCCTTTCTGATATATACTTTCATCAGAGTCGTAGGTATTATGGAATAATAAATAGATAATGACGGGAAGGGTAGGGAGAAAAACGTAATTATTATTATTATATCGTACGTAATTAAATAAATAATGAGCACATCTGTCATAAATATAAGCACCAATTAAAATATTTAAAGTCAATACTTTATGTTTCTGTTCGCATTGTTGTTGTGCCTTTATAAATAAATAATCGCCTCCCATCAGTCGACACTCTATCTGGAACTTTCTTCACGTATTAACAAGTAAAAGCGTCACGTTGACGTAAAAAAACACTAAACAACAATATATGGAGACACAGCAGTGATAACTATCTAGACAGACTCTCGGGTAGTATGAGAAGTCCTTAAAAGTTTTACCAAATAGTTTCTTAAAAAATAATTAATATTTATTATACCTACCTAGCTAGATTGTCTATAGATATAATTAAATTAATCTCACCTTTGAATAAAATTACAAGAAGACATTTAATGTATAGAACTATTTGGTTTTATATTTATAAATTAGATTAGTCTTTTTTATGTTTTGTCCACTACCCTCTTTCGTTGTGTACACCTATCTTCTTTAGCCTCTGCACCACCTTAAGATTGACTGGTACAAAATGCCTTCGGCATTAAGTTCTCCTATATACTCTTTGTATATAAAGTGCAATAAAATAAAATAAATAAACCAGGCTTACTCACCTAAATCGGCGCTGATAAAAAAACAAAACGCTCCTGTCAAAATCCGTCACATATCTTGACTTATGATATCACTTGAACTAGTGATAGGGGTTATCTCAAAATGCCAACTTTAATGCTGTAGGTAGGATATATTTTATGTACGGACAGTGATCACCGTACACAAGGTGATAAAACCCGCCATAGTGGCCCACGTAATTGTCGCGTTCTGAGATCAGCCTGTGTATAACCGGATCCAACAGGCCGGCATAATTGTGTCGACTGACGAGGGGTAATCATATCTCGTCAGTCGACAATCTATTGGTACTCCACTTACCGTCAGGTGCAGTCGGGTCGCATTATTGAGCCCGTATAAAAAAAAATTGTCACCGTCTGATTTGATATCACACTTAAGAGCGAAACTGAGTCATATCACTACATAGTATAAAACAAAGTCGCTTTCTCTGTCCCTATGTATGCTTAAATCTTTATAACTAGGTACACAACGGATTTTGATGCGGTTTTTTTTAATAGATAGAGTGATTCAAGAGGAAGGTTTATATGTATAATAACATCCATTAAATAGTGGAGAAATATTGTTATTTTGTTATGTTATACCCGTGCGAAGCCAGAGCGGGCCGCTATGTTTTTATATACAACGTTCACAGTTTTTCTGTAGTGTATTTAGTATCAGCATTGCACCCGTGCGAAGCCGGGGCGGGTCGCTAGTCTATTAATAAGGACCATAGAGTTCCCACAAATCGTTCTTTGTGGTTGCTCGTGGAAAATCATTGTTAATCTGACTATTGTAATACCATGATCAGAAAATAACGATTTATTTAATATCATTTGACAAATACCAATAAAAAACCACAAGTTCATTACAATACCTTTGATATAGTATGTCGATAACTTATTTAAATATCAAGTTTTCGAATATGAAAAAGATGCAAGGGTTTAATAGGCTAATTCCCATCATATCATGGGACAAAATACACATTTTTTTATTGCTTTGAATGACGAGACGAACTTGCCGTTCGCCTGATGAAAAGCGATACGACCGCCTATAAACAGTAGACACACCATCCAACAGCTTGAATCACAAAGAATTGTTTGGTATTTCACTGCGCTCGCCATCCTGAGACATGAGATGTCTCATTATGTCCAGTAGTTACACTGGCTACAATGTCCTTCAAACCGGAACACAACAGTGACTAAACACTGCTGCTTGGCGGCAGAAATAGATATTGCGGTAGTACCTACCCAGGCGGACTTTCACATATGAGAGACCTACCACCAGTAAAAACGCATACCCAAAAGGAGGTATATACCTACCTATAGAATTACAGTGTCTATTAGCAATGTTTACTTAAGTTTTTTTATTTAATTAACTTAGAAGTTCGCAAGAGGTGACTTGCCGATGCAATGGACGTACGCCCTTGGCCCGACAATCTCTGATTGATGTGCAAACACTTAAATCATATTACAAAAATATATGTTTGTTTGTCCCCGTTTATGGTTCAAAAGGGCCAACGAAATGTGATAATTATTTGCTTGAAGTATCAAGAAGACCGCGGAGCAATATTGACTATAACTTTATTTAGATCTTGATACAACTTTAGTCGTTAGATACCTCTCGTTAATCACTATTTTTATTAGACGATAGTAGAGTAGGGTCCAATAGAATGTCGACTGACGAGACATGATTACCCCTACGCAGTCGACACAATTATGCCGGCCTGTTGGAACCGGATATATACAGACTGATCCCGGAACGCGACACTTACGTAGGCTAGTATGTCGGGTTTTAACTCCTTGTGTACGGTGGCCGCTATCCGGGTGGATATCAAATATAGCCATCAGCAAAAGCCGGCTTGTCTAGTTGTTACTGCACATTTCTCTACGTTAATTTGGCAGTGAACAATACTATAGCAAAGCAAAATATTTAGACTGTTCAAAGTTACAAATACACGCTTTGCAATATTGCCCGAACAACCTTTAAGTTTGCGCACAGGGCCGCATTCAGGACTGGTATAGGAGACAATTAAATGTTCAATAACAGTATTAGCATTAAATGTTAGATCAATTAAATTAAATGTTTACGAAATGAATGGCATTTTCTTAAATGTCCTCAACATTTTTTTAAACAATATTTACATAGAAGTGTATATGACTTTAAATATTTCTAAGGGAATAAAGGATATTTCTATTTTTTAATAGGACGGTCAACCTTAATAAATATTCCAACCAAAATCCTCCATAACACAATCAAAGACGAAAGAAAAAACTTTTAGTAATATTAAGAAATTAGAGCAAAAATTTTAAACTTACAATAGTAACTTTAAGAAGCTTGCATTAGGTATGATATAGCTATAATAAATATCGATTATAATTATCACATTGATTTAAAGGGAATCAAGCCCCCGACGCGTGCGGCCCTGCGCAATAGAACCTGCGCTCGCGCAACTCATCCAACCACATGCAATCTCACGGCCCAGTCTGGTATCACCTCTCGCAGGGGGTAGACGCGCGCCCCTCTCCAAATATTCCGCGGATTGTTGTAATAATAAATTGTGCCAAGTGAAGTGTTCCTACACAAGTTTTCTTATAAGGATTTATAATTGTAAGTATTTTTTTGTAACGTGGGTATTTTGGGTTTGGTTTATAATGTTTGGGTTTTGCAGTATTTTGGTGATATTTTGATAAGTATTGCGTTTTGCCTTTCTAAATCCTGTGGGAACGCGTAGGATATGAGGACGATTTATATAAATAAGTATATCTAGGTAGTACAAAGTTAAAACTCATTAGAAAAGAATTTTTAATATTTGCTACGTTTCTTCACCACAAAAATGAGACACAAGGTACCCTCCTGTTTGATATTTAATCTTGTTGCAATAAATAATTTTCTCTAAAATCGAAATAATTGACGGTATTTAAATAATTGCACAATCATTGAACAACTGCGAAGGTAAAAGCCAGAAAAAGAAATACCTAATAAGTAATTCATACGATAAATTTTCCTTTCATTATGATCTAACAAAAACTGGCCGTCATCACATTGTTCTTTTTTTCATTTATTATACCGGAAGGTTTCATAAGTCGCAAACAGATAATAATCAAAGTTTTCAACTTGGGAGCTAATTTCAAATTTTGATCCATGGAGGTAAAACGAACAATTCATTAGTAAATGCCAACAATTCAACACATTTATTTACTTATTTATTTTTATTGGATCGCCAGTGGGTACATTAAGAACAAAAAGCAAACACTGAAATCAAACTACCCAGTTACAGGCAACCACAACTAACAAAATATTACATCGGACATAATTTACACTAAAGATTTACAGAGCATTATTTAACACATTATACAAGTACTTACATATATAAGTATTAGTGGCGAAAGCTGCATATAGCCCGATTCCTGCCGGCGTCCTGTTCGTGACTTATCGCACCCTTAATAAAATAATGACCTATTTCAAAATTGTTAATTTGTGGCAGTCGCCGGAAAACTATTTTTCGTTTGCTACCTTTTTTTGAAGTTCCTATAAAATTGATCTTATTAAAGATAGGTAAAAAATTAAACCTATAGCATAAAAAAAAGGGAAAAAACTAAAAAGTCGCAAATAGAAATTAGTTGTTTGACGATTCTCACAAATTGGCAATTTTGGAATGGGTCATTATTTTATTAAGAGTGCGTTATGTAAAATCTAATTATCATCAGAACGATTTGTAGACCACATTTTTGCATTAGTACCTACATGTTGTAAGGCGTTCCCTTTTGGAAAATATCACCTTTGCCACTGAAAAGTATATACTATTAAATCCAGAGGGCAGCTCTCGTCCTGTCGCAGTCCCTCACGTCCAAAATTATAATAATTACTGACGTAACTTCAGAAACAGATCATGCGAGATGCGCCAGTGATCAGCTGACAGCTAACATTTTTATGTGAATAGACGAGGATATTCCTCGTCGGTTGATAACGACATCAATAGCTTAGTCTTCAACAGCTTTACTAAGCATCAGTGGTGAAGGTGATATTTTCTGAATGAGAACCCGACATAACATATAGGTGCATAAATGCGGTCAGTAAATCGTTTTAATAATAAATAGATTTTCCGTTGTCTCAATCAATAGCCCAGCAACCAGTCCAGCTAGATCCCATCCACAGACCCAGTATAATTCCCATCTTTACTGCAATAGTCCCTGCACCTTGCAAGCGTTTTCTTTGGCTGTATTTCCTCCATAAGTACAGACATATAGAGTATTTGCATTGTATAAACCCCAACTAGAGTAATATATCTTAAAGGGGCATCTACATGTTGGATCCATGTCCCCACGCAAGCCTTCCAAAAGGACTAGCCTTTATGCCGTGATTTCCCGCAGGAAAGATACAACATAATAAGATTTTAGATAAATCGCACTCTTAATAAAATAGTGACCCATTCCAAAATTGCTAATTTGTGGAAATCTTCAAACAACCAATTACTGTTTGCGACCTTTTAGTTTTTCCCTTTTTTTTTCATGCTATAAGTTTCATTTATTACCTATATTTAATAAGCTCAATTTTATAGCAACTTCAAAACAAAAGGTAGCAAACAAAAAATAGTTTTCCGACGACTGACACGAAATTACGAAAGTGAAGCAGGAATCGGGTTCTATAGACCCTACGCCACTGATAAGCATTGTATGACCCTGCAATATGCTCGCCATCATGAACATGCTTAAATGTCTTTTAAAATTAAAAAAAAAACAGCACGCACTACTATAAGACACCAATGAGATATAATTAAACCCGTATTTCCGTGACAGAATTATTTTCTTTACTCTGAGTGATCTAGCCAGGGCCGGCTTTAGGTAATCAGGCCTCCCAGAGGTTATTTTTTCCTTATTTACATAAAAACGCAGCAAATACCTCTTAACAATAATTAGTAGTTACCGGTTAGTTTTTGTTAGTATAAAACCTGTTTATTTATTGTCAGTCGTCATGCCTACTTGCTAGTTTATTTATATGTTAAATATTGTGAGTCTATGTTTGATTTATTGTAGCATAAATTCTGTTGACAAATTTATATCTAAATCCGGGTTTCACTCATAATCTTTTATTGAACAACATATAAATATACTATTGGGAACAACACGTCTCTTAACCTTATAATTCTAAGCTCATTTATATTGTATTATAGGCGTCTTCAGGGTCATTTTGACATTACGCTTCCACCAAAACACATACTTATCTCCTTTAAAATAACACTTTTCAACAAGTTACTTAAACAGTAGATATAAATAAAATATTTAAGTTTAGAACTAAATAAATATAAAAAACTACAGGCCCTTATGCCATTATTACTACTCAAATAAAATTCGATGCAGCGGCAACATGATACTTTCAATTAGAAATATACACTCGTACGCGCCATGTTTGCACTAAACTACAAAATTATCAAAAATTTGATAACCTGAGATTTTTGGTAAAAATATTCGTGGATGATTTTTGGCACAATGTTAGAAGGAAAGGACGAGCATGCTGTATTATTTATTAACGCATTGTCAAAATGACCTTGTGTATGTAAACGGCTTCACCATTCTGAATTTCTCCATATTGCCTTAATTAAAAAATAACACTGTAAAATTGCATTATGTATAGATTAATTTTAGGAGATAAAGTTCTAAAACAATCTAATTAATTTTTTAACAATTCCGAATTAAATACTTTATTTTTGACATTTAAAATCAACGTCTAGTTTACAAAAAGACAAGCCTGACTGACAAGAATATAAAAATAAATAATAATGCATTAAGGCTTAGCAAAAAATTGTAAATAATTAACGAATTTTCATACAAATAATTATTTTGCCCATTCTTGGAACAAAAAAGATTAATTAATTTGAGTGTCATTGTGTCAAAATATTTTTTATAGTTGTCAACATAAAGAAATAGATACGCACTCGTGGTGTTACGCGTCCAATTGAGAACTCCTTTTTAAACTCTTTAATGTTTCGTGCTTAGCTTCTAGGTAATTTAGAATAGCATTTTTTTTACTTTTTATCCGATTTCTAATTTCCTAGTTTTAGCTCCGAATTCAACCTCATTTATCTTATGTCAGATATTAAAAAAAAAACATTTTTTATCTGTAATAGCGAAGGTACCCTGACAATTTTTTAATTAAGCTTAATGTCTTCCTCTATATGATACTAGTTTACGGGCTCTAAAACGTCATTGCCTTGGGAATCAATATATAAAACCTAGTTCTAAAAACATATTATGAGTCATATTATATTAATACTTAGTATTTACTAATTAGAATCAGGTTTCCTGCTGAATCGCCTCGAATGTGCAACGTTGTCAGGCCATTGCCCTGCTAAATGCCATCAGAGTTTTTTTTTTAATATTAATTTACCAGCCAGTCAGAAATAGCTGGTCTTAAAAAAAGTTAGTTTGTTCGCTGTAACTTTTTTTTATTTTTACTTGCTACAGCGTTGCGGTACGAAATAGTTGTACAATATGAACGAGTTACAAATGTTGATTCGCCATGTTTGGAAGTAGTGCTATAGCATGCAGACATATTTATTGTAAATAGGCCGGTGCGACGGCAGTTCCATTGTCTCAATAAATATTATCGTGAAGTGAAAATGTTTATTATTTCGCATTTATTACGAGTGTGATTTCCCAAGACGCACTACTTTTCAATAACTCCTGTTGCTTTTCGAATGCGGGCAATGTTTCTATGATTGTTTCGGTATTGTATATAGGAGGCAAATGTCGTTTAAGGCGATACCTCAAGGTCCATTTTCATACATTTTGTTTCACCTTTAATCTGGGTAACTAAACAAGTATTGGCAAGTAAAGAATTTAAATTCACGTCTAGTTAGTGATTAGTTCTCGCAGTTGAAAGAACGTAAAATAATTAATAATCATGGATATTTCGGCCTTTAAAATTTAATATGACGAAATTTTAAAGGCCGAAATATCCATGATTATTAATTATTTTTACATTTTTCTTTCAACTGCGAGAACTAATCACTAACTAGACGTGAATTTAAATTCTTTACTTGCCAATACTTGTTTAGTTACCCAGATTAAAGGTGAAACAAAATGTATGAAAATGGACCTTGAGGTATCGCCTTAAAATCAGTACTTTTATTAGAAATGTATTTTAGTGAAGTATTTATGTCAAATAAGTTAACGTTTACGTTTTTTGCTGGTAGTTGGATGTATTACAATACATCGGTGGTCACATACGGTGGTCGATATCCGGGCGGATATACATATCCGCCCGGATATCGACCACCGTACACGAGGTGTTAAAACCCGCCATAGTGGCCCACGTCGTGTTCCGGGATCAGTAGATCTTATTCCAACAGGCCGGCATTAATATGTCGACTGTCCAAGGGTAATCATCCCTCATCAGTCGACATTATATTGTACCTTACTCCATTTACCATCAGGTGCAGTTGGGTCACTTTATCGTGCCTATAAAAAAACGTATTTCTCTACAGTTGTTTAACAATATTAAATGTCAATGACAGAAGCGGCGATAGTCTAGTTGGGTGTGGAACGGTCTGCCAAGACGAATGTCCGCAGGTTCAAATCCCAAGGGCACACACCTCTGACTTTTCTAAAAAATCATGTGTGTATTCTTTGTGAATTTATCGTTCGCTTTAACGGTGAAGGAAAACATCGTGAGGAAACCTGCACATCCGAGAAGTTCTCTATAGGAATTTCGAAGGTGTGTGAAGTCTACCAATCCGCACTAGGCCAGCGTGGTGGACTAAGGCCTAATCCCTCTCAGTAGTAGAGGAGGCCCGTGCTCAGCAGTGGGCAAGTATATAATACAGGGCTGATATTATTTATTATTATAAATGTCAATGATACTGCTGATTCACTAAGTTTACTATTACCATGGCTACACGATTAACTATTCGAAGTGTCGTAGTCGTATTTTAGTTCCAAATACGCTCACGGAGCGCTGTTCAAATTTCCATACAAAAATTTACTTCAACGAAACCATTACGATAACTATACTATAACACGTAAATTCGTGTTCGGGGTACAGGTGACAAAATTTCTAGTTTTTCGGCTTACTCTATAAAAAAGCTAAGTAAGCTATTAAGTCTAGTATAAAACATATACAGACCGTTCAATGCAATGTGGCCATTGAATTACATTGAAAAAGTGACAGCAAGCTCGCAGTATAGATGTATGACTCATTGACAATACTAGGTATAAAACGCGTTCAACGCGCTAACCGGTTGCTTTCGAAACCCAATAAAAATTGATTCAAAGATACGCATTGTATCATCCATTATGAATTATTTTATTACGAAAGACCGCGTTTGACCTTACGGACTATCGAGGTAATCCTACAAATGTCATCTAAAACAAATCTTGACCCTTGACATTTTCTGAATGCGACCCTGCACTGCATTAATTAGGCCGATTTTATATTTCGAATTTATTTCGAAAAAGGAAGCATTACGCAGACAAATGGGTTATTTTTTCATCATGTTACATACCTTCTTTAAATATATTGAATTTACGACCAGTTCGGATTACTTATTACATTCAAATTTTAATAAAAAAAATTAATATGAAATAGTAAATAGATACTTATTATACTTTTTTGGCGTAACATACTCAGCCAGTGTTTTTAGATGAAACATAAAAAATAGGATTGTTTGTATTCAAATAAATAAGTACTAATCGTTTTTGCTAGGCCCCGACAGCTAGGCCTAGGCTCTTATGAACTCTCTTAGTATTTATTAAATTATAGTTTGCGGTTTCAAAACCTGTGCACTCAGTCATTTAAGTTATGACGAGAAAATGATCCAAGTTATAAATAAAGTGCTAATCTTTTGTTCACGCGACTGCGGTTTTGTTATTTCTAACTGAATTTAATACGAGGAAAACCTGCATAATCTTTAACGCTTGCACGATATAGACATCATTATGTATCCTAACCTTTTTAAACTAACTTGTTAAACATATTTACTTTTTTAATTTTCAATAGCATCGTTCTCACTGGCAGTTCTAAGAATTATTGATAGCTCAATTCTATTTTTAAATAGAAGTGCGATCAAAGTGCATTGTGACATATGGATTAAAATTTGAAATTCGAATCGACCGCCATTTTCCTTTAATAAACACCTAAATAATCTATTATTCCTTACATCTCACTTAAACTTTAACGTATGCTCTACATAAGTCGAAATTAAAATCAATTATTTATATTTCTGAATAAAACTAGCTAGTTTTTTATATGTCTCGGCTTGTGGAAGCAACGACTGTTCCCACAAGAGTAGGCAGGTTAGCCAACACTGTCAACCGCTTCATTAGACCCATTCCCATAGCTGTTGTGAAAACGCTCTTTACACATATTTGATTTGCAATACGCAATTTTCCCGTGACTTTTAATAATCTAGACAAATGTAGTGGCTTCAAAGACGCTATATTATATATATCCAAGACGCGCATCGTCAGTGGCTTGCAAACGTCATAGCGTAGATTTAAAGCGATTGAGGTTCTTCCCAATGGCGAACTAGTTTACTTTTTAAATCAATTATTTGTCAAACACATAACATGTAGCAGAAATAATACGTATTTCGCGACGATTCGATACACCTTGTTTAAAATATTTACACGTAATAACAGAGTGTGAAATTCTTTAATTGCATATAATATTTGCTTTATATTGACATCAGTAAAGTCCCCTACTAGGTGTATTGTCAGTGTAGCGGTCTTAGGTTTGATTTTCAGGTTGGACAAAAGTTTAAGTGAATTTAGCTAAATCGAGATTAATATCACGAAGAGAACCTGTAGAAGTTGGCTTCCACCAATCATTTTTATCGCGTAAATAATAATGTCGGGATGACTTCTGCAAATTATATGTACTTCCAGAACTTGTGGCAAGTTGCATGTGTATGTCTATTGCAATATTACCAGTGTAAATGCATCTGGAAGTTCTTGTGCAATGCAAGTGCAAGAACATGCTAGTTAAAACTTAGTATAACATCAGTTACTCGGGAGTCCATCCCTAAGAGGCAGAAGTTGACGTTGTCAGCAAAATAAAATGGCGTGTTACGTCAAAGTCACATGGAGCTAAAATAAGCACAAAAATATATTAAATAACCAGTAATTGCCGGATTAAAATACCTTCATATCGTCTCTCAAATCAACGTATTCATTTTTGACGTCAGTGCTAAGGCGGTCAGTGGCAAAAACTAAAGCAAAAAAAACTTGTTTATCGTTAATCCTAAGTTACACTCTCATTTGACCGCGCACGCAATCCAAGCAATTAAAATTAATATATGCTTATATCTCGCAAAATTATCGTAATTCGTAATATCGCGCAAGAGTGCAATCGGTGGCCAACTGGGCAAACATTGCATAGCGATGCGACACGCTGCTAATGTCTCATTCAATATTTGTGTTTCTCACTTCACGGATCATATTCTTTAAAAGCAATATTCGATCCACCGCCGTTGTTTTTCTTTCTATTTTATCAGTAAGTGTAGTTAAATATCATATTTGCGTTTTCGTGCATAATAGATAAGTTTCCGGATTTTACCGCGATAAAATCTTGAAATTCGCGTAAACATAAGAGATCATTAAACAACAAGACAAATACATCTTTCTGTAAAAGGAATCCAGAAATTGATAAACAAAGTACATTACTAGACAATAAATAACTCTACCTTTGTAAAAGTATGACAGACTTCGGTTCTCAGGGTTTTGCAAGCCGACGACATTCGATTGGGTAATGCGTTACGTCACAACACCTCTCCGTTAACTGACACCAGTTTTTATCTGGGTTATAGATCCAAGTACTATTGTGTTTATGGCATAATAATTGCAATATTGATAGTAGGCACCATTGATGACTGAGTGTGAACTGTTATCATTTGAATACCGCATATTGTTTGATGGTTTCCATTGCTGACAAGCAAGTATTAAAAGTAAAATTTTAGGAAAGTTTATTTCTCCATTTGTAGATGGACCTTGTTTATCTCTGCACCACTCTAAGGTCGATCGGTAGAAAATGCCATTAGCATTAAGTTTACCTACATATATGCTATTTAAAGTGTTCAACCAGAGCGTCTTTCCCGTGATGACGTACGGAGCCGTGATGTGGACACTGACTGGCTCATCCACAATCTTAAAGTCGCTCAACATGCTATGGAAAGAGTTATGCTCAGAGACTCTTTGAAGGACAAAATTCTGAACGAAGTGAAGTCTCTCAACGTGCTATGCAAAGAGCTATGCTCGGAGTATCTCTGAAGGACAAAATTCGGAACGAAGTTATCCGTCAGAGAACCAAGGTGACCGACATAGCTCTGAAAGTTAGTAGGTTGAAGTGTACTTGCATCATTAGTTATGGAAGTTTTTATCAATATCGATTAGTTATTACATTACTATAAGCTGATATAACATCGTGAAGGACTATCCGTTTGTGTAACACTTGACATACATAATGTTTTGGCCCTTTAAATTGGATTTGATCCAAAATATACTGTATTTCGTCACAATCTTACGTAAGCTCACGTAAAATAGTACTAGGATCAAAGGTTTTTAATACGACTAAGCACATTTTGCTTGCAACTCCGTCTGCATAAGTCTATTCCCTGGATAATAAGTAGGCTATAGCACACATATTTTAATCAATCTTTTTTTGTTACAATTTATACGAGGCAATCAATCATTTGATTATATTGCTTACCCCGTGTTTTGTATTTGTACAAATTCCTACCGGTTTCATTTTGCAAACATGTCAAATACTATAACCATTTTCAACCTCGGTTTTCTGAAAAACCAGACATTCGATTTGGATGGAGTTTTATTTATTTACATAACTAGGTATATAATATATTCGGATCTAGTGAAGACCTTTGGAGATAGACAATGGCACCCTTCAATGACTATCAGCTTTCGTTGCAATCGTGCATATATTGTTAACTAGAAAAATAAAATAACTAAAGATATATCCCACTTAAAAGCACTGTAGACCAAAAAATAATTACGGATACATATATCCAAGTCCGTAAGCATATAATTGGAGTCGGAAATTGGTTTTTGAAGTCGAAATTAATAATATCAGCCTGGTATTATATACTGTCCCACTGCTGGGCACGGGCCTCTTCTACTACTGAGAGGGATTAGGCCTTAGTCCACCATGCTGGCCTAGTGCGGATTGGTATGCGGTTTCCTCACGATGTTTTCCTTCACCGTTGAGCTTCCTTCTGAAATTTAAAACCTTCTGGGATTTACTACTACTTATTAATTAAGTATATTACTATAAAATAGATTTCAGTAAAAGGATGAATCAATGTATTCATACGCTAAATTCCCATCCCATGAAGATATTTTAACAATGGCCTCAGCTTATCCGACAAGCACTCACTGTAGAACAAAGAGATTTTTAACTTCCTAATTATCTGATCGTAATGTCTGTATATTGCATAACTATTTATACTTATTTTATTCTCGTTATTATTCTGTTTTTGCACTAAAACGTGCGAGTGAACATATTTGAATGTTGACAAAAGTGTAAATATCACAGATTCTAAAGTCAACCTTAATGGAAAATTAATAACAAGCGATGTGTGAATTGTGTACCGATTGGGCGTCTTTGTCCGCAGATAATAAATATCTCCTGCCACTATACCACTGAGCTCATAGATGATTAACACATCTCAAAGCCTTTATAATTCAAATTACGATTTTTACTGCTAATATTTTTGGACAGTCGTAAACTACCCCCAAGTAATTTTTTCAACTTTTCACCTTCGCAACCTTTTTAATTTTTTTATTCGTCTAGTGACAGCCCTAGTTAAACCATAAACAAATCATTTCGCAACATGGTGGCACATGCGCAGTAATGGTTTATAACTTTATTACTGTTAGCCCACACTCCATAAGTACTATATGACTACTCCATAGGTGTTAAAAATAATAATAATTAGTAATCACTTGGAAGTGTACACAAATATCTATTTAAATGTTATAATTTATGTCTATTCACTATTGGATTAGATACTAGTTGACAGTGGCGAAAGGTCCACATAAGCCGATTCCTATCGGCTTCATTTTCGTAATGTAAAATCTAATTACCATTAGAACAACTTGCAGACCGCATTTATTCAGTAGCTAGAGGTCCATATAATCCGATTCCTACCTACTTCCCTTTAGTAACTTATGTAAACTCTAATTATCATTAAAACGATTGCATACCGTAGTTGTGTAGGTTTCCTGTCGAAAAATTTCATTCTTCGCCACTACTAGCTCTGCTCTGCATTACCAGAATATAAAAACGATTAAAACGAAACTTAATACGATTCTTGAGATACTTAGTATTTATTATTGTGTATTAAATCTTTGAGTCTGTTTCTAGATAAATAATTTGAATAAAATCTTCATTGTACACTGGTATAGCCAAGTTTTAGTACCAGTTAAAAAATGAAAAGTGCATTGAATGACATTTATATTAATAAAAAGTATCAATAAAAAAAATAAAACAACTATAAGGCGATACCTCAAGGTCCATTTTCATACATTTTGCTTCGGCTTTAATCTGGGTAACTAAACAAGTATTGGCAAGTAAAGAATTTAAATTCACGTCTAGTTAGTGATTAGTTCTCGCAGTTGAAGAAAAATGTAAAAATAATTAATAATCATGGATATTTCTGCCTTTAAAATTTCGTCATATTAAATTTTAAAGGCCGAAATATCCATGATTATTAATTATTTTACGTTTTTCTTTCAACTGCGAGAACTAATCACTAACTAGACGTGAATTTAAATTCTTTACTTGCCAATACTTGTTTAGTTACCCAGATTAAAGCCGAAGCAAAATGTATGAAAATGGACCTTGAGGTATCGCCATAATGTGCGTTAAATGACATGATATTCATTTTAAAAACAAATATAACAAGATTGTCAGCATAAAAACTCCACAACCTCAGACACAACCTTCACTACTACAACTACTTTAATTCGAAAAGGTTCGATCACCTAAACCCTCCTTTTTTGTTTTTTTGGTTTCGCGCAGAAAGTGCCTTATGACTACCGTGCAGCTTTCGTGGGAGGAAACTAAGTGGTTATGTTGGGGTCACCGTGCTTTACGACCCGGCGTTTAGCCGTCAGGATTTGATGATGACTTTCAGGCGTCTCTCGGGCTGACTCCCTAATAGTGTTGTCAGACGTCCTGTATTTTAAAATATCTCAGCGGGAAAGACTGTCCCGTAAATCGATCGATCTACGATTGACAAGTACTCACGCACGCACAACTCGGTTTTTAATAAATTTAATAAAAAGCGAGTTGGTACCTGTTTTTAATCTATATCTATACTTATAATAAATCTGTAGAGAGGTCAATTCTGTACATGAAATATATTTCCAAAATAACTATCAGGGGGTGATTAGGGATCGATACTGATGCCAAAAATGCAATTAGTAAAATTTTTGTCTGTCTGTCTGTCTGTCTGTCTGTATAACCGTTATAGAAACAAAAACTACTCGACGGATTTTAACGAAACTTGGTACAATTATTTGTCATACTCCTGTGCTGGTTAAAGTATACTTTTCACCACGCTACAATTAATAGGAGCAGAGCAGTGAAGGGAAATGTTGGGAAAACGGGAGAAGTTACTCCATTTTTTAAGCTTCCGTCGCGTGTGCAACCTTAATGGTTAAAGCTACGCAGAAATCATGTATGACGGAAATATTCTCCTTAAAATTATATAAAAAATATCCCACGACAGCATATATCTATCTATCTTTTATGGTTGACTCACAATAACACGTGTAACTCCCGATAGCTTAGCAGTTCGAAGCTTTCTCATTATATTTGCCTACTCTTACGTTTATAACACTCTCAGTCATCCCTAATTAAAAAAGTTAACATTATTAAATATTCCATAAAAAACAATCATAGAAATTGGTATAGAAACACCAAAGTTATACATGAAATACGCTAATAATAAGGCATCACGCGTGAATACTGAATCATGCTATAAGCTTCCTTCGATTTCACAAGGATCCCATCATCAGACCCATGACAGGACAATCGGACCACCTGCATACCACCATACTTAAAAAACATCCCGACAAATTGAGCACATCCTCCATTTTTTAAGCCAGAAATCCACGCGGGCGAAGCTGCGAGCGGAAGCTAGTTATAACTATAATTTAAGTGATTGTTACAAATATGTTAAAACGAATAAGAATATGTTAAAACTGATTCGATCCTCGGAAAAATATAAATAAAAATGAAAAATGTTACAAAATAATTTTGATTCTTATTTGTCCCGGGTAAAAAACTGAAGTACCCGTATTTTTTGCCCATTTAAGCAACCCTAACCCCTAACCTATATATAACGTACGGCATACCAACTAAAACTCCGCGGTGGCCCTCTTTGGCGCATTAGGGATGGCTACGGGCTTCCTCTGACGGAAGTGTCCAAGTCGTCGTCCGCAACCGCCCCTGGCATCTAAAACCTCTTGCCTACGTCTATGCCATTGTACAGTTTCTGACGACAAAAATAGTATACTCAATGTTAAACAGAGGTATAGTGCTAAATTTCGTCTAAATATGAACGGATTTAGACTAGAGTATTAAGACTTTTCCGTATTTATTTCTATTCACAAACTTTCATATTTATATTTCTATAAAAGTGGCAATATTCGGAAAGTGCGTAAATACCTACATAGCTATGGGTTATATTTTTCATAAGACTTTTTATATAAAATTATTCATTATTTATTGTGCTAGGTCTGTTTATTCTTTAAAGCTAGATACTAAATAGCATTATTAACAGGCATACTGACCTCATACTTAACACGACTCGCATTTCAAACGATAATCGGTTAAGCCACATCTCAAGATGCCATTCAAGAGCAATCTCAAGGCTGACAACTGATTATGGGCCTTAATTATATCTTTTGTGGTTACTGGACCTAAATTGCGGTCTTAGTACACAACAGTATCTTGTACCAAACATTGCTTTCGAACTTCATTCTTCTTCCATCCGATCTGTAGTTACCACCGAAGAGACCGTAGCCCAGTTACCTTTTTACAATCGTTAACGCTAACGTTATGTTTAGGAATGATAGATGCCATACATTTATTTTGTTTTCTAATAGCGTTAGGTTAGGTTAGGTGTCTTCGCATCGGCCTCTAGCATTGTCCAGCATGTTGCAGAAACGATTTTTTTTTTACAGCTGCCCGCCTGGCATTAACCCTGTATTTACTGGAGGAACCATTAAAATTAGGTATTAGACTGAGGGTTAAGTACCTATCCTCCTGAGGATCGACATTGGACCGTAAGACCGGTGAAACCAACATAACCATTCCACTCACCCTCCAAGAGGTGGTAGCTATAAAGCATTTTTTCTCCGCGAAACGAAAAAATGCTCGCAGCTTCGGTGGCGTAGTTGTACTTGCGCGGTACTACAGTGCTCTGAGGTCCTGGGTTCGAATCCCGGGTCGGGCAAAATGATATTTAGGTTTTTTCTGCTCAGTATCAGCCCGGAGTCTGGAATTTGTGCCCTATATGGCGATAGGCTTGCCCCGTATCACACATTGGGACGGAACTAACTTGGCGAAAAGTGAGTTCCCTGGTTGCGCCTCTGCATACCCCTTCGGAGATAAATGCGTGATGTTGTGTGTGTGTGTGAAAGGAAAAAAGGGGTTTAAGTACCTATCGCACCGTCGCGTCGTCACGGATTAAAATAAAACCGCCGTAGGTGACATTAGTTTAACAAAATCTCAAACCCGTTTCCTCTGAATCCAATGTAAAAAGTCCACGACAATTTAAATTTTGAAGGTCATAAGCCGGTTTTCACGTTAATGATAAAGATAATTGCTCATGCGTTGTATTTCGAAATGTGATTGATAAAATAAGTAACCTCGCGGTTAAAGGGACATACGACGTCAATACTGTTACAATGAACTCTTTTTTATCTAGATCTTTGCTTTGTGAGTATCCCACAGAGCATCATCATCTTGCCTATCATCAGCTGATTGTACTTGAACTGTTGCATTTAAAGTATATTATAAAATGTATAGAATATTAAACCGATAACTGATGGGGTAAACGAGTTCTTGAGTGGAGACCACGACTCGGCAAACGTAGTGTAGGACGCCCTCCAGCTAGCTGGAGTGACCTGCGAAAGGTCGCTGGTAAGAACTGAATGCGACAGGCCGAAGACAGGGTAAAATGGCGCATAATGGAGGAGGCCTATGTGCAGCAGTGGACAAAGATATATGCTGATGTTGATAGTATATTGATTGAGTACTGATTATTAGACCTAACTAACTCTTTAGGATATCAGAAACAAGGCCCTTATTCTATATGATAGTGTAAACTCGTATTGTGGTCGTTTTACGTTATGATTAAAAAAGCAAGGAATGATATTCTGTATACCAATTTCTATTGCCGTAAACATGACGGTGCGTAGCTTGCTTGTTATGCTATCAAAATAATGTGTGATACAGAGAATAAAGCTCGGGGCAAATATAACAAGCAAGTCTTTATATTTGCTGTCTAGTTATTCAACGAATAAAAAATAATTAAATAGAAATACAAAAGTAGTGAATAATATAATTAATATTGCTGCGAAATTCTATAATTATTTTCGTGCGTCTGTACAGCGTTTTTATTTGTTTTTTTATTGCTGTGTATGACGAGACGAGCTTGCCGTTCGCCTGAAGATAAGCGATACGACCGCCCATAAATAGTAGAAACACCATCCAACACTTTGAATTACAAAATATTGTTTGGTATGCCACTGAGATGTTCAGTCTAATTATGCCCAGTTACATTGGCTACAATGTCCTTCTAACCGGAACACAACAGCAACAACACACTGCTGCTTGGCGGCAGAAATAGACATTACATAGAAATACAAGACAGCTACCACTAGTAAAAAAATAATAAAACCGGCAAAGGCTAATAATAAAGAAATGAATTTAAACAACATCCATTAGCTTAATTGATTATAATGTTTCGTAAATTTTGCGACATGCACAATTTCAGCACAACCTTGAACAATAAATAACCATTCCGTAAATTGTATTCCTCTGTTATAAATAAAATGCGTATAATTTTAAATATTTACGTACTTACAAAGATTCATATCTAGATCTCAAGTAGTTGTGGCCATTGACCCGCTGAGACAAAAGAAGTTTACCAACGTAAAATAAATTGAGGTCTGAATGTCAACAAAACATGGCATTCGACATCTGCAATACTGTTAAGGAAAATAATAAAATATAGTACTTATTCTGCCAAAGCCTTAATATGTGTTGATACTCCGGCAGGTGGTATTTTAGGCAATATTGGAAGACATTGTAGCCAGTGTAACTACTGGACATAAGACTTTACATCTCATGTCTCAGCATGGCGAGCGCAATGGAATACGAAACAATACTTTGTACTTCAAGGTGTTGGATGTTGTTTCGTATCACTCACCATCAGGCGAACGGCAAGCTCGTCCCATCATTCAAAGCAATAATAAAGACTTTGATTTATATTGTAGCTCGAATCACTTGCCATTATTAGAGTTAACATTTAACATTTTAGTGTGACGAGGAAAGTGCAATGTGGTATATTAGTCTATTGGATATTCTAAGTTGTTTTAGATTTGGCGTTACCACGATCACTGTGTTCAACTGAATTGAACTGTCATCACTTCAAACTGATTTTAGTATGGTGTCAATATTGATGCTTGTGCTTGTGTACGGAGTGGCGCTCATAATATATGGACGTTCGTGTCTGTAGAATATACGTCAATGGTTTTAGTACTTATTATAGTCAGTTGTGTTTCCCAGTCGTTGTCTTATAATTAAATTATGTAAAAATCCTGCTTAAGGATAAGTTCGAGCCTATCAAATATAGTTCGTTGCTCTGAGCAAAAGCTTCCTCTTACTTTATCCTTGAATAAAACCTGATTTCCTCGTTGGTTTGGTGGCTTTGCCAGTGCAATGAGGTGGTGGGTTCAAATTCTAGCTCGGGCAAACAATCTTTGTTTTTAAACACGCGAGATACAGAGATTGGAGTTACTTTTCACTGACGCTTATTAGGACAAAATAAGGTTAGCAAGATGCAATGTTAGGGGTAACTTGAATCAATAGTATTTTTGATTCAGGTTACCCCTTCTAGATAGTGGTGAGCATTTTATGGTACTAGTAGTTTTTCCATGCAGCTCTTCCTGCGTGAAAAAGTTGTTCAAGGATAAATATTTTTCTGGGATAAAAAGATAACTCAGGAGTATGTAGCTTCCTATTAATGAAAAGAAACGGTTTATTAGTTCCTGAGATTGGCGCGTTCAAACAAACTCTTCAGCTTTATACATGAATATAGATTCAATAATGAAAAGCTATAAGCCTGATAATTAATGTTAAGGTTACTCGCCAACGGAATAACTCGTCATCCTGAGACATACTGGTGGAATTCTACTGTGAACTTCGCTGTTTGCTAAAGAAAGTTAATTTCTGAAATCATTCTTTACGAAATGTTATTTTATTGCAATTGAATGACGAACATGTTTGCTTGATGGTCAGATACAACTGACTAAACCGAGAGAAGCATAATTCCAGCGAAGTCTACAATCACAGGAGCTGCATGGGTTATAAGATATTAAAGCAAGACATTAAAAGGCTAACCAACATAAACGTTCCATTCAGCTCCAGTGTTTTTTCGCCGCGAAAAAAATCAAAAAAGTCAATTATTTCTTATGTTTACGCGTATGTTAGGCAGTGAAATAAAACTTGCCGATTTTATCGCGGCTTTTATATTATAATTTTCTACCTACGTTTCGAAGTCTGCAGCGTTCGCGGACACAGGGCGGAGTGACTGAAGCCGTTTGTAGAGTCAAGGGCGTCACCAAGGGGGGACAGGGAGGGGCAGCTGCCTCCCCCTAGAGATTTAAAAAATGTTGTCAAATAATAAGTTTTTGACTTGACTTGACTTGCTTGATTGATCATTCCCGTATGTCGAAACTCTAACGAATTCACCAATTCCATTCCTAATATTCCGTACGCTCAATTACACTCTGCTCTATATTATTGGAATATATAATGGACTTTACCTACAATACATACTTTTTTTATTCTCTATATCAATTTGACTATATTAACTTGCGTTACATTTCATTCTATAGCGTATAATATTACATACATACAATATAACATTACATTCCTATGCGTTACATTTCAGTCCACCCCTGATAGGAAAACGGCGTGATGCTATTTATATATAGAGTTGATAACGTTGATTGAAGAGATTACAAGACATTCTATTTAAATGTAAACATAAATAACCGAAATATTAACATATGATGTCAAGGACCCCCAGAAGTTGTTGTTCTGCGTGTTTTGCGTACGCATTGGGGTCAAGGTTATCATTTTACCGCCTTTAATTACACATGCGTTAAATTATCATTGGTTTATTGGTTATAACGATGTGGATTGCGAAACAGTGGTCCGAGTTCAATTCTCGGGCCGGTTAATTGGAATGTGTTATCTGATTCGATGACGTCTGAATTTTGCAGAATTATAATTAATGTTCTAGTAGGTTTTGCTGGCACTGGATCCGTGTGAAAGATCTTTTTAAGAGAAAAGTAGGCTATATGGTAATGTAGTATATGACCTGTCTGTATGCCAAATTTCATCCGACAAAGGCAAGCGTTTCCGCATTGTGTAAAAAAAATCGTATGTTATTAAATGCAAATGCATAAATGTTTTAGTAAGATACGATTTTATTTACAAACGCTTTTATAACATTAGTAATAAGGAAGACAATGTAAGATTTGTCGATACTCTAAAGCCACAACAGGCAAAATTCTTGACGTTACAAATTCTTATCCATACACACAAATGAGATCTGCCGTCTACAATTTATTCATATAAAACATTCTCATAGTCATAATGTTATGAATCATGTAAAAACGTGATGTTTTGATATGAGAAGGCAAAATAAAAGATAAATGAACAAGAATATTCCTTTAAGTAAAATACTTGAGATGCCGCAACGATGCGCGTGCGCATACGTGACGATACAATGTTAACATACTTATTTCCGTCCTATTCGATAGGCGAATCACACCGGGAAATCACTGGAAATTAAATTAAAATACATTTAGTACATTTTTGTACCGGAGCGTAAACCTACAAAACCCTATTTTCAGATCTAGAAATCGAACTCAGAACTTCACGGCCCCAGCCTGTCTACAATACTACTAGATCAAAGGTATATAAAGATATTCGTCACAACCTTCGTAACAATGAAGGTTATTCTACCAAATATACTCGAAAAATAACATTATACAAATCGTAAAATCTTTGTTAAGTTTGACACTAAAACCGGTCCAAATAGATCTACGTCATACATGCTTACATAGTATTATACCTATGTTAAGACACTAAAAAATAAACAGGACTTTAAACTTTATGACCAAACAAGGATCTAGAATGATTTAATAACCCAATCAAAAAAATAACATACCTAGTTTATTGGTATATTATGTGATTGTTTTTATTAATTATTTGTTTAACAGTGATGTAGGGATACATAATTGTAGTGATATTAATTATCATATTTATCAAAGCGGCGATAGCCTAGTTGGGCGTGGAACGGACTGCCGAGACGAATGTCCGCAGGTTCAAATCCCAAGGGCACACACCTCTGACTTTTCTAAAAAATCATGTGTGTATTCTTTGTGAATTTATCGTTCGCTTTAACGGTGAAGGAAAACATCGTGAGGAAACCTGCACATCTGAGAAGTTCTCTATAGAAATTTCGAAGGTGTGTGAAGTCTACCAACCCGCACTAGGCCAGCGTGGTGGGCTAAGGCCTAATCCCTCTCAGTAGTAGAGGAGGCCCGTGCTCAGCAGTGGGCAAGTATTATAATACAGGGCTGATATTATTATATATTATTATTTATTAAAGCGAATTTGGTGTCGAAGAGTCCATATAATTATATTCCTGTTGGCTTCCCTTTCTCTTTGTAGAATATAATTATCATTAAAACGTTTTGAAGACCGCATTCAAGTATATTAGCACCAATATTATATGTCGGTTTTCTTTTCGGAAAAAATCATCCTTCGCCACTGATAGCCAAAACATATCAGATAAATATATGACATTGGGCATTTAATAAGATCGACGGTCCCTACGTATAGTATCGAATCTGCAAAAATGCATTTTGTAGCTTCAATACTTTGCGTAGGGACTGTCGATATTTAAACGGTCCTTATTAAAATGAACTGCATTTATTTAAGACAATGATCGAAGTGCTTATCGCCATGGTAATAAACCCTAAACAATCGATGTATATTCCACAGTCCCTACGCAAAGTATTGCATCTGCAAAATTAGATACTTTACGTAGGGATCGTCGAGATTTCCTAGTGACGCCACAATATTCATGCAATTTTTAGGCAGAATTTTACGCCCCTATTGCGATATTGGGCGTCTCTAAACATGTATTGAAGAAATAATAAGGAAACCTGGAAATAATCCATAAAAATTTGGTTATACAAAGTTTGTCAACTTGCATCAGTGCTGTTTTCAATTATAAATGAAGGACTAAACCAAGAGACAATTTTGTAAGCAAAACATAACAAAAAATTATACACCTACTAAGAAAATTAAGTTAAGGCTACAAATTAATTTACATGTTTTGATCCGCATTACCCTTTTTAATCTCAATCTGATTTCGATTAGGCCGTCCACGCAATTAAAATTATTTAAAATGGTAACTCGTAAATGACGATATTGAATATCTTTAGTTTTATTTTATGAGCTCAGATTTTTATCCCTAAAAGGCAGACGCAACACAAAACCTGCCATTTTTCAAACCTTTTAAAGTGTTTGATAAGGGACGAATTTATTATTCGCAATATTGGACCAAAATTCCATACTGCCACAATTTTAAATGAATGTAAATAAAATATTTTTCATACGTAAATTTGCGGATCATGTCCCAGCCTGTCTGAAATTGCTCGGTAAATGACATAGCTAGCCAATTGTGCGTATAACCTATGCGTCCCCTGAAGAGGAAAGGGGCTTGATGCTATATACGTACTCGTAGACAACTTACTTGAACTTATTTCGTATTCTAATCTATGTGATTAATAAAATTACCTCGTCTGCGCATAAAACTAGACTTCGTTTTATTACATTTATTTTTTTATTAAACAAGATACAAGAACATATTATGACATCAGTTCATAAGCTCCAGGCCCGTATCGCAATAGACCACATATGTACATAAATTTTTTTTACGCGACCAAATCCGCTTCACATCTTCGTTATTATTAATGGTAAAATATAAATATACATAAATATAAGCTTATTGGAAATACGTGTAATTGCTAAAAAAATTACAATTTAGGGGCAAAAGTGGGCCAATGTCGTGCTCCTGACCATATTAATGCGTGTTAGGGGCCTTCATCATAAATAATATTAGCATACAGATAAGCTGTTAGCAATGCGGCTGATTGGTGGTCTTGTCAGTTTTGACTCTGGAATCAGGAGCATGCCTCTTGGGATGTGAATTTCTAAAATTTCATATTCAAATGTTACATTTGTCCTAACGTTGTACCTCCAGCAACGCTCGATAGACGTATTTTTAGAAGGTTCTAGAAATTTATAATACATACAGAAAAAAGTAAACATATTTTACAATATGTTATCTTTAATTCGGTTTTATTTATTTTTTTTATAATTTGGATATTGTTTCATCAATTTCATAATAAAAATTAAAATAGTTGATACCGTACATATCTCCTAAAGTACACATCACCTTCATTCGCAACGAACACTATTATAATAAGTATAGAAAATTCCATAAGGAACATTTTGGTAGATAAAATTTTCAAAACGTTTTAAAATTGTTTTTTCAAAGCAATTATTCGTTACTTATTGCATATTTCCGCCTGTAATTGTGCGTAAATGTATAAAACTAATGCTCAAGCATGTTTGTTCGGGGGAAGGTTTTAGTGATCTTTCTTACCATTTGATATTAAAAAATATACGAAAATAATGTCTGGCTGTTTAGATATTTCTTAGAGGTAAGCGCTAAACGAATTTGAATGAATTTTTCTATAATAAAGGAGCGATGTAAAATCGAAAGCCTTACAAATTTATTTGTTCTAGTAATCTAATAAAATAAAATATTGTATAACTAAAGTTATACGGAGATTTAGTCTTTAATACTTTGGAAATAAAGTTCACATTGCCACTATTATCGGCAGACGTGTTGCTCACTCCTAATCATCACGTCATAGTGAAAAAAAATCCATAATCGACTCGTAAATAGATGTTTTGAACGTCTGTACGTAACATGATCGAAGATTACATCGTAATGTCCCATGACGTAAGCGACGAGAGGCTCTTAGCGATTACTTAGAAAAACAGCGGACAGATTATTCCTACGGTACAGTTGTGTGGAAATTACTTATATATCTTATCAAGATGTCAAAGATACGTAGCTGATAAGTGTAGAAGAAATATTTTGACTGATCAGAGAAGTTAAGGCAATTCAATTTGCTGATGATATTTAAATTAAACTATTTTTCCGAATAGTTTAATTTAAATGTCTAACATTCGAGTAAACACAAGAAATTATTTTGCTGGTTATTTTTATATCTGCCCGGATACCGACCGCCGTTCCCAAGATGTTCGACTCGCCATAGTGGCCCACGTAAGTGTGTCGCGTTCCGGGATCAGCCTATGTATATTACCAACAGGCCGGTTTAATTTTATTGACTGCTGAGAGGCAATCATCAGTTGTCAGTCGACATTCAATTGGACCCCACTCCACTAACCATCAGGTGCAGTAGAATTACATTGCATTAAATAATAAAAAAACTAGGTTCCAAAGACGCCGACAAATACTAAGTGATTCCAAATATGTACGCACAGTCAAGCATTTTATCCCCGAAGGAGTAAGCAGAGCTGCAACTGGTGCACACACTATCCGCCGTGTGTATTCCGATAAAGCAATAGAGGATGATCGTATTGCCATATCGAGCGCCAGTTTCTAACCTCACTCCTAAATAAATCTTCTTTTGTCAGTCGACAATCCACATGCTATTGGACAGGACACCCAATTACCATAAAGTGCAGTACGTCACTATGCGGTACTCGTATAAAAAAGGCAAACTGTGAGGAATTTTGCCAGGCAAAGACAGTCTTTAGTTGTAAAAACGAAGCCATTTTCTAGTGTGTTATGGCGACAACACATTAAAGTATAAATGCAGTAGTAGACATGAAGTTTATGCGCATAATTAAAACAACCATTTGCTCTGGATACTCATTTATTACTGACTGACGTTAGCTGCGTATCGGTATGACAGTGACAGCTAGTTTTTTAGTAGTTTGCACTCAGAACAAGAGTTTGCACTCAAGCTGTGAGTGTCATACATATCTAGACAACATTATTCAGTTATATTTCTCTGGACTTTAAATAGATAAGTATAGAAAAAAATTGTATCTTAAGTTCGCTTTGGAAAATCTTAAAAAACATTTATATATTTAATTCAAAAATAAATTAGTGCTGTATTTTTCCCTGAATTAAATTAAATAAGTCACGCGTACACTATCCTCAAGAAATCACGATAAATACCATATTTACGACAAAAACATGCCCCAGTGATTGTACCTGTATAAAGATGCATATTAAGTGGCATTATACACAATTATTGTTCAAATGACGTTGGAATAGTTTCCGGGCGAGCGCGGCGCAATCCGTATTGTCTGCGAACAGTAATCATCGCATATTCGCTGCATTTATTCTATATTTTTAACCATTTATTCGTAAAGTAATTTGAACTTGCGACTTCACTCGAATAAAAGCTGTTTATGAAGAAAAAATTAGCCTACTTTAAAGTCCTCTATCTATCTATTAAGGAAGGAATGAAGTTTCATAAGAGTAGCTATAGAAACTAACTAATAATGTATCGACTATATGTAATATCTATACATAACTATCTATATCTGAATTGGTTATATGACAAATATAATCGTATTGGGTGTAACTTCTGTAAGGAAAGAATAATGTATTATTGTAATTTTACCTATGAAAGGTGAAACCGGTTCAGACGGTTTGGAGAGCCTTGTCAAAGAAACAAAATTCAATATTAGATGGATATCAAACCAATGACCTGCTCGATGCTCTCCAAATTCAGTGAAAAAATCTAACTTCAGGAAAGTTGCTACAACTTGCCTACGGTATACAGTTAAAGAAATATTTTAAATGCCTACAACAGTTAATCCAATGTATTTTATGCAGTATGCAAACTTTTGCCCTTGACTTTCCCGCATAAATGTCTTCTCAGACATCTCATAATTAATTTATTATATCTTTCGCAACTAGGAAATTTACGGCGTGTAAATATGTATTATTTTATTTATCTCAGGCCTTGTACCATTTTCACATGAGTCGTAGGCACTGCGCATGCGTTAAACGCGTTTCATGTTAATAATATTTTTCCTACCAACCTATATTTTATTTTAATTAGTGCTTAAAAATTGCCGAGCTCTACCACTCGCTATGATAAAATGCGTTTTACTGCTGATTCTTACAGGAGTTGTAGTGGTGGGTGAAAGGGCGGGAAATCACATACCGTAGAATCCTTGTGAAGGATGAACAGTGATGCATTTCCGATCAATAGTTGGTCTTAAAATCTAAGCCAACGTGAAACTGTTTTGTGTATATATTAATAACTATAAATGATGAAGGTTTAGCTGTTTAGTGTCTTATAGTATAATTATACACGAAAGTGCGAATTGGAATGAGGATAAATGGTTTTAAAATGCCAGAGATGATTCAAATTAAGGAAACAGTGATAGGTAGTAAAAATGAAATGCCCAATAAATTTTCTTAACTTACTCTTGGAAATCTAACCACTCATAAAAAGATTTGTTCAATAGGTATTCTTCTATCGAATAAAATATTTCTCACGAATAAGCGTCATAACTTGTACATTGATTATAATTATTATTTTCATCACGTAAGTATAAAATTTACTAATATTTTGCCTTTTTATGATTTTTGGTCCACAAATTGGCGTAATAGCGGTACATTCTCGTTAAAATCCATCCCATGCCATGTTTGGAGGGAGGTTATCGCTATATCAAGTTTTTTGTACCCAAATAATAATTTAAAAATGTTTACAAATCGAAAAACTGAACGATTGCTTCAATCCAGGTCCTTCCTTGGAATTGCTTAAAATATTACATTGTTAATGTTTTAATTTTATTAACGCTATATGAGCGCACATTACCATTCACTTTCATTCACTCATCTGTCATTGTCATTCGGAATGAAAATAAATTAAATCTCAAAATGAATTTAAACAAATCATTTATTTCTCCGAAAACCAATCTCGAAATAAACATGGATCAACATGTTTTAAAATACTGTCCGCGCTTTAACCAGCGTATTAAAAAATAACGAATGTATTCCGAGAAGGATTTACATCGTTATGTGTTTGAATTTTTGGCATATTGATGATTGTATCGTTTATTTCTACAACTGGAGGACAAGACGAGAAATAAACCAGGTAAGCACTAACCACGTCTTCTCAGCAATATTGGAAACACTACGCAGAATTTTGGTTTACAAAACTTTGCATGACACTGCGCCCTTTTGAAGTTACATACGGCGAAGTTGAATGTGTTCCCCTACTCGTATGAATAATTATTTGTTATCACTTGTGATTTACCTGCTCTAGCTAGCAGGAAATGTTTTGGAAAATTCTAGAACTTATAGATTCTAAAAAGCCACATTTAAACAAAACAGGAAAACACGGTGTTAATTTTTAAAAATATTACCTATTTTATATTTCCAAACGTGCGGAAAATGTATTCATTTTCTTTTTAATAATCTGTCAGTAAAAAGCTGATAATGTGTTTAAACCTTCGAGGTATAAATCATTCTATCGCTTATTTTTTATTTTAATCTATTATGTTTATTTAACATTTCGAATGCAATGGAAATGGAGAGCTGTAAGAATCTTGAACTATTGTTCATTATGTTTATAGTATAACGGGAGCCTATCGGCGACAACGGCCTGCCAAAATAGGAGATGCACGTTTCAAACCCGTCCGTTGCCTTGTTTTTATGATAGGCCGGCAAAGCAAGTACATCTTTAATTCAAATAAAGATTATATTGCATGTGTTTTAATCATTTTTTATTTAAATAGTATACAACGATTTTTTTATAGTAGTGTTTCCAGTCGGTTTTTTTATAAGTCAGTGTTGCTTTCCTTTTAATTATTTTTTCTAATGATTTACATAATATGTACTTAAATTTGTTCACATTTTTGTAACTTACGTTATACTTAGTTTATCTCATAGTTAGGAGGGGTGCGAGGTTAGGTTAGAAATTTGCGCCCGATATGGCAATACGGTCATCCTCTATCCTTTTATCGGACGTAATACACACGGCTGATAGTGGTGGACCAGTTGCGGCTCTACCTACCCCTTCAGAGATAAAAGGCGTGACTGTGTGTACATATTTGGAATCGATGTGTTTGTCGACATCTTTGGAACTAGTATTTTTATTATACATACAGGGCACATTGACCCACTCCACCTGATGGTAAGTGGAGTGGGGTCCAATAGAATGTCGATTGACTACTGATGATTACCCCTCGGCAGTCAACACAATTATGCCGGCCTGTGGGAACCGAATATACACAGGCTGATCCCAGAACACGATACACTTACACGGGTCACTATAGCGGGTTTTAACACTATGTGTACGGTGATTGCTATCCGGGCGCGCTACCATCAGCAAAATTACAATTTATTAAAAAAAATGTCGCCTACGTCAATTAACATTTAGGAATGCACAGCGGAAGCCTGCGCAAGCATTGGTTCATTGCTGACTGATAATATTATTACTTTCACATTGGCAAAACTTGAGCCAATACAAACTTTATAAATGGTTGTGTGTTTATTTATCCCATGGACTATCCTTTCACGTGATCGCTGTGGTTTTATAAATGGATTTTATGAAACTATTATATGTTTGTAATCATAATAAATCTGTTATAGTACCTTAGTCTATTTATACTAAAGAAAAAAATAATTAAAACCACTAAGAATCAATAAACTATTTAATATTATTAAATTTAAACGATTTTAACGGATAAGTCGAGTTCGAAATGTTGAGAGAAAATTATACCATAAAAAGCCATGATAAAATCCGAAAAATTTTTATTTCAATATTTCACATTCGCATAAACATAAGAAATCACTATTTAATATTATATAAAGGTTACTAAAATTGGTATTGTCTATTTTAAATTGAACATTGTTTTCCTTTTCTGATATTCCTACATTAAAGGGTAGACTAGGCTACATGGCTGAGAGCCTTTGCCTTCCTGTTTTAAGAAGAAAATAAAACCAAAAAAGAATACGATATTCTTACAATTGTTATGTGAAAAGAACAGGCAAACCCAGCATCAAAAGCTAGTTCAGTTAACTAGGTCCGATTCATGTAACATGCTCGCTTTGATTCAAACCGGTCGAGTAGTTCACCTTGATTTACTTGGTCAAAAAGTCGACTTTATCACTCGTATACTCTTCCTCTATTATTTGGGTCACATTTCCGTATTATGGAGGTCTTTTAGCTAAATATAGTTCACGGGGTATAAGAAATCGCATTGGGCCTTTGATTCAAAATGATGTGTGAGGTAACACATGCCCGTATTTCCTAAAGAGTAGGCAGGGACGCAACTGATGTACCCACTTTCTGTTGTATGTATTCAGTTCCATGTTCCAGGAGTCCATATCGGGTACAAATTCCAGACTCCGGCTGATACTAAGAAAAGTCCAATATCACATTGTCTGACCCAGGATTCGAACCCGAGAACTTAGCGTTGCAGTCGTCCCGTAATGCAAATATACCACTGAAGCACGTAAAACCGTTGGCTATGCATCTGATCTCACTTCGATCATGTCGGTTTGCCATCTCACCGAACTATGAGAGTGAAGGAACAGCGAGTGCACCTGTGTATTGCGCACACACTTGTGAACTTAAATATCTCTTGCGTACCTAGCTGATCTCCGTTGTGATTGGCGGACGTGACCAAAATCCGGTTGGGAACGACTCACGTCACTATGGCAGTCAAAATTACCATAGTCCATAACACGTATTTCTAAGAGATAGAGTGCAAAGGGCTGTGCCTTGTCATGAAAGATCGCAGTTTCAATTTCAAGCACTTTTTTTGGTAATAGATTATGTCTGTGGTCAGTGCCTAACTAAAGCGGTGCTAACAATGCCCAGGCTCAGATGCCAGAAGGACGCGCAAATGACGAAACCAGGCCCAAATTTAGGGTCATCCAAAGGCGCCTTTGTAGAAAAGGAGATGATATAACGCCTTAGATAAAAGGCTAGTTGTAGCACGTCTGTATATGATAACACTAATAGGGTACCGGACTAATTTTCGTTCTTTACTATTATCAAATATTTACATAATATAAATTATAACACAGAAGGAATTATTAAAATCCAGTAAAAAATCAACAAGTTATAAGTCTTTGAATTTCGGTGGAAGGGGTAATTTACAGGACACAGAAAAGAGACGAAATACCCACGTGTGACGTCATCGGGAATTACGACGCGTGCGAAAGAAAGAGATGAAGCGATATCCCCACATCGCAATATTTTAAATATGAATTACTCGCTCATTTTTTAACAATTTTTATGCAGTTTTCGCAGGAGTGCTTCTTTTTCGTATTATTAACCATTACATATAGAATAATGTACAAAATCAAGCACAGGCCGGTCCCCTATTCGGTGACGTACTTCTGTTATCTGCGCAGTTGTCGATATCAGTATATAGTTCTTAAATAAAATAATTTAAAGCTCTTTTTTGTTGTGCGCGATCGATGCCCGTTTTCTGTTTTTTTTGTAGGTGCAATCGGTTTGTCGGATTGATAGGTCACTTGCTTCACTTGTTACTAAACTGCTTTTTGTTTTTGTAATATATATTTTTCATACGGGCGCAGGAAAGTGTCCCTACTGCACCTGACGATAATTGGGGACCGGACTTATTTTTGTTCTTTATTATTATCCAATATTTACGTTATATAAATTATAACACAGAAAGAATTTTTCAATCCGGTAAAAAATCAACAGGTTATAAGTCTTTCAATTTCGGTAGAAGGGGTAAGTAACAAGAAACAGAAAAGAGGCGCAATACCCACGTGTGACGTCGTCGGGCATTACGACGCGTGCGAAAGAAAGAGATGAAGCGATATCCCCATTTCGCGCCCACTTCGGCACATAGTAATATTTGAAATATGAATTACTGTCTCATTTTTTAACCAATTTTAATGCAGTTTTCACAGGAGGGTTTCTTTTTCCTATTATTAACCATTACATGTATAGAATAATGTACAAAATCAAACACAGAACGGTCCCCTATTGTAGTTGTGTTCTATTGGAGTGGACACTGACAAGAGATGATTATCCCTCGCCCGTCGACACAATTATGCCGACCAAATATATTTAACTTAACCTTTGCTACCAATTTTAAGGTACGAGGTTAACTTGAAACTGAACTTGAATCATGCAATATATTTTTTACCAGCGTTTTAGCTTGCATGAGTTTTTTTTGCGGATTTGAGTGTATTTTTGGAATAATAAAAGGTTAATAACTTGATTTACTCGTCGCAAATGAAAAGGGAAGAAATAAACACGACTGATTATCGTTTACTCAGACGGACTATATTAATAAACGCAAAAACAAAGCGGAGCGTGAAGGAGCAGACCATTCAGGGATGTTTATTCTCTTGGCAGTCTACATGTTTTTGGTGAAGTGGTGCGCTCCATAAAAAAAAATCTCCCAATCTCAAAATTGTTTTTGTTTTTCTGCGACTTTTCTAATAATAACAGTAATAATTGTAATGAAATTATTCATACCTATTTCTTAGTAAACGTGAATATGTATAAGAATATATTTAATGTATACTATGCATAGCATAACTTGATATTATAGTGCTATGTTGAAACAAAATGATGATTTGAATTTTAAAATAAATATGTTTGTGATTTCGAAGTCTTATCCTAAACTCATTATAGTTACTTACAAAATCCTAAACACGATATAACATGTATAAGCGACTGAACTTATTTTGACTAATCTTGTGATATTGTAAACTTGTTCTTATTGCATAAAATGTCACGTATGTATTAACCCGTGAGGTAGCTGAATGTTTGCCGGCAAACATTGACAGCTACGCGTGTGACGGAAAAATAACCTTATTATGTAGTATATATGTAGTATATAAGGTTATAATCCCGTGACACACGCAAATGTCATGTAGCTGTCTTGGCTCGCCGGCGATTCACGAGAGACCAAGAGTTAAGCCTTATCATGTATGCCAATAAGAAAAAATATATAAAGTGCAATGGCTGTTTAACTTATGTTTTTCTTAATTGACTTAATTATACAGAAATAAATGATTATGAATCTAAAGGTGTTTTATCATATAAAAACATCAAAAATCTTTCATTAGATAGAGGACATGACAGAGTAATCGAGACTACGTTTTTTCTCAAAATTATTAACCTTAAGTAAGCCGCAAGCATACCATAGTATCTATAGGAAGTACCTATAGATATAATTCAGATTGTTGGGCATCAATCGTTTAGCGCTTGAATGCAATTACTGCAATTAAAAGATACATTGAATGATGTATTAAGGCTGACGTCGACTATAGTAGAAGGAAACACGCCGAATGGAATCGCATTATTCGGTGTTCGCGGCGATATTTTGCCTCGACACGCGACGGCGCGTTCCATACGAAGTTTTATAGTAAACGATAATGTCATTGAATGTTTATTCAGCGAGATTTTATTTTGTTTTTTATTTATTCGGCACCAGCAATTTTACTTCACTGCACTAGATTTTAAGCGGAGTAGGGGCCACATAGAGTGTCGAATTACGATAGATGTTTACCCCTCTCTAGTTGACACAGTTAGGGCTTGTTTGAAACCAGATATCTAATATATAAAATTCTCGTGTCACAATGTTTGTCTCCGTACTCCTCCGAAACGGCTTTACCGATTTTAACCAAATTTTGCATGCATATTCAGTAGGTCTGAGAATCGGCTAACATCTATTTTTCATATCCCTAAGTGTTAAGGGTTGTCCACCCTTAATATTTTTTTTATAATTCTATACAAATTTTTATTTTTTTTATTATGTCGCATTAAAAAATACATTCAACCCTAAATTTATACCCTTCTATCACCAACCCCTATTTTTTGTAAAAAAAAATGTTAAGGGTAAAACAAAGTCCCCCGCTGCATCTGTCTGCCTGAACGTGTGAAACTCAAAAACTACCCAACGTATTAAGATGAAATTTGGTATGGAACAGTTTGAGACCCTGGGAAGAACATAGGCTCCCGGGAAACTACTACTTTTATAACGGAAAACTTTAGCCTGAAAAACTTTATAACGCGGGCGGAGCCGCGGGCAAAAGCTAGTATGTATATATAATGATGATGATTCCAAAACTCGAAATACTAATGTGGTCCATATTTTTACACTTTGTGTACGATGGTAGCTATCCGGGCGGATAGATCGACGGTTGAAGGCTAATTGACTTAAGCGACATTTTTTTGAAAAATTTTAACTATTTAAAAAAAACATTGAAAAATGTGCTGATTTTAAATATGTATGAAACTTGTATCGCAAAAAATGTCGTTTAAGTCAATCAGCCTTTTACCCGTCGATATGATTCTATACCACAAGCTAAGTTGACGCTAGCCATTAAAGTTAGTGCTTGAAGAATCTATA
Source organism: Manduca sexta (assembly GCF_014839805.1). NCBI lineage: Eukaryota > Metazoa > Arthropoda > Insecta > Lepidoptera > Sphingidae > Manduca > Manduca sexta. The sequence continues at coordinate 10,747,398 of NC_051121.1, read as the reverse complement.
AACGCTGGATCAAAGATCACGCTCGCGTAATGGACACGCGGCATTACAACTAGATGAATATGTGAAGTGACGTTGTAATTATCAACCTTGTAACAGAAATAATGTTATATTTACGAAATTCAAGTTATTCCTTTTTAAGAAGCCGTTAATTCTAATCGTATTGTCATAGTTAGGAGATACAAATACTTTATACATGAAAAGTTCTAGAATTACATTAAACAATTCGCACGTACCTGAACCTCAACTGAGAAACCGTGCAACAAAACCAAGGGCGCAGCTAAAGAAGGGTAAGGATTGACGGTGTCTACTCTAGAAACGTCTTTGCTTACCCTAGAAAAATCTTTACGCTTACATAGGCCTTTCGTTGAATTCGGCGACCTTTTTTTCTTCCGCCAGCTGCCCTTCTCAGAGAAAATCATTTTTGAATTACATAATGTGTAACTTTTTAAATATGTTTTAACTACTTAAAATTGGTATTTTGTACTTTACCAATAAAATAAATCAGGGCTAACTACGCTTGCCATCAGGCGAACGCCTTGATCTCTGTCAAATAAAAATAAAAATCATTTTATTTACGCAACCGATTCACGTATAACTTACTGGCAAAACCATAGTGTCCACTGCACCATAATCAAAATCACCATAGACTATAATTAGAATTTTCTGCAGTATGCCGCCGGATGTCCAAGAGTATGGTTAGACATCGGCTACATTATAGTTGACTCAGCGGTTAGGTTGGAGGAGGTACTACAAGTCGAGGTCGTGTTACCGACCTGTAAATGGGAGTTTTGGATCTATAGAAACCTTATGATTGCATGAAACAGATTTATATCGGTTTTTAAGTACCATTCGAAACTAAGAGATTTGGCGTTGGGCTAGTGGTAAGCGATACGAGCGCCCATAAACAGTAGGAACCATCCAACACCTTGGATTACAAAATATTGTTTGGTATTCCACTGCGCTCGCCAGAGACATGAGATGTTAAGTCTTATTGAGTCCAGGAGTTACACTAGCTTCAATGTTCTTCAAACTGGAACACGACAGTGACTACACAATGCTGTTTGGCAGCAGAAATAGACATTACGGTGGTACCTACTCAAGCGGACTCTCACATATAAGAGACGTACCACCAACAAAACATAATTCAATAAAAATCCTGTGTCATAAAAATTTGGTATCTAATTTACAAATGTGATGCGAGTAAATTAGCATGTCATAAATAACCTCCTAACAATGTAAAACAGTTGATTACGTCGAATCGGCAACGTCAATTACACTGCTGAGGTATTATTGTCGAATTACATGCAGGATAACGCTCGCCGGACCGTGGCGGTATAATGAATCCGTGATGCGACCAATGACTGACTTCGAAGCTACGTGTGTACTGATATGGTTTTTGTAAAGAAAACTTAGAATATTTACGTGTTAATTGCGAATTTAGAGTGTATTATCCTATCTTTCCTCTCTCGAAAACTTTATTAAGGAGGTGTACCCTGCAAAACGGCGCGCTAACTGTATTTTAGACTATTTATAATACATATGAAAAAGAAACATCATATTTCTGAAATATGTTTTCTTTACTTTGATTGTTTAATGTTTTTTACACTAAAATTGACAATTCCGTGCATCTCCTAAAATACACACCATATTAATTTGCAACGAACAATATTAGATAGACAATTTAATACAGACATTTCGGTATAATATTTTAAAAAGACCTGATATTTATTATATCTTTTGCTAATAAATCTTTGTATTTTTCGGAGGTAATAATTGTCTAAACATGAGCAATATTTTTATTACACAGCATAAACTATACGTTTTTATGTCATTTAGTTCATGCAACAAGAACTAAATCTAAATTGTTGTTTTGCAACCTTCGAACAATGTTTTTCGTTGATTATCCGGTGTATTGTCTCAGCATGTAATTACTCATGTAACAAAAACATGTAAAGCCGGAGATTTTAATAACTCCAATTTAAGTCCTTATTTAATTTATAAACGCAGCAGCTAAATTTAATTGAGTTTATTTAGAAATTAACTAGTTTGCGCTCGCGGTTTCGCTTATATTTTAAGTTAAACCACTAGCAATACATCGGTGAAAACTGCATACAATTCCACGCAGTAATTTTTGCTTGATGCCTGTACAAACATACGGACAAAATTCTAAAAACTCCTGTGTTGGCTTCTGTTCTTCTAATAAGAGAGAGAGAAAATTTAAGGCCCACCATATAATTTTTTTTTAAATATATGCAATGTATGGACATAGGCCTGTTATAATTTTAGTATATGTAATAAAGATCAGACCTAATTTATAATACAATTTGGATACAATAATAATATCCTAATGTTCACACGGGCATTCAAATTCCAGTGTTCGGGTTAGAACTGTTAAAAAGAACCTATATCACGGCCCCACCCAGGACTCGAACCTGAGCAGAAGTTTAGAAGCAATCACTAAAATAAAAACAGCACGAATAAGAAATCTTATGCTTAAATACTGTGTTTAGACTTTATACTGGACTAGCTGTGCCCGCAACGTCATCCGCGTAGAAATGGTAATGTACTATTAACCTAAACCTTTTTTTTTTTTTTGTTTGCAAATATTGTAACATTAATTATTTAGCAATATTTCACCAGCAGGCATGCAAACATACAATAACATAACATATTATTTTACTAAGTTAGTACAATTTTTTTTGTATAGTAATAATTAAATTAAGTAGGTATTATTTATTAAAGTCAAATTAATTTCTTGTTTCATTTCAGTCTTCATTAATATTATCTAATAGATAGTCTTTTATGGTATAATAATAGCAACTTTCCTCAAGAACTTCACTATCTGTAAGTAAAAATCGTACAAAAATCCGTTCAGTAGATTTTGAGCAAATCGATCACATACAGACAGACAAGTTTTGGGGACTTTGTTTTATAATATGTATCGACATTTGGATTCTTATACATAACATCCGGTGTATTGAAGTATATCGCGCAATAAAACAGGCTACGTGAACTGTTAATTCCGTTTCGAACTGAAAGTAGGGCTCGTGAGGTTCGGTCAAGGGCCGCTTACTTCAGTCTATAGTCTATACCTATTCAAATTGTTTAACAGTAATTACTACTTTTGACTTCAAATTGTACATTTCTTTTTGGCTCAACGATATATTTTCGAAAACCAACGCTTGCGTTAAACTCTGAATTTAAGCAAATGGTTTGAAAAAAATACTAAACAGGAATATAGAAAAATTATATTCAACATTTTTATTCTTCCTGGTACAGGATATAAGGTAAACCAGAAAGTTCTAGGTTCGATACGCTAAACTAACAATTTAAAACCTCGAAACGTACCACGTGATTTGAGGCCAATCTTACATCATCTGACATCATCTCTCATTTGTATAAGGACAGTCCCATGTTATGGTGAAAGACTCTCCTATCACATCACTGGAAGGAGATAATCTCCGTAAATTAATTACATTTCTGTGTTTTTATACGTGCAAGATAAAGTAACACTGCATTTGATAGTAAGTGGAGTGGAGTCCAATAGAATGTCCAATAGAATGGCCTGTTAGAACCGGATATACACAGACTGATGTCGAAACGCGATACTTACGTGGGCTTTTGTGGTTTTAACACCTTGTGTACGGCGGTCGCTATCCAGGCGGATATAAAACATATCCTACCACCAACAACCTTAGCCCTTAGGTATCTTTCCATTAATGGAGTGCGGAACGTTTTCCTGTTACTCGTAAAGTTGTTAATAAATGTTTATTAACAACTGACAATCTTTCCGGGTATTGAGATCCTGGCAGAACTTCCCAACCTTCATTATACACAATGGATTCAACCAAAGAATTAATTATTACGCGTACTAAACATTATTTTTAATAAGTGCTTACATATATACGTACAAATTAATTACTAATTACAATTACGGAATTAGGTACTAATTATTGAGAGTTTTAAGATTTGTATAACGTTTGCAGTGGAGTGGTTCGCAGTGTATTATCGTTCAAAGTTCTGGTTGGTGTTGGTATTGTTTATGGGCGGTCATGTTACCATCAGGCGAAGGGTTTGCGCGCCTTTTTAAGATGCTTCCTCCAGTAAAACAGCTTACTAACCAAATTTGTAAAAGCTATCTACGCGAAATTTATAAAATATAAAGGATATACATCATATTTCTAAATACTATTTATTTATTTTTTATAATGTGGATTATATGTCATTAATTTGACAATAAAAATGCCACTAAAATTGTTAATGTATCTCCTCCGAAAGTAAACATAATTTTAATTTACATTCAAAACTTAAATAAACAATTTAATAAGAAATATTTTGATAGTATAAAGTCTTCAAAAAGACCTTAAATTTATTTTTTAAATAAATTCGTAAGTCTGCACATTGCTGCCGTAACTCGTGCGCCGAAAATTTATGGAACGAATGCTGAAGACCGTTTGGGAAAGTATCTTAAGCTTAAACATAGTATCAACTAACTACAACTCTGGGTAAAAGCAGTCGCAGAACAATATACCAAAACCTATACAAATAACATTAAGCATACAAAATAACTAAAAAATACCTATAAGGTACATAAAATATTATATACAAAATAAAATAATACAAAGTAACTAGAATACAGGTATAAGGTACATTTTTGAGGGCTCCTAAGTAAATCGTATCTGAAAAAATAGCGATATTCCCTTTTTTATCGTTTATGTAGATACCATTTACTACCAAAACCCATTAAAAAAAGTTAGTAAATTATTGCTAATGAAATGTTTTTTCTTTTATTAACTTTTACATTAACTGGGTTGGGTAATAAGCAGTACCTAGATAACGAAACGCTAAAATGTGAATGTCGCAATTTTTCCAGATACGATAGTTTACTTAGGAGCCATCGTTTCGAAGATAAAATATGCTAAAAACATTCAAATATATTAGAATTAATTGCCGCGAACATTTTACAACATTAACGGTGAATTTTGATGACTAATCCTGTGAATTGAAATAATTTTACTACTTCGGGAATATTTTATTGTATGGAGATGGATATCTCAATATAAACATCAAGACATTGCATAACTAACCTTCAATCTTCACTCACAAAGGTCAAGTTGAATTACATCGACTTTATAATTTACTATTTGATACGGCTATGCTAATAAGAACCTTATAAATATTTACTTGCGAAAAATCTCTATAATAATAAAGCGCTATAGCGGCGATAGCCTAGTTGATTGTGGAACGGACTCCAGAGACCAAAGTCCGCAGGTTCAAACCCAAGTTCCAGCGAATTTCAAAGCACTTTCGACCCTATAATATAAAATTGGATATATTGGTAGTTAAAATCGTTACCCTTGCTTCGCCGCAGTGATGGAAATAGTAAAGCTTTCACATAGCCGTGGAAGGTAAGGGCCGTGGCGAAACTTTGCACTTTAAAGCCGTCTAGTATATTTTATTGAAAACATTCTCTCCTAGCTTCCTTTAAAAACTGAAAACCGGCCCACGATTCGTCAGATGTTTTATGTGTTAACCATTAACCCTGAGCTTTTCTTTTTTATTGTTTCGAATGACGAGAGAGGCTTATCGTTCGTCTGATGGTAAGCGATACGACCGCCCATAAATAGTAGAAACATCATCCAACCTCTTGAAATACAAAGTATTGTTTGGTATTCCACTGCGCTCGCCATCCTGAGACGTGAGCTGTTAAGTCTCATTATGTCCAGTAGTTCACTGATTACAATGACATTCAAACCAGAACACAACAATGACTACACACTGTTGCTTGGCGGCAGAAATAGACACTGCAGTGGTACCTATCCAGGCGAACTCTCACATATGAGAGGCCTACCTCCAGTAACCAGGTTCACCGATTTACCTAAATTAATGAATATGTCGAGCTTAGCTTTAAATTTCTTAAAACTTACTTTACAAACGCTTCGAAAAACTTCACAAAAATGTGCAAGTGACCTTCTAATCTCAGCCCTATCGTGTCATGGCTGTATGTGATCAGACCTTCGCCTCCCCGGAGCTGTATGCGCCGAAGTAGGTCACCGTGGGCTTTGGTATATCGGCGTAGGGTATATACGGCATAGGGATTTGGTCCAATGCTCGCTCAGATGATGTTATACTCCCAAGTGTCGTAATCGGGCTGTAAGACTGGTGAAACCAACATTGTTCCACTCACCCCCCAAATGATGGTAGGCATAACGCGTTTTTTAACTGCAAAAAACAAGACCTTCGCCTCGCTGTTGTTTTTAAGTGCTTAAAACAAAATATATTTTCATCTTCGTACGTTACATAACTGCTTTTTATAAACATTTTTTGTCCGATTGTTTTACGTCTACTGTTTTTCCTTATTATAATTGTTGTAAGTCAAATATTTGAAACTGTTGTCTCACGCTCACAAAATTATGCGGACTTAAGAATTAATTGTCTTTTTAAGAAGTTTGAGTGAACTATGTAATAATCCCAAAAGGGCATCCTCTACAATAAAGTTGGGATGTTTTATCCACCACTCTGACATAGGGTGTTAAAACCCGCCATAGCAACCCACGTAAGAATAGCGTTTCGGGATCAGCCTGGATATATCCAGCTCCAACAGACCAGCACAATTGTGTCGACTGCCGAGAGGTAGTCCTCTCTCGTCCGTCACATTCTATTAGACCCCACTCCACTTACCATCAGGTGCTGTAAAGTCACTTTGCCGTGCACGTTTGTAAAAAAAATTAGGCTCAGGCAAGGGTCCTAAAAAAACTTCAACAAACATAAACTAAAAGAAGAACAAGATAGATTTTACGGATAGGAAATCCGTATGATAAAACGACATTGAACGGAATCAAGAAGTGTAGAATTAATAACCTGTTGTAGTGTGCGTGTGTATCACGTTTCTGCAATTATAGATAACGGAGCGAGCAAGACTCACGTACCGATCGCGAGTGTAGATTCCATTGTCGATAAGGCGAACCATTACTCTAAATACCCGCACGACTTCAGAGGGAGAACCTGAATATTTGCAAAGCATGTGAAAGGAAGATTCTTTGAATCAGATTTGACGAAATGGCTTCTTTCGTTTCATATGAAGTGTTAAGCTTCAGCTCAAACTCCTGTCTCTTGCATTCCTTTCAATTAAAGCGGATAAATTACTGGAATTGTAGTTATTGATGATTAAGATTACTTATAAGGTAACCAATTATTCCTCTGACGGCTTATTCAATTAAAATATAATTGTTCCTTCTGCGAATATGTTTATAGATTTATAAGTTTCGCATAACGTCTAATACCTGGCTGTCCCCCCAGTTTAGTCACTTTCTGGCACTGAATCCGTCACTCGAAGCGACGTGGCGTGCGTAACGCCTGACACTCTACACGCTCTCCGTCTTGTTGCAAAACGTGACGCATTGAGGTTATAATTTACTAAATGGGTAGGCAGCAAACGTAGAATATTTTACATTTGATATAAAATAATACAAAAATGCTTTATAGATTTAGAATTAAGAGAACCATTATTTAACAAGGCGAATCCGTTGAAACTCTTAGATTAACTAGTCTAAATAATTTAAATTGTGAGCTGCCTGCCCTAGGGGCTTGATATACGGGATTGAATTTAATTTAGAAGTTAATTCTCAGTAGAAACGTCATCATCATATTAGATAATGAAAATGTCGCTCAATCAAGATCAACTCTATATTTAACAGTATTTTTGGACATGTCCAGTCATGATACCGAAGTGCGTTTCAGGAAATCAAAATACGCATTGTTCGGTATTGAGAGACACATGTCAACGTGTTGGGTTACAACAATAGGTGTTTGTGGTGCTTGTTCCGCGCCACCGGTCGCGGGCTTCTCATCAGCATTTTCGTGGGATTATCAAACGAAAAAAATATTATTTTCTTTTTTAAAAAAAGGCGGGGTAAAAGTCTATGCATTTTAGCTGAATCGTTGTTCATTTCTTAAACGAGGCCAATATAATCCTGCCGATTCTCTTGGCATTATTATTTGGAAGATCAAATCTTGCACACATATCAGGTGCTGTACCTTATTGCACCCTATTTTTGTAATCAATGATGTAATATGTAGTGCTGTTGGTGTACCTTATTACAAATAAATTGTCAAGGTCCTCAATAGCCAATTCACTTGGTATATCAAGTCTATCATCCATATTCTAGTTGCACCTGGACTTTATAGTAAAAAAATATGTTACTCAAAAACTGATCCTTGTTCCAGTGATGAGGAGGTGTTGGGCATCACCATCATGGCGGGCGGGAGACAGCTGCGCCTCCTGCTCTGGAAGGACTACCTCACCAGGAAACGGAATCTGGTATGGTCAATAGCCAAAGGACGAAGTCGCTAGAAGCTGCGAGTTCAGATTTTTTTTAAGATTTTTTCAAGAATGATATACAAGTGCCAAGGTCTAGTAATACATCAGAACTTTGATTTGCAAAGACTTCATGCCTCTGTGTTGATCATGCGATAACAGATGTGAAGTTTTATAATATCTATTAATTACACTAGCTGTAACACTAGCCGGAACACAATTGACCTTGCACACTGTTGCTTGCTGGTAGAAAACACTTATAGAATTTACTTCAATATACTCCTACAAACTTACCAATAAGTCTGCCAGTCCTTAGGCACTGTTGCTTGGTGGTAGAAATAAATAATAATTATATCATTTACTTCGATAGCCTCTATCAAACTTAGGAATAAGTCTGCCATTTATTGATTCGTTTTATTTCAGCTCACACTAGCGGGGGTGATATGGGCATCAGCTATAATGTTCTGTCTGTACATAGTGCGAATAAACGTTAACAATGAAGATTATCCTGCATGTAAGTTTTATCTACATACACACATCACACATTTATCCCCGAAGGGGTATACAGAGGCACAACCAGGGCATTCACTTTTCGCCAAGTGAATTCCGTCCCATGATGTGATAGGTGTAGAATTCCAGAAAACATGGAAATAATATTCTGAGTTTGTACTTCGGAATCCATTTATTTACAAACTGACATTTCTTTGAAACAAAACATTATATTAAGAAAAACGTACCAGCCAATACACTACACTCCTCCATACTAAATTAACAAAACACTCAACTCTACAACTTAAAATGATAATACCTCACATTCTATAATCAGGAACGTTTGTTAATCTACACTGCCTAATAGGGCGTTGCCTGGGACGTGGAGTCGTTGGCTCATACGGTAAGGCGTCCTGAAATTCAGGTGATACCGGGGTGGCACTACCCTGAAGTTCCACTAACGGAGACCGCGTCGCGATCGGTCTACTGACTGGAGTATGAATTGCGGAATCGCACACTCTCTGCCCCTGCACCGATGATAAAGTGGCTGGCTCTGAACCTAGTGCTGACCTTAATCCTGCATTAGGAAGTTGAGACACCCTTTTCATTGGAATCGCTAGGGATAAACTAGCGTTCTCCTTCCTAATTTGGTATTCATTTTTATGAAACTTCCTTTTAATTTGGTCTATATGCCTGTGAACTAACTCTCCCCGGCTGCCTACAATCTCGTAATCAGTATTCCCTAAACATCTCTGAATTTTGCCTGAGACCCATTTGTCTCCACTCAAATACTGACGGTACCATACCTCTTCACCCTGATCGAAAGATCTGTGTACCCCTTTTCTAGCTCCACTTTGCCGTTGCTGAGCTTTCCTTACAAAATTCTCCCTGTCTGGCCTTAAAACGTCTAACTTCGTCCGTAACCGTCTACCTAACATTAACATTGCAGGGCTTTCTCCCGTAGTCGAATGCGCAGTATTTCTATAGTGTAAAAGATAAGTATAAAGTGCTTTATCAACTTCTTCCTTAGCCTGCACTGCTTTCTTAATAACCCTCTTTAAGGATCGCACTGCATTTTCCGCGAGACCGTTTGAGGAAGGATGATATGGCGCCGAAAAAACGTGATCTATACCATTAGATTTAAGGAAACTACCAAACTCATTGCACGTAAACTGGGGCCCATTATCCGTAACGATCTGCTTGGGTAGGCCCCATCTGCTAAAAAGTTCACATAACTTATCTATGACCTTCGGTCCTGTTGTATTACTCATATGGAAAAGTTCCGTCCATTTAGATGTAGCGTCCACTACGATCAAGTATGTTTTCCCAAATACGGGCCCCATGAAATCTAAATGCAGCCTGGTCCATGGATGATTCGGCCACGGCCACATACTCGGAGTTTGCCGCGGCGGAGCATCCGCCTGAGCAGCACATATCTCACAACTACGACACATGCGCTCTATTTCTTCATCAAGTCCGGGCCACCATACGTAACTACGAGCCATAGCCTTGGATTTAACTATACCCATATGGGGCTCATGGAGCATCCTCAAAACTTTTTCCCTACACTTCACCGGAATCAATAATCTATGCCCCCACAACACGCAACTCAATTCTTCATAGAGTTCATCTTTCCGATTAAAATAAGGTCTAAACTCTTCGATATCACAGTCTCTTGGCCAACCATCGCGCAAAAAACTCAATATCCTCGATAAAACCGGATCCTTACTAGTCTGTAGTTTTAACTCTTTATAATCTAACAATAAAGCCTGTTGAACAAAATGCAAATAAGTTTGTTCCAGCACAGTGACATCTTGCTTACTATTTATCGGTAAACGCGACAACCCGTCGGCACCATTTCGTAATGCGCTAAAACCTCTGTACTCATCATTAACTGCTTAATTTTACTAAAAGAACGTTCACATTCGGCCGACCAAACCCAAACCTTGCCCTTTTTGAATAATTCGTAGAGCGGTACTAATATAGTGCTCATATTCTTTACGAATCTCGCGTAAAAGTTAATTAGTCCTATAAAAGATCGCAACTCCGTAACATTACTCGGTCTAGGTATTTTATCAATCGCCTCCAATTTCGCTGGGTCGGTTTTAATGCCGTCCTTATGTAAAACGTATCCTAAATACTTTACTTCATCAACTAAGAAAACACATTTTTCGGTTTTCAATTTCATTCCTTTAATATAAAGTCTCTCAAGCACTGCTTCTAAAGCGGCCAAATGCTCCTCCTTATTGCTACCTCCTATTATCACATCGTCTAAAAATACCTCTACATTAGGAATTCCCTTTACTAATTCACACATTATGCGCTGAAAAATGCTAGACCATATATGAAAGACGCTAGACCATAAACTAATCTATTATACTGAAATAAGCCGCGATGAGTATTTATCACAGTATATTTTTTTGTTTCATCTAACTCTATCTGGTTATAGGCCTGGGATAAATCTATCTTAGAAAAATATTTAGCCCCGCCTAGGCGCACCAATAAGTCATCAATTCTCGGTAACGGAAACCTATCTACATATAGCATAGGATTAACAGTAGCCTTATAATCCGCACAGATTCTCAGAGAGCCATCCGCTTTATTTACCGGTACCAGAGGAGACGCCCAGTCGGAACAATCGACTGGCTCGATTATTCCATCGCGCAGCATTCTGTCTAACTCTGCGTCAACACGGTCGCGCAGTGCGTAAGGCAGCGGCCGCGCACGATGGAACACCGGAACCGCCGATTCCCGTAATTTCAACGTCGCCTTACAGCCAGTGAATCGGCCCAAACGTCCATCAAACAGCTTGTTATATCTGTCAAATAATAAGTTTATTTCTTTATTAAAATGAGTCCGATCAACATTACAATGGTTTACATTCATATTGGTAAATAGTGGTATTTTGATATGTAGTTCAGTTAACCACTGCCTTCCTAAGAGTGAGGTAGTACCTCCTTTTACTACAAACAACTCTAATCGTTTAGTTTGTTCCTGTAACGTACTAGCGGATTAATAACCCCTATGGGTTTTATACTTACACCATTATAAAAATTAAAAACTATCTTGTGCGGCTTCAGTTTTAGATGATTAAAATACGCATCATATGTGCTCTTACTAATGCATGACACAGCTGAACCCGTGTCTACTTCCATTTGTATAGTACAACCATCAATGGATATGGGCAAACTCACCGCCTTATAATTATTTAAACATAACTGGTGAAGGTTCTCTTCTACATCCGACTGCTCTTCGGCATTTTCCCGTTGATTGGCTTGGCCGTGGTGTATTCCTGTGCGACCCTGAGATCTTGCCACCGCTGGTATTACACTTGCTCGAGTCTTCGATGCCGCGACAAATCGGCACATTCGCCGTAAGTGACCAACAATTCCGCATCTTCCGCATACGAAGTCGCGGTACTTACAGTCTACATTACCATGATCTATAGAACCGCATCGGCCACAACCTGTGCTGCGGACTCTGTGCCCTGTCCGCGATCCGCTATTTCCGTGAACAAAAGACCGCCACGAGCCTTCTTTGCACGCTCATGCGACGCGAGTAAGTGCACTTTTCCCTCTGCAGTCGTCGGTGATTCCGTCACTTCCGCACTCAGAACCATCACAGCCGCCGCATCTCTCTCCGCCGCTTCTAATGAGGTCGCCAACATCACAGCTTCCGGAAAAGACAGAATACCGTTTTCGGCAAATAGACGCTGCCGAATCACCTCGCTTTTAATCCCACAGACAAATTGATCTCTTAAATTTTCGTTCAAATTTGCGCGAAATTCACAATAACGTGACATTTTTTTTAATTCCGCCACGTAAACGCCACGTGTGGGTTGCAGATGATTCCGCATCTGCTCCACCACTTTTTCGTACTCGGATTCTGAGGGTTTTTTCGGACTGGATAAATTGACTAATAGTTCATAGGCCTCTTCGCCCATTACAGCAATTAAAGTTGGTAACCTCATGTCTTCTTTCACATTATTTACTTTGAAATACATTTCCAGTCGGTCTATATATGTTGACCACGTACCATTTTGTACGTCGAATTTTGATACCTTTCCAATCGACATTTTAACACGCTATACCCTTCCTCCGAGATAACTTACATACAATATGTTCTCAATTTTCCTCGTCGCCACTGTAGAATTCCAGAAAACATGGAAATAATATTCTGAGTTTGTACTTCGGAATCCATTTATTTACAAACTGACATTTCTTTGAAACAAAACATTATATTAAGAAAAACGTACCAGCCAGTACACTACAATAGGTGGCGAGCCTATCGCCATATAAGGCACAAATCCAGACTCCAGGCTGATACTGAGCAGAAAAACCCAAACATCACTTTTGCCGACCCGGGATTCTAATCCAGAACCTCAGAGCGCTGCCGTACCGCGCATGCAGCACAACTTTGCCACCAAGGCAGTCATTTCGTAATGTCCTTAATGGCTAAATTTATCACCACTTTAACTTTTGCTTGTATTTTGTATTTCACTTCACAAACATAATTTAAACATATCCTTTTATATTTGATAATGGTTTAACCCATTGAAGTTAGCATTAATGGTTACGATAATTTCACCTTTGATATCTCGTTAATACTTCATATAAATTCCGGTACAAGTTTTTGGGTTATAATTATGCTAAAAAACTTAGAGCAATTTTGTATACAATGTGTGCCCGAGTATAACCTGTTTTGTTTGTAATAAATATATAAAATTCACCATAATTTACACAATATTTAGAGGGCGTTCCCCTCTAAATATTGCAAATTAATTGAGAAAAAAGCAATTTAAATAATATTTGGTAATAATATACCCAATTTTCGATATCGAACAGATAGTATGTGAAATACTGCTTCAATTTACCCTCAAAAATAATTAGGTACTGTAAAAATAATAGGTAAGCTAATAGTATCCTAAGTTCTGACAAGTCAGCTAATCTGTCATGTCCATTAAACATTCTATACATTACTTTTATTAACTAGTAATGCATCTCACCAATGGTGATGCTCTATCAAATTTGTTGATCAAAGCGGAGGTGACCGGCTTTGTGCATTAAAAAAAAATGTTTCTAGGTCAGTTCCCAGCCCGCGCCCTCCCCAGCGCTGGAGTGATGACTTTCCTACAATCGTTCATATGCAGCGTCAACAATGAGTGTTCGCCAATGGACAAATACGAAGAGATACCCTCCTACGAGAATTCCACGTAAGTCAAGTTTAAAGATAGCCGCCTTGTCAGTAAAAAGGACAATACCATTTCTATCCCAGCATAGCAATATGTTTGTATGTAATGATAAATGCAGTAGGTATAGACTTGCCCCCTTATTCATAGACGTTTTTTATCTAAGGACGGAGTAAAGCTGTGATAACAAGTCAGTTTCTCAATGCTGACGGTATGGCAGCCTTCGCAGTGCGTAGCCATAGGGCCGTTGTGATTGGCTAATATTGTTGTATCTCAATACCGTTCTTAGATAATAAATGTCTATGAATAAGGGGGTTGGAAAATATCGATTAACTAGTAAGGCTTCTCGACTACACTTATGATGATGCTAACCTGCAAGTGCACCTTCACATTACGCTGTGTATATTTCTCTATAGCTCGAAATATTCTTATCGATTTATCGAAAGAATTTGTTGAAAAATTTGCCTTTAAACATAGAGAACATGATTTTTTTTATACTACACGATTCCTTGATGAACGAGACCTCAAAACTAATGGCATTAATAACAAGTAAGATATCCATCTGCAAGAACATCCATGACTACGCGAACTCCCGCGTGTAAAACCTTAGAATAATTGAAAAGTATCCTAATGAAATTAAATGCTCAATATAATCATGTCACCCCAGATTAACTCAGTTGAAACACAAGCTATCGCCAATCATGAATGAGACGGTGATGGACGTGGCTTCCTCAGTCCCTGATGCCCTGAAGCTGCTCTCCACGTTAGCTGATGTCGCTGACGAGCCCACCTTCCTTGACTTCACGCGTAAGTATCAACAAAGGATCTTGGAGGAATGTTCCTCAACATATTTCTTGATCTGGAACCACGCAATGCGTTGTTATTCAAAATTCGGATAGTATTGCTGCTCTTAAAGGGCAGTTGTGTTGCTTTCGAAATGTATAAAAGAGATTCTATTTAGTAAATTGCAATCGCCGTAAATATGTAATAGTTGGTAATGCTATATTTGCTGGTGGTATGATATATTTTATTATTGGTTAGCGACCCCCATACACAAGGTATTAAAACCTGCCGTAGTAGCCCACGTAAGTGTGTCGCGTTCCAGGATCAGTCTGGATATCCAGTTCTAACAGGCCGGCATAATTGTGTCGACTGTCGAGGGGTGGTTATCTCTCGTCAATCTACATTCAATTGGATCCCACACCACTTCCCATCAGGTGCAGCTGGGTCACGTGTCCGTGCTCGTAAAAAAAACAATTATTCATCTCCTTCCCATCATATTGATCGTCATTTTTATAATTAAAACTACATTTAAATCCATTATTGACACTTGCCGACAAATAACATACTATACTTTTAATTTCGGTATATTAAAAACTACTGAAGTGTGAAAGAAACAACATCAAAGTCAGACACAGAACTCACAACACTAGTTTTAATAAAAATGATAAAACACAAAAGAATGCAAATAACGGGAAAAATGATTTATCATCTAAGATCGTCAGATAATTACAAACTTATTAATAGTTAGCCTTCAATTATCATGACTAGGTTTCGAGTTACTTCTATACAAGATTTTAAAAATAATATAGCAATAGACGAATAGGGCTTAAATCATCTGATAGTAAAGCCTTATTTGGACAGATTTAGAGCTAGCATTCATCATCAGTATCAGCCACATAAAGTCCACTGTTGAACATAGGCCTCAAATATTTCCAGACGAACCTGTCGAAAGCGGCCTGCATCCCACCAATACAATGGCTAGCGTTAATTTTAATCAATAATAGACAGAATGAATCGTTTTTTGAATATCTATCTAAAGACTCATATACGACAATGCAGGCGAGTTAATGCCCCTTGCGATTATTAAGACAAGTTAACTTTTGAAATGAATAATTGCGTACAGTCACCAATATATAGATACTATATACCGTACGATTATTTCTAGCAATGATTGATCCGTCTAAATGGAACTTAACCATCGGCCATAAATTATTAAAACCCTTACTTCATGACGTGAACATTTTTTATCTTTCTTCTTCTTCTTTGATTACTGGCGACGAGCTTCATTATGAAGCTATTCCGCCAATGTCACTTGTTACAGTCTGCAGATTTCTGAGGTACTATGGTTGAATTTCTTTATGTTGGAGACTGTTGTTAATGGGAGAAGATAAACGAAAGGGATTGACAGTTTTTGACTGACATTTCTATCCAAGTTTAAAACAATATAAAGTAGCCACTCTTTGTCATTATCATATTCTTTGGACTTCTTTAATTTATTATCTAACAATGTCTTAATTTTGATTATTGATCTTTTCATTGTATTCCAGAAAACGGTTTGATAGTAGGTGATTTGTTCAGAAATCCGATGAGAGTGAAAAGGTTCCTGGAATCACATCTAGAACTTGACGAAGATGTGGCGCAGAGCGTCTTGGACTCGGGGATCAGCTTCCAAGGCGTAAGTTCATACCCAATATACCTGAAATGGTAGGCAGTGATGTAACAATAGTAGTATTATTTTGCTAGTTATATACTCTCCATGATTTTTTATTTTTTGCTGAGAATCGCGAAATTGTTTTGATTTTAAAGTCTAAATCACTATTTCTATCATCATCTATTGATTCATTATCTTAATAGTAATTTACGATTCCAGATTTTAAAGGGTAATATGAAAAGATGCAACGTGGAAACAGTATCAAAGACTTTGATAATGAACAGTACTGAGGATATGGAACAGCTGGTGACGAGAGTCTGCTCGCTCTCCACCGAGGAGTTGCAGAAGATATTCATGGATCTGATAATGGAAATAAACTTCAGTAAATATATTAAAATGGTATGTGCTTCTAATTTAATTATAGCATTGTGTATCAGTTTTATTAATAATTCACTGCTGGGTAACGAACATTATATTTCCTATAAAGGTTTAACAATAACCACGTGGATTTTACGATGGATAACCACAGCCTTATATCTGCTTACATGAGCTTCATGAGCAATTTCCACCCTTAATTCCTACCCTTTCTTTGATATACGGATAAATTTCACATATGCCCTTTTTTAATTATGCATTTTAAAATATTCCATATTCTCATTACAATGTCCTAGCTCCGATTAGAACAGCAGGCATTAAAATACTTCTTATTCCAGTTCGGCGGTATGTACTACAAGTTGTCTGATGATAACCGGCTCACACAACTTGGCGACATGATAACGAGCGTGATACGCATGACGTCACTTCGGAACTTCCTACCGCCCGAGATAACCAGCATCTTCTACGGAGAACAGCCAGACTTTAGCTACATCCAATTGTCTTTGTAAGTAACGAGGGATAGAAATGTTTAAATGGGCAGGTAAATGAAGTAGTTGGTTAAACAACTAGAGATGCTCAGCATCTATGAAGGTGAAATGCACAATATACACTCATTTTAAATTGATATGAAAGATGAACAAGGGACTCTTGTAATAGGGTAGATAAGTGAAAAAGTTGGTTAACCAATTGTAAAGGATGATCAGCGTCTCTGAACTGCAGGTAAAATACACCGACTTTAGTTTGTCATGAACGATGAAAAAGGGGCTCTGTAAATACTACAGGAATCATGAGTACATTGATAAAGAAAGAGAAGTAGTTTAAAAAGTTCACAAATAACTGATAAAGTTTAAATTTATTCGTTATTGCTATGGATTAACGTCATCATAATACAATGTTATAATTACCGTGAGAACATATCATTGAATATTTCTATTCATGAATAATTATAATATTATGTACTTAGTTACTTACATAACCTTAGATATTTTACCAAACATTAACCGCCGCTTTAACCGTCTCCTATACTGGGACTTATTCCGTTAATAAATGTTTGTACCATAGCCTTCACAAGGGTAAGGGTACAGGCCTCGTATATATGTGGCGGTACAGTTAGTACATATACCGCCATCTTGTCAACATCGCTGGAACTGCAAGAGGATCGATACAGTGACACAGCTGGAGTGATATCACACAGCAATCACGATAGATGGCGACATCGATCCTGAATCAAGCTTGCACAATTTGCGCGACGTGCAGCATATATACCACCTCCGAATAGGAACTGTCGGAGGGGCCGCGGCCAGTCAGGCGCAACATCTGCCTAACTGGAAATCTTCCCCTTCCATAGAGGAACGCAACCATCTGTTCCTCTACAGTGGCATCTACCTTTACGCCGCTAAATATATTTGCATAGTCCTTAAGACGTCTAGACTTCCTCACACCTCATTAATTTTTCGGCTATTTTTCCAGATTACCGAGGCTAATGGAATTATTTAAGCCAACGTTTTCGGATACGCAATCGTATAAATCTCTTAACGACTTCTCCGATACGATTGTGAATGTCCTTCAATATATGGATAAGATATTTTCAAAAACAATTGATGACACCAAAGGAACTCAAAAGGATGAAGTGGAAGGTTTAAAAAAAGTCAACAAACTCTTGGACAATGCTGTCAATGTTCTAGAAGAAGTCGCTGATGATAATCATACTGTAGACAAGTTTGAGATGTAAGTATATTGGATATTGTATTTAATTCGTTGACCCAATAATAAAATAGAATATCAATAGAATTCAGTAATGACAATCAAAGAAGTATTGAACTAACTATAATAATATTTAAATGTTTTGTTTTAGGTTAAAATTTTATAATGTAAAACTTTATAATTAGGCGCAATTCGTTAAACTAACATTAATAACAGCTATATTGAAGTAAGAAACATTATAATTAAAAGTACTTAGTCATTGTAAATAAAAACACATTTACTTCTGCCGTATATATTCCGTATCATAATGGGGCTTCGAGCCTATAGACATATCGGTCACAAATGCCAGACTCGGTGCTGATACTAAGTAGAAAAACCCACGCCTTTACTGTCTCGGCTATATATTTGCATTACGGTGCGACTGCAGGCCTGAGGTCTCGGGTTTAAAAGTAAAGAAAATCATTTCAATCCAGGTTAGCTCGTGTTACCAACTTCATCCACAAACTGCTGCCCAATAACTACAAACACGACGTTCTCTTCTATTCTACGTTGTTAGCAAAACTGATGGAGGCTGCTAGAAACGTTATAGCCATTAATATGAATATAGAGAAAATTGCTTACGAAACGTCTGTGAGGAACCCAACTGGTGTCAAGATTCTGGTGTCGTTACCACCTTACGTGGTGGGGAAGGCGTTTGAGGCACTTGCAGATGCTGACCGCGTACAGGTAAAAGATATTTTCAGTTTCATTATGGTTATCCACTTAAGAAATGACATACAAAATAATGCGTTTTATTTTTAAATTAATGATGATACGAGTAAGCCGCTTGCATGATGGTAGACAAGACTATAAACAGTAGTTATGTTATCCAAACTTTAAATTACAAAGCAACGCAGAGCATTGCACTGAGCTCGTTACCCGGAGACATTACATTTTAAGTCTCATAATGCCTAGTAACTATAGGCTACAACGGCTTTCAAACCGAGACACAATACAGCTTGCTTAATATTGCTTAATTGAAGTAATAGACAATTCCTTTGTACCTACTCAGGAGAACACTCGCGTAAGAAAGACCTACGTTCTCTCGCACTTTTTTCTTACCAAACTCTATAAATCAGTATTTACAATACCTTATTCAATATTTTTCAGATCCTGACATCAAAAATCAACCAGCCAGGTCAGATGTTCTGTGACGCTAACAAAATTGCAAACTTTTTCGTCGTGTCCAAGGAAGAAGCCGATTCTCTGAAGAAGCAATTTTGCACCGATGCATGGAAGAATTATATTTCAGACCTGATTAAATCTTTTGGTGTTTTCGATGTGCGGTATAGCGTAAGTAGAAACTATTTTTATTATACATGATGTTTCTTATCTGAGGTATTATAAGATTGAAACATTTTAACTTCTATTACCAGTGTTATATCACAACTACCCTTGATTATACAATGTGTCCTATTCTCCCCACCCTGATCGAGAGTATTAAGATCTACGAATCCACATTATATCAACGTAACCTGGTGGATTAATCTGACCCATTGCTACTTTTACTGCGAATTAAACATCATTATCTATTCATAGATAAACAACATGGCGGCGCTAGTTATCCAGGAAACATTAGGGCAAGACACGAGCGACCTGCTGTACAGTATAGACAAGGACTTTAAGATTCTGAAGAACTTCAGCTACTCTCTGATACAGATGGAAGAAGAGAACAGAACGAATATCGACTGGAGCAGATTATTCAGTGTTTCTAACGACTCTGAATTCATGCAAGTGGTTAGACAGAAGGGACACCTTGGGAAGATCATTTTGTAAGTGGTAATTTTGGCAAGTTTTGTAGTTCCAATTTCCAGAGGAACAAGGGTTGCCTGCCCTTTCTTAATTCCTATTCCTTTCATTTAAGGCTATATTATAGTATCAACAAATTCCAATATTCTTGAGGAGTGTTGCCAACGATCTATTTTTCATTGGCCTTGCATTCACCGACGCACTTTTGAGAAAAATAACGAAAAATTCTTTAATTAAATGTCCATACAAGCTATTTCAAATATTTTTTATAGCATTGCCATCTTTCAGGATAACTGTCCACGGAGCTATGGCAAAGGAAGTTGTGCAGCAGAACCCCATCTTGGACTACAAATTCTCCCCGACCCTGCTGCGTATGACTACGCTACTGGTAGCTATGAATGAGCAGTTAGAAGCGGCTCCTGGTGACGTAGCCAACAGCTTGAAGAAGAAGTATGGAGACATCGTCAGGACGATGTTGAAAACAGCTCTTAATGAGCATAAGGTAAGACTACTTCACCTCACAAACTAACACACGAGAGATTCCAGATGAATCTTAGATTTCGGTTTTTAATGAGAAAGAGAGATCGAGGTAGGGACCCATCGACAATATAACTGACTAAATAATGTGTCTTTTTTCTCATGTAGAATAAAGAGTAATAAATAAATTAAAAAACTGACTGACTCGGTGGCGTTGTTGTATTGTGTGCACAGTATGACACTGCTCTAAGTCCTTGGGTTCCAATCTCAAATTGTGCAAAGTGATAAAGGTTTTTCAATTTAATATAAAAAAATAATGGAGTCTGGAATTAGTGCCCGATATAGGGATAAGCTCTATCCCTATCACCAGAAAAAAAATGCAGAGAAGGTGGAGATGCGTTAATTTTTTTCTGTTTCTGAAAAGACCTTGGTTCTACTATCTACTAAACACCTTCATTAGTATCTAGATCTCAACATTATCAAGGAACTACTTACTTCTTACTTTTATAACCTACTACTCTGACTTCACAAGTAAAAATCTTTCTTTTCCAGACGTACAAGTCCTTGTCAACGTACAGCGAAGATATCTTTTGCAAAGGTGTGGAAAATGCTGAACAGTGTATCGAGTTTCCCAGCGAGATCGACAGAGAAGCGCTGGTGTCTTCCTTATGTGATGCATCCAAAGCTATCGAGGAAGGATTGAAAAACACATCGATTATTGCAAAAGCTGTGAGTTTAGTACATTTTACTGCGTTGGTGGCGTAGTTGTATTACGATACGGCTGCCGTGCTAAGGTCTTGGGTTCGATTGCCCTAGTCAGACAAAATGATATAGGCTTTTCTACTCAGTATCAGCCCGGAGTTTGGAATTTGTGAATTGAATTAAACGTTAACCTAATCTCTTAATCATTTTCAGATCAAAACAATCAGCAATTCGTCGTACACTGGTCAAGTGAACTGGTCCAAACTAATTAACAGCTTCAAACTAATGTATTTGAAGATCAACAACGACTATCCTTATGTGCTGGATTTCGCTAACTATGGGATGGATGCGAAGACCAAAGCGGAGGTAGACTCGATGTGTGCTGACGCGAAGGTGTTATGGTTTGGAGTGAGGAACTTGGCCAGGAGCTTGCATTTGAGGTGAGATAGTTTGTGGTCTGACATATTTAATACACGAGTTATGTTTTACAGCTCAACTCTGCAAAGGAATGGTTATGGATCACCTAATATTAGGTGATCACCATTGTTCTTAAACATTTACAGTACCAGAAGAATTATTCATTCGCTACCAGCATTAGACATCGATGGTACAGTGTCAACTGGTAGGTTGTTAGAACATTAATGACACACTGGTTGTCTCATATTTGGAGTTTTGATTTAGTTTTCACGTACCTAATTACGATAAAGCCCAATTTATGTGTACAAGGATAATAACTTTTCGTAATTTTGAATTTTCTAATGTACATGTATCGACTAACCCCCTTATTCATGGACATTTTTGAGATGTAACAATATTAGCCAATCACAATGGCCCTATGTCTACGCACTGCGAAGGCTGACATGCCGCCAGCACTGAGAAACAAACTTGTTGTCACAGCTTTACTCCGTCCTTAAATAAAAAAACGTCTATGAATAAGGCGATACCTCAAATTTAATATGACGAAATTTTAAAGGCAGAAATATCCATGATTATTAATTATTTTTACATTTTTCTTTCAACTGCGAGAACTAATCACTAACTAGACGTGAATTTAAATTCTTTACTTGCCAATACTTGTTTAGTTACCCAGATTAAAGCCGAAGCAAAATGTATGAAAATGGACTTTGAGGTATCGCCATAAGGGGGTTTTTGTTTATATTTGTATATGGATATAGCAACGTAATTCTAGTGCATCTGTGAAGTGGCATCCAGGTTTTTTTTGTTATACTAGCACGACAAAGTGACTCCACAGCACCTGATGGTAAGTGGAGTGGGGTCCTATAGAATGTCGACTGCCGAGAGATGATTATCCCTCGACAGTCGACATAAGTACACCGGCCTGTTGGAACCGGATATACACAGGCTTATCTCGGAACGCGACATACTTACGTGGGCCACTGTGGCGGGTTTTAACACTGCGTACGGTGGTCGCTATCCGGACGGATATAAAATATGTCCTACCACCAACAGCAGATATTGATCAACGTAAGATGATTATCTCGCCAATCGACACAATAGCGACCTATTCGAATATTTGTATTGTTACAGTGTTAAGCTTGGGCTTCGATTCTTGGACCTTATTGACCACGGGACGTTCAACATATCTGACAAGGTTTGGTTGAATATCAAATACGTGATGAGCATCGCCACCGGACCTCTGAATGTGCTTCACGATACTATAGCTGCTGTAACTGGTAAGAATGCTAATTCCTTACTCAGGAATATATCTTTACTAGTATTTATTTATTGATTTATTTAGCACTTCATATACAAAAGAATACAAGCGGACTAAACGCCATAGGTATTCTCTACCAGTCAACCTCAGAGTGGTGCAGAGATAATCATAATAAAATTAGCCTTTTATGAAATACTGCCACACAATTGGACACGGTTCTCCCCTACTTCTGAGTCGTTTAGAACTTCAATTAAGGGCTACTATAATTTTATATTATGTAGATAATCCAACAATAAAAATCACAAATACGATCATAAATTGATCGTATGTATACACGCAAATTAACGAATAATAAATATAAATTTCATTATTCTTGGCGACAAATATTTGCGACGCATACTAACAGCTATAGCACTGTGCTAAAATCGGACCCATCATCTCTCTTTAGCCTTTTTTTTTCGCGAGCAAATAAACACATTACCGAAATTATCACATTTGGGGTAGGGGGGGGTGGGGGGTGAACGCAACATTTATGTTGGCTTCGTAAGACCGGTCTTACAGCCCATTCTCGACGCTCGGGAGTATAAATCTCCCTTTGTAGCCTGTTTATCACATCCAACAACTCCTGAAATTAGCCCTCAACGAAAGCTTTTAAATGTCTGTTTCAGCACTTGTGATGAATCAGCCGCAGCCAGCAGGATTGCCTCCCATCACCGCGAGTTCCCTTGATCTCATCATCCCTAATATATCACAACTCATCATCGATTCTGTCAATATTATAGCTAGTGATAACACGGATGTAAGTATAATTAGTACCAATCAATAAGATCTTTAATGGTTATAGAACTTGGCCGACGTCAATTGTCAGTTTCATAAGAGCGTTTACTGCAAAAAACGCACAGCGTCTGCTTCGATAAACTTTCAACTTTTTTGTTGTTATTATTGGCAATAGTTGCTATAACGCTATAGTCACTAACTCTCTGTTAACATTGAAATCATAACTAATGTTCAGTGCCATCCAAACTTGCTACTTTACACAGATTTTCTGAGTGAAATCGTACGACCCCAGTCTATCTCGTTCTTTCATATTGGAAACATAGTCTATACCGTGGTTTTACCACTTCAAACTTGTTATAAAGTTTATTACTCAACTTGGTCTACTCAGTCGTCTTCAAGTAATCATAGATTTTACGCAATATTTCAGATAGACCCTATAATATCCATAATGAACGCGGAGCCGGGTTGGCCATGTTCCACAATGAGCGTATCAGACCTGATCCTAATGGCTCCAAGCTCGAAAGAAGCTGTAAAATCTATGGAGAGGTTGCTGTGCCTCGACCAGGACTTGCAAGAGGAGTGGGTGGAGTATCTGGACAAGGAGAAGGCGCGGATACCAGTAAGTATAAACCTATTAATTGTTGACTAGGTTGCTTGCAGCTTTGAAAGCGTGAAAGACCCTTATTCAATATAAAAGTATTTCAATGGAATTTTCTGATACATAAATACTTATATTTTAATCCGTGATACGATCTAATGTGAAGAAGTAATTAGGCAGGCTGACGCAATTGTCGACCATCATTGGAACATCCTTGCTAGTCGACATTTCCGTAGAGTTTCCTTTTAAAAAACCGGATGAAGTCACTTTACTAGGATAAAAAACAAAAGATTGGTCGAATAATGCATACAATAGTTGGGCATCTGCCTACTTCCTTAATAGTACAGGAGTGAGTTTATATCCATGTTTTTAGTCACGACATGATTACAACACAACCCGGTATACTCCGCTGGTATTCTTGAGATTATCATCGACCTTCGACGCGCTGGTGAATGACACTGGAGCTGTGAGGGACGCGTTCTCCTACGTCCTGAATGACGGAGCACTAACAGCAGCCTGGGAGTATGCTGTCAAGGTCCTTAATACCAGCGAGAATAAGGTTATAATGAGGTATGTATTAAAGTGGTGATTAGTGTTGGATTTTACGATTTACCGCCATGTATTTTCCGACGCACGATGTGATTGGGGGAGAGCCTATCGCCATATCTATTAGAACTGAATTGTGGAGGTTTGTAAGAAATTCTGAGAACGAGCATGTTGTTTATTTCCCATAAAAACGATCAATGACATTATTGGCTCGCGATAAAAAGTAATTTATAGGACAGGAATCTCCTTATTAACAAAACATTTTTTGAATCAACACAGTACATGTTCCAGAACGCTTCCAAAGAAAATGACTTCAGCTATAATAACATTGAATTACAAATATTCCAGAAAATTCTTATCAAAATTAGATACAGTATTGAACTCTGTAAACACCACAACGACCACGGCGGTACCACTCAACAAGCTCTGGGAGGAGTTCACCGCGTGTGCCAACGCCACGTACATAGACATAGCTTGCAGGAAGGCAGGCCGAACCGCGTGGAAATACTCTCTGCAGACCATATCCCTTATGCTGGATAGCGCTGCCGAAGACCTGTTAACATACTTCAGGGAGATCAGAGGTGAGGTCAATTTATTTCTGTCTATTAATTATAGATAGAGGCACGAATCGTGCTTCGTGTATCGGCTTGTAGCAATAAGGCCGGCTATTTTACACCATAGATTTCGGATAATGTATTAATCTTGTTTTTGTGTTTCTGTTTAACAATGTTTGCAATAAAGAGTATTTGTAATTGTATCGTGAGCACACCCAGGATTGGTCGGCTTGACGTCCAACGCTCCGATATGCAACGCGATCGTTTTCTTAGTCGATGCTCATTGCCTATTGTCTTACTTGGACCATGGGGCTACTAAATGCTTTGGTCCTACATACACAAGCTTGTCCCCTGCGTTTTATATTTCTGCTTGTGACTTGTCCTGTTTACTATGTCTAGAGCCTTATTCTCTATGAGAGTAAATTCTAACACAGTTACGTTGCCTTCTTGAAATTAACGTGAAATGATATTCTGTATACCATCTCATATTGTGTTAAATGTGATGCGATGCGTTACGTATTTTACGCACTGTCAAAATATCGATACTTGAAAGACAACCATATTTGAGGGACGATCAACAAACTTTTGAGTGGAGCGATCGAAAGTTTTGATTTTAATTAGAAAATTCATAATAATTAAACTATTTACTTTATAAAAATACAAAACCTAGATCAAATAATGTAGAAAAGTCTGCTAATTAGAAATATAGACATAACTTATTTTTGGTATATTTGTCGCTTAGATATGATTGCCTTCCAAACGTTTATATGTGGCAAAGCGAATATTATGATTTATTATTTCTTCCAATCAATTGGCAGGTATTTTTGTTATTTGAAAGACATAGTAGGTAGTGGAGTATCTACTGGGTAACTAGATTAGTTTATCACTATGTTTTCGACTTGTACAGTCAGCCACAAAAGTAGCTAAACAAATTATTCAAAACGCTTTTACATATTAATTTGAATCCAAATATAAGTTTTTGTTCGTCTTAAATAAAATAAACCATTTGAAATTCATTTAAGTGAGAAAAAAAAACCATTGTTGATACGTAGACAAATGTTTAAAAGTGATTAGAATTCTTTAAACTGTTCAAGAACTTTTGTAACTGACTATTCATGAATTTCAAAGAAGGCGAAATTAATCTACCGAGCACCTATTTCACAGATCCGGACTCGAACCTACTACAGATATTGGGCTTCACGAAGAACACCGGCCTGTACATACTGTACGATAGAGTAGCGGACTTGGCCAACGTGCTCCTCAACTCATACTGGGACTATGGGTTCATGACGCAGGTATATCTTTTCAATTTTCAATATAAATACACTAAAAATGTTAGAGGGAACTTGTCTACGAAATAGGAATAGGTACCTTTTTTATTTCATGGTGAAAATCTTCTTAGATTCCTTCCTACTAGTGGTAAGCATGATATGCCGGTTTTTTACCAACTAAAAACCCCATGTTGGACTTCATCTGCAACTTGGTGGAGCTCCGGGACCTCAAAATGAATACGCCAGAACTCCACCAGTGCGTCGCTAAAAGCATTGTCTCAGTAGAGAAAGAGTTCTTGCTAACATCCCCTCACCAGAAATAAGTACTGAAATAGGCAGTTTTTATCAAAAAGCACTGAGTTTTACGAAATTTAAGGTGTAATATCCCATGGTGATAGACGTTTTGCAGAACCTCGTAGTGCTTTGTGATTTGAAGTTTAGAATGTTGCTAATGTAGTCAATCACGCTTACTATCACGCGTACTGTTTGTTCGTAATTTATTAGGATATTAATAAAGAAATATTTTGTCATAGTGAATAGAGAGTGAACACACGTAAAAGCGGACGTATGGAGCGACATGATCGTGAATTTATGACCAAGCTCCTAAATTAAGATAAAAATAATTACACATATAACGCAGTATGTATCTCAGTTATGATAAGTATTTATATTTATAATTACACATGACAGGTTCGTCGAGCGACCGGTTCTCAATTTTGGGATTGCCACGCCCTGATATCTGCCTTGGTCCCACCCCCCGGCAGTCCAATAACCAAAGAAACCATAAAGAAGATACAACCCTTTTTATGTCCTTCCTTGCTCTACTGGTTGTCTCTGCCTAGAGGAGATAACATACTCTTTGACTTAGTTGCAAAACCAGTAAGTATTTAATTAATATTTTGGTGTACCAAGATTAATGACTTTCTATCCCACCATAGAATAGTAGCTCCCTAGCCATATAATCAAATGTATCCGATCATAAAATATTAACTCCCATAAAATATTAAAGCCATATAATCGAATGAGTACTGGTTAAATTAGTCGATGTGTAAACGTCTTGTGTAATAGATAGATATTAAATAACAAACTTCTGTAATCTTGAGAAGCTAAAGACATATTTTTATAAATAATATTTATATCCTAATAAAAATATGACATAGGTTCTAGTATGTTTATACATTTCGTTTTTATTCCAGCAATATTACTTTTACACGCACCATATTGAAAACACGACAAGCCACTACGAGAAAGCATTCACAAAAGCAACAGAACTGAGCGAGATCATAACCGATTTAGCAAAAACAAACACAACTTTCATAAACAAAGAAGATTTCAAAATAGACGTGCTTAGAAAGAAACTAGAAAATTTCGTAGACTCAATTATGTATTATCGTGTTAAAGAGACTGACCCTAATTATATAGCATTTTACGAAATAAACACGAAACAGTACATATCTTCCATTTATCTGACTCAAGTAGTAGCTATGGTTAACAAACTAGCTAGCAACATAGACAACATAGATTTTGAAGCGAAGAAAGATGCAGATATTAAAAAAATAAAAGAAGATGTAACTGCAATAAAAAATATGTATAAAAGGCGTACAATTGAAATGATTTCAATGCTTTATGACATTCTTACTGATGTATTGTGGAATAGAAATTTGGGAAACAATTATTCGCTCTTAGAAGCAATGGAATCAATGTGTGATAATGTAAAAAACAATGTAACTAGCAAAACTATTTTAGGAGACGAAACAAGGACTAAGCTAGTATTGTGTTCTAAGAAATACGAAGTTATTTTTGCGGCATTACAAAACGTGATAGATGATAATTTGGAAAATGCGTCGAGAAGTCTCCGGAACTTAGTAAATAGTGAAAACAGTGGTATCGAGAATATTACAGATATATTCGAGTTTCTTAATGAGAGGTATGGAATATTTATTAGACATACCAAAACACTATATGGCTATAAAAATATTATATTTTAATACTATATTAAAAACAGATGATTTTTTATGTACCTAAATATATGATAATTTATATTATTGTTGTTATTAACTTCTTATGCACATGAATACTAACATCAAATGACAGCATAATTGAAAGACAAATGACAATATAAAAGCCTAAATACATTTTCTATCCTTTTCTAATAATTCAAAATTAGAAATATATTTCAATTGCCTAACATGTTAATCTTTCCAGAAAGCAGTTAGTGTCATCACTCAAGACCAGCATCAAATACTCGTATGATCTAGGCCTGCCCATCTACCTCAAATCATTGCAGTCGAATCTCCAAGGCTATGGCATCATCATTACCTTCCTCTCAGGGGGTAACTGGTGGGAAGAACTGAAGAGACAGTACGATGGACCCCAAGCAACAAAGTTTTTAGGTTACCTTGAGCAGAGTTTTGAAGTCGTCGATAACGTGTTTGACAATATTGATAGAATACATGTAAGCGTTCTTAATTTTTATCTTTGATCGGGCTGATATTATAAGTTATGAGGCATCGTCATCATCATCAGTCACATAAAGTCATCTGCTGATAGGCCTCCCCAAAAAATCCCAGATAGATCTGTCGAAAGCGTCCAGCGTGTTGCTGTGACATTTATCAAGTTATGAGTAAATCAATAAAATCAGTCATACGTTAAGACACAATTAATTGTATTACATTGTTGTATTAATTGATTTTGAATATTATTTCAATAAGGACAATGTCGATAATACTTTAACAGTCAAAAATTATCTGCGTTGCGCTCCACCATGTATGCGCCGGCCCTAAGAGATTGAATAGTTATTGACCTTTTTTATACAAAAGCTTCCACCATCTTTTCCCCACAGCTAGTGCGTCTTCTCCATGACGTCAACGTGAACGAGTCTGACGCGATATGCCAGCCAAGCATCAAACTGTCAGACTACATTCCGGACAGCACCGGCATAGTTTCAGATTTACAGCATCAGATATGCGACATAGACGTCGTCCAGCTATTTAAAGAGATACCCCCGCTACGATTCGCTGCTCAAGTGAGAATCTTCTAGAATTATTGATATTTTATTAATTAGAATAGAATGTTTTAAATCCTCAACACCAATTAATCGTTTTCATATTATCACGGATACTTTATGCCGTTTTAGTTGACATGCATTGATATATCAAAGTTCGTTCAAAATTGTTAAACATAGCGATGACGATAGAAAAGTAGACATTTTTTTGCTATTCCCTATATATGGTATCTTTCAGGGTTACGAGTCGTCCTTAAAGCTTCCCAACGATATCAACTATACATCACTATATTACGATATAGCAGCCACAGAATTTAGCCTGGATCAGATCAAGGATGGTCCTAAAACCCCGCAACTCCCGCCATGGGCAACTGATGAGAAGATATCTAGCTTAAGGAGCAAAGCAGTGCAGCTGTTGTCCAAGGAAACACTGACCAAAATGTCTTTCGGAATGCTAAGCAACTTCATCGACGCTGGAACGTTGTTTCTGAATAACAGGTATTGATTTAGAAGTGATCCTCATGCTTCTACAAGATCTGGTATAGCTACTAAGGCGCCCCCGACGTATTTTACTGTATTGCCATTTTATTTTGTGCTAGAAAACCTACTTCGTTTAGTCTGTGTCGCCCCTTCTAGAACCTAACTCATAGGTTCTCTACAAACTCTTATTTAGAGTCCTCAATACAATAATATGTTGCATTCTGGAACCTATTTCGCTAACCATCAGGTCAAATGGTGTTACTTTGCCAAGCAAATAAAAAAAAATATGTTTACGCATTTATATTGAATAATTAGAGATTAGAAATATATTCTTCTTCACATACCATATTGTTTAAATTAGAATATAAGGTGTCATCACCCTCCCACAGTCAGTGCACTCTCTGCTCCCAATTTACAACGTGGTTCAAGCAGCTGAACCTGCAGCTGATCAAGAAGGAGGAGTATGACAACCTGCTGTGCCACATGCCCGCCATGAGCCTCGAGGACATCTACTCCACCCTCAAGAACGACTTCCACTGGGACATGGCAGTTAGAGAGGTAACTAACGAGTTTCTTAGAAATAATAATTATTAACGTATAAAATTTAAATAACGATAAAAATTTTATTGAAACATGAAATTACAACAGATTTTTTTAAAGAAAATTACCAGGATTGGTTCGAAATCGAAAGAAAGAAAACTTTAAACAAGATTTGCTTGAATTTAGTCATTATGCCAACCAGCTTTTCTTCATTATTATGACTCCAAAAACTCAACAAAATGTTATTCTCAAACAAACTTGAAATAATTGTTGTACTGACTAATTTTGCAAATTTTCACATCTATTTCCTATCAATATTTGCCTACCAAAATCATTTAAAACCTGTTTCTCATTATCAAAGTTTATAACCAAATAATTTATTGCAGTTAATATCAACCCGCAACTACACGAAGTACGAGCTGAATAAGTCAATGAACGAGTTCCTGGAGCTGGTGAAGCAGCATCTACTTCAGGACCTGACGGCAGACACTATCAAGGTGGCGGAATGTCTGACCAGCAACGTCACTAACAACGGATTCGGAAATGTTACTCTGTAAGTGGATAGTACTTATGAGACGACAATTTTAAAGTTAGGGATTGTGACAAAATTGTCTATCTATTTGGTGTCAATGATTTGGTGTTAATGCTGATGTTTTTAGCTGGCCATTCAACAGTAAAGTGTCCTTATTGTATCTCTAAAATGTGATTCCTCAAATTCTATCTAGGCTGTAAAAAGTCCTCTACTAACTTATTAAAATTCTAACTAATTTGGTTTAACCATTTCGGAGAACTTGAACAATCATATAATAGATAAATAAATTACAACTCATTACGAGATCAGTTTATTTGCCTTATATTGACCGTTATTTTAATACGTCTGATAATTAGCCTTATTCTTTCCAGGTTCCTGTCAATAGCAACGCAAACAGCTCGTTTACTTCGTGCAGAGCTGCCTCATCTCCAGGAAGTAGCTGGCATCACGGACTTACAATACCTCAAACAACTGTCAAATGAAGTGGCTCATAATTTAGACATATTTAAACCTATCAAAGACTACATGTTGAAGAATAATAATCTTAGAGAAGAGCTGATGAAAGAAATTGACGATGAAGTTATAGTAGCGGATATTGAAAAGTCAGAAGTTAACCTCAGAATAGTAAGTAAAATAGAAAATAATACGGAGTATGAAATGGAGATTTCAATGTTCATATTTATGTTATTCGTCACACTTTGAATAGTAATTTTAAAATGGCCTAAAATTTTTTTTCTCATATAATTTACACTGTATTTATTATTTCAAAATTTGAACACTGGATATAATTTCTTTGGTTACATACAGCCTCGGTATCTACTCAGACGAATACTCATCAACGAAAAACATTTTCAACCTATTATTTACTCATTCTTAACTTATTCCCTTCACAAATAATCTGTTTTTGATTTCAGATTAATATGGATGACAGTCCCATCGATCAGAATATGAGACTAAAAAGGGCCGAGTGGAAAGACGTGTGCGAAGATCATAACTGCACCACCATTGCTGCTATTATTATCAAGAATTTAAATAAAACAGTTATTGAGAAAGAAGTAAGTGTTCAATTTTTACTTTTTATAAAATGCTTTTGGTTAGTTTTGCTTTTAGCTGGTTATACGTGAACGTCTTTTGTCATGAAACATCGTGAATCTTAGGGCCATGTAACTTTAGAGATTTTTTTTATTAATGTAAACAGTTTTAATATATGAGCAGAATATAATAATATGAATTGTGAACTAAGGCGCTTCTGGGTTTGAATCCTGGGTCAGGCACTTTGTATGGTTTTCTAACACAATTTGACAGAAACGGACTATCTAGAGGTTTGATAACGGGCAGACAGGCGGCTGGCCGTAAAATCTAAGTCACTTTCTTTATACAATATACTTGAAAAATGTGTAGTGCACCGAAGTCGTATAAAGTGCAAGTGTAAATAAGAAGAGTATAAGAAAAGCCAAGGAAAATAAAAAGATCAAAAATCATTTCAGAATGTAAAAATATATATTAGGGTGTTAAAAATTACGTAATATCTAATTTTAGTTACCAAAACTCCAAAACGACGAATTCTGGCGTTTCACGTTCGTCTCTGACATCATCTTGCACATCGAGGAGTTGGTGGCGCACGCCACGCGGCTCGTGGGCGTGGCAAGCCACGTGGACGTGGCGGGCGTCATGGAAGGAAGATTAGAGGCCATGATAGACATGATGATGACCATACTCATGGATGAGACGATGGATAGCGTGCTGTATAGGTAATGCTAAAATGAGTTTGTATTTTTAGTAGGTCACAGTGTTATGGGTATTAGAGAATACGTCGGTCTTTTAGCTTTATAAATCATACAAATATTTATGGATAATTTTTCTCGGATCCAGAATGCAATTCTAGTCTCTAGTTTCAGACAACCTACCTACTACCGCCAGGGTTAACAACATTGAGAATGTACAGTATTTTTCTTTTATTTTGTGCTGACACGTTAAGGAGATTTCATCAAACGTGATAATAAACGAAATGGATCTCTAATGGTTGGCAGAATTAGACTAAAAACAATATCCTTCTCCCTAAAATTAGCGATAAGTTCAATTGTTGACATGATATCATTTATTTCCAGCATGTATGGCCTCATCGAGCAGTTACACCCATTACTGAGAGGAACAGAGCTCGAGTTTGACTTGAGAGCTTTGTCCGTGGGACTGAAGACTATTCACCAGTTCAAGACCTATTTAGTGGAGGATGTGGATCTTAAAGGTGTGATTGTCTTTTATTTTATAAAATGCAGCCTTTGTTGTAGTCAAGTGTTTCAAGTTATCCTAGGCTTTGTCTAATTTGGTACTACCACTGTATGCTTTTCCCATTCTAAACATAATATGGCCTGTGCTGCTGCTGAGTACGGGCCTCCTCGACTACTGAGAGGTCCCTACACTGACCTAATGGGGATTGGCAGGCCTCACATACCCTCAAAATTCTTATAGAGAATTTCTGAGGTATGCAGGTGTCCTCACGATGATTTCCTTCACCGTTAAAGAGAGCGATAATTCACAAAGAATACACACATATCTCCAAAAAAGACAGAAGTGCGTGTCCTTAGATTTTGAACATGCGGGCATGCATCTCTCTAGTCCGTTCCATTTCCAATTAAGCTATCACCGCTTATTCATTTAGCAGTATTTAAACATTATGTTTGATTTGAAAGATGTAATCAGTGTTATTACTGAGCGTTATGGTACTGGATCTCCAATGACGCTTGTGACGAGGGCAATGCAATTTCAGACAGTGCTTTATAATTCAAAGTTCTTAGAATTACTAGTGTTGTTAGTGGTACTATTTATGGTTGGGAATGATGGTTGCTGTCACCACTGATACGTCTCGTCAAGTAAAGAGATAAAGTATAAAAAATCTATATATTTTTATAGTGGACATGGCCATCGTATTCCCGAACCTTGACGCAGTGGAAGCTGGACTCAACGCCCTGGGCATCAACAACACTAACTTCTGGTCTCTGGCTGCCCCGAGGCTGAATGCTGGTTACGTACAATTAAAACCGGTTAGATTGCAAATAATTATAATCTACGGTGTCTTAGTGACCTTTAAGATATATAAGTATAAAGACGAATTACATATTAAATATCGAAACGTCGCCTTCTGCCAAAACTTGTTTATAACCACAAATTTATTATATTTACATACAATAAAACTATTTTGAAAAA
Source organism: Manduca sexta (assembly GCF_014839805.1). Lineage (NCBI taxonomy): Eukaryota > Metazoa > Arthropoda > Insecta > Lepidoptera > Sphingidae > Manduca > Manduca sexta. Next base: position 10,712,743 of record NC_051121.1, on the reverse strand, counting down.
TGTACTAGGTTGGATGTTCTACCAAAATTTTAAAGAAAAATAACAAAATTCTAATTTTACCTGCCCGTCATGCTAGCTAGCAGACGAGGCTCTGGTAACCACGTTCAAAATTAATGCTGATCAACGTATTGATTTAAGGTCCAAAGTACCTAATTCCCGGGTTATATTAAGAAATTCAAGGCTTACCACACATTTACATTCCAGATCTTCAACAAGCAGCAGCCCTACCACATTTCGGCCTTCGTGTGCCAGCCGGAGTACATGGCCCAGGTGTTCTTCCCGTCAGATCTGGATGTAGTCAGCGCTGAAGAAGTCTTCGCGGCGATGGTGGAACAGTTCTGCGGGCTGGAAGACCAAAGGGCGAAGCAGCTGCTTCCGGTCCTGATCGGAAACCTGAACTTCACCTTTATCATGGAAAAGGTATAGATAATGCGGATGGAATGCTAAACACTACTCTGGGCTGTGTTTGTATGAAAAATTAAAACAAATTAGATCAATTTAATGATCGTAATTGATTTTTATCGTAAATTATCGTCATTACTCTATCACACTATATACCTACACCTGTTTCATTCTTCGGCAGATATCCGACAAGCTTTTAACAAAACTGTATGCAACATCAAACCTGACGCAAGAAGAAGGCAGCTTGGTGCTGTCGCGGTTCTCCCAGATGGCGGCGCTACTGCCCGTAGTACAGGAGAATATGGCGGACCTCAGCGACACCCTCGCCAACGAACCCATCTTCCAGAGCCTGAAGGACTTCTCCACTGTTGGAAATTTGCTGACTTGTTAGTACTTTAAATATATGTTAAAAAGTTACACCCCACTGGTAACGCATAATAGCCCCATCTAGTAACAAATGGCGAAACTACCCGGTGTATAAAATTGCGAAATGGAATGTTCTATCATCAAATCGACGTTGCCATTCTTTTAAGTTTTATCTAGTAGAAGAAATAGAGAAAGAAGATGGGGCTTTTAACCCTAACCAAATTTGGGTTTCTACACGATGTCAACTTTACACACAAAATACCCTGCAAAATCGATCAGGTAGACTATCTGCAATATTTACAAAAATTATATGTTTCAGCATCTGACTTCATGTCTAACGCCGGCAAGATGTTGTGCGGCAAGCCGTTCAACAGCAACGTGCCGCGGCTGTTGCGCAACATCATCAGCAACAAGGACAACTCCGCGGGACCTAGTCAGGCGCAGCTTGATGTATTGCCGAGTAAGTATGATAGACTGGAAGGTGTCTACAATTCGATGAAAAACATGTGTTGTTATGTGGGCTATAAGGCTTATTTCGTCGTGACGTAGGTATGCTATATATGTATGCTTCTTTGCATCTCAAATCAAAACAAAATAGAAATATTCGTACATGTAATCAGGGGTGTTATGGATATGAAATTTCGGATATGGATACGGATATGGATATAGGAATAAAATTATATCGGTTTCGGATACGGTTACGGATATGTAATTATTTCGGATTATCCGGTAGTTTCGGATAGTTTCGGTTACGGATATTAGATTAAAGTAAATAAAAATATTATGTAATACAGTAGGGCGACGACTACTAACTATCGTTCGTCGTCATCGTCGACTATTAATTATCAATAAACTAATTAGGGGACATGGGTGTTCGGAAAACATCTGTGTTTTAATTTAAGATGAAGTTTCAGTGAAGTAGTGCCACCTCCTTACCGTGAAAAGTTTTTATCACACTGTTTACATTTTGCAAAATTACTTTTAACTTGATCAAATAATGTCCAACTTAAATTACTTTGGACGCATTTTGTTATTATAAATCAATTAAGTATGTAACACAACACTTATTCTTCACTTTATTAAATTAAGTACCTACCTACTCCTAAATAAAAAAAATACTATTTATGAATGAGGTTATGTTATGATTAAAAATAACAAACAAACTATACAAAAGTTACGTAACGCGTGAGCGATGAAACAAAAACCTGTCGTAACATATTATTATCCGTAACTTATCCGAAACTTCTATAACGGATACGGTTACGGATATATTTTTATTTCGGATATCCGATAGTTTCGGTTACGCATACGGAGCTCCATAACATCTCTGCATGTAATTATAGCCTAAAGTAATTTCTCTTTCCAGCCGACTTTTGTCGATCGTTATACAAAGAGATCGTGAGCGTGGACGGCGGTAAAATTGTTTGGAGTTTTGTGAAACCACTCATCATGGGCAAGATCCTGTACACGCCGGTAGACCCCACCGTCACCAGGATTATAGAAAAGGTAATCAAAAAGTTTGAAGGAGCCAGTTCTTGAGAATCCGTCTAGCTATCACCGCTTTACCCCTATCTCTAGTAAAAGAGTGAGCAAGCTTTGTACCAGTTAAATACGATCATTGTAGCTAACGTATTCTTCAGACATCATTCTATTTGACACCACTTTACTATTGGGTACTTTACATAATTGTTACTTCATACAATTGAACGTACGTTATAAAATTGCCCATCATCTGTAATTCAACGTTCCAGAATTGTCAATGGAATAAATATAAAACCAAAATTAACCCCCTTGATACGTATTTTCAGGCAAACGCGACGTTCGCCAGCATGATAAAGATGACCGGTCTGGTCCACTCGTTCGCCAAGTCGTTCCCGGCCTTGGACAAGTTGTCGAGCCATCGGGATGGCGTGTCGGCGCTCATGAATCTAGTCACCTCCCCCAACTTCGAGGAGTTGAGGAGCATGATCATTGGGGATGTCCAGCTCCCTGACATGGATATGGATGGACTGTTCGATCAGATTGGGGATATGAAGGTATTTAATTGTTTTATATTCTAGGAAAGATGTGCTTCTTAAGGGTCGCAGACCTACCTGTGTTTGAGGATAGTTACCTAGTCTTGCCATAAATATTGTAATAAAGAAAAAAGAAAATTGTTAACTGCAAATAACATTTATTACTTTTACAGTGTGTCAGTTTAATACATAAATATAAAACAATTAAAAATATAAAAAGCTTATTCGAAGTGGTCTCCATTGGCTGCAATACAGTCCTTTAAACGATGAGGCCAGTTATCAATAGAAGCACGCACTCTTTCCATGGGAAAATTCTTCACTGCCAATCGTATAGATTGTTTTAGGGACTCCAAATTATCATGGCGTTTAGAGCAAGCTGTACTCTCTAAAACTGACCACAAATCATAATCCAGCGGATTAAGATCGGGACTAGACGACGGCCAGTCTTCAGCTCTGATGAAGTCCGAAACGTTCGATTCCAACCAAGACTGCGTGGACCGAGCTTTATGACCCGGCGCCGAGTCTTGCTGGAAGGACCATACTTGGTTATTGAACATGGTGATGTTAAGGGGCTTAACTACCTTCTCAAGAATGGTATCTTGATACACTTGTGCCGATGTTTTGATACCTTTTCACAAAAATATGGCTCAGTCACTCCTTCATAGCTAACACCCCACCAAACCATCACTGAAGTCGGATAATGTCCACGTTGCACTCTGTCGACTAATTGGGAAGCTTCCTTAGAGCTTTGAGCATAAATACGGTCATTTTGTTTGTTAAAATGTTGCTCAATTGTAAAAATTTTCTCATCCGTAAACAAAATTTTTCTGTGACCTCCCTTTGCGTACCGCTTCAGTAGTTGTTTCGATTTTACCACCCTATTCTTCTTTAAATTATCAGTTAAGAAATGGCCAGTGCGTCTCTTATAGGCTGCAAGTCCTAAGTCATCTTTTAAAATACGCGACATGGTTCTAGGTGCTATCTTCATTTCCCGAGATAAAATCTTTTGCTTTCGGACAGGATTTCTTCGAATTCTTTCCCTTACTGCTTTGACCACCTTTTTCGTACGAACACTACGTGGACGGCCAGATCTTTTCTGTCACAAACAGAGGAGGTCTCATTGTACCTATTAATAGCCCGGTACACAAACATTTTACTAATACCAAGTGTATGGAGAGTTTTAAAAATTGCATTTGGCTCCATACCTACTTTGTGTAATGCTATCACAGCGATTCGGTTCTCTTTATCACCCCACACCATTTTAATATCGCAAAATATTTTACAATGTATTGGCGCCAAAATGAGAAAACACAATGAACAATCGTATAAAAATGACAGATTCGAAATTCAAATGTAATATTTTTTTATAATTAAGTGTAACAGTATTTATGGCCAGACTAAGTATATATTCTAGGACTCTGTGATAGGATATATTTTATATCCACCCTAATAGCGGTCACTGAATACTAGGTGTTAATACCCGCCATCGTGGCCCACGTGCTTCGCGTTCCGGGATCAGGCTATGTATATCTAGTTTCAATGGGCCGGCATAATTATGTCGAAGGCCGAGGGGTAATCATCTCTCCTCACCCGACTTTCTTTTGAATCCCACTCCACTTACCATCCACCACTTACCATCCACCACTTACCATCCACCACTTACCATCCACCACTTACCATCCACCACTTACCATCCACCACTTACCATCCACCACTTACCATCAGGTGCATTGAGGTGACGTTGTCGTGCACGAATAAAAAACGATTCACGGCTTTTCACTATGTTCACTATTTGGTCTGATACTAAATATTTGGTACTGTCCTAGCTGCTGACATAGATACGTCATTATAAACTAGAAGACTATAAAAAATAGAATTCAGAAGGTAATATCTCTCTGTGCCTCTCTCTTATCCTCTTTCTCCGAAACTGTTGTGGGATTATTTAAAAATGGTTTTACTAATTATAAAAACTGTGTCAAAACTATTATCCGAGGTCCTTCGAGTCGCAAGTAATTGTAAAATGTAATTCTAATGACACATGTCCTTTACGCAGGGTCTTGGCAACATCTTGAGCAAGGCGTCTGACCTGCTGCGGTGCATCAACCTGAACAGATTCCGAGCAGCTACAGACGAATACCAGCTAACCCACCAAGCGGCTGAACTCAGCTTAGTCAACGAGTTTTCCGCCGGTTTGTCTTTACTTAATACTAACTTCTGCTAGTGGTTCTGCCCGTGTAACATCTGTTCTGGCTTAAAAAATAAGCATATGACATTTAGGGATTCAGCTTCCTATTAAGGGGGAATTTTCAGAATTGAAGAAGAAGATCTGACGATAATTCCCTGCTATAATAAACAAGTCTAGCCTCTGTATTATATTTGCGTCTATTTATGGATTCATTTCGAACATGCTAAAATAAATTAACCCACTTCTTATTTAACGAGGACATATTTCATCACATTTCATAGTATATCATGAAAAAAAAATAATTAAGTATAATCACAATCATTTCTATGATCACCACAGGCATCGTATTCAAAAACACGGAGCTTCAGAACGACGGTCAGGTTAACGTGGACTACGTCATCAGAATGGACATCGAGAATGTTCCCACCACGAAATGGAAGAAGAGCTAGTACGTATACTTCTAAATCATACTCAGAAAAGGAAAAAAGCATATATATTATATACTTATCTACTTGTTTTTAACCGACTTAAAAATAGGACGTGGTCCTCAATTCGACTGTACTATTTTTTTCAATGATCTACATTATGTTTCAATAATAATTAATAACATGGCAAATAATGTAAAAGTAGGTAGTCAAGTTTTAGATAACTTATTTAGATTATTCCAAAGTGCTTGTCTGAGTCAAAAGGCAATAAATATTTTTGCATCATCTTGGAAGTCAAAATTGAGCCATGCACAGTAAACATGAGAACATAAACGAACCAAACCATATTATTTATACCATTACTATTTTCCCCCCAGTCTATGGACACCCGGCCCTGAAGCCAACTTCATAGAGAATATGCGGTACTTCCGCGGGTTCGTACAGATCCAAGACATCGTGGACAAGGCGATTGTCCAGCTGTCACACACCAGGAGTAAACGGGAAACAAGCGAGGAGTTGGATTGGGCAGTGTATACCCAGCAGATACCCTACCCTTGTTATAGGAAGGACTTGTGAGTATTTCGATCTTGAAAGGGAAAAAGGGAAGATAGTAATACCAGCTCTGTATTATATACCTGCTAACCCTTTGCCAGCAAAGAGTCAGTACCTTCCCGTATCCAGATACAAACTTCTTCAGTTATCATGAGGGTTAAGATTTTAGGGAAGAACTGTAGATTTCTTTTCGATGTATTATACACTTCTTACTTTTTCATATTATATTTCTTATGCTTATTTGTTACAGCTACCAGACGTCATTGTACGAATCCCAGGCTCTGATAGTGGCTTTCTTCTTCTCCTTACTGTTTACCGTCGCGTCGGCTGTGCGGTTTATAGTGGCTGATAAGGAGACTGGCAACACTATGGTATGTACACAGGCTGATCCTAAAGCACGATACACCTGAGACCTCTATATCACAAGTGGTTCATAAGTTGTATCCGATTATAGCTGTTTAAGCGAATAAGAATATTCTACAAAGAGCATTATCGTCATGAGTTTTGGTGTGTATATACAAGGCAAAGTGACTCCACTGCCTCTGATGGTAAGTGAATTCTCATCCAGATGAAGTATCGATTGACGAGAGATGATCTCTTGGCAATCGGGTAGCTTTCTTTTTTTATTTTATATTTATTTTATGAAAAGCACATCATACTGACTACACCTAGTATAAACTGAAGCTGCATGAAAATGTCGACTAGCAAGAGATGAAAGTAACTCAATAACTTCTTCAACAGCTGATGTCAGTGATGGGTGTGAACCTGTCCTACCACACGCTGTCGTGGTTCATAGTGTCATTTGCGGAGATGGTGGTGACGGTGGGCTGCATGACGCTGGTGCTGCACTACGGGCTGGTGGTGCCGCGCACCGACCCCACGCTCGTGTTCGCGCTATTGTTCGTGTTCGGAATATCGGTGCTTAGTTTCTGGTGAGTTGTTGCTTTTAAACAATAAGAACTGATATGACGCTATTATAATCAGTGATGCATAAATGGCATAAGGTTGGATTTAAGTTATTTATCTTCTGTCTTATCAAGAGAATAAGCCAGCCTTAATTAACATTAACACTTATCTATGTTATGTAAAGATTATACCTAGAACTTGTTCCAACAATAAATGACTTCTTGTCTTCTTGTTTCTTATTGTACACTAACTTTGGCTTTAGGATCCACCCGCATAAAAAATAGATTTTTATCGCTCTGTAGCACCTTCTATTACTTTTTCAGAGCAATAGCAAAAACATTAGCTTTATTATTGGTTGAGATTAAGAACAAATAAGATATTATTTCTCCCCAGCTACATGATGTCGAAGCTGTTCTCATCAGCGAGTTTCGCTGCGGTGTGCACGGCGCTGGCGTACCTCACCACCTTCATGCCGTTCGTGATGATCCTCTCGCTGGAGGCCGTCATGGTCAGCTCACTCAAGTTGCTCGTGGTGAGTGAACAGTTATAAATAGAAAATATTGGCTATAAGTTTAATTAAATTGAAACGAATAGTAGGTTCCTACTTTCTTTTGTATAGCCTTCAGGTCTGTTACCAGCATTGAATACGAATGAGTTCATTAAAGCCTTAAATGTCTTATAAATTTATTCCAATGTGTTAGCCTTTCATTTTCAGCTTCAAAGACAAATATAAGCCATTAAAATAAAAATCGGTTAAGGCAATAATGAATTTAAGATTTGGTTTGATCCACAAGATTACCAAGTAGTACATGAATGCTGATACCATAACTCAATATACTCTACACTGAATCTACCTATCTAAACTTTTGATTACTCCTTTGGGTCTTATTGAAATTGACATAATTTCTAGTGCCTATCAATGTCCTCGTCCCTCTGCTACGCGTTCCTCTACATCACCCGTTATGAGGCAACCGGCAGCGGCGCCACGTGGGCCGACCTGTGGAGCTCGCCCATCGGCAGCGAGGACATGAGCATCGGCCTCGCCGCCATCATGGTTCTCGTGGACGCCGCCATCTACTTCATCATAGGATGGCTCATCGACAGATATTTTGGTGTGTTCATTTCATTGTTATGTAAACTGACCTTTGTTATACAAGCACGTCAAAATGTCCGTACTGTATCTAATGGTCAGTGAAGAAGGGTCCAGTTTCGACTGACAGAACATAATTACCCCTCAGCAAACACGATTATATAAACCTGTTAGTAGATCTTATAAGGTATTTCATAGCATGGTGTTAGTGGATCATCGTATCCGCCTAATAATACATAAGGTGTAAAGCGGCCCAACTAAATGGCTAAATTCTGGAGTCAAGCATATACAGGTTCTCATCGATCGATCTGAACGCCACTCCACTTACCACCAGGTGCATTGGAGTCACTCACCCCCAAGCTCAAGTATGCACTACAATGAACCAATATATTAATTCGATATTTTTTATCAGGAATTAAAACTCAAAGCAGCAACGTGACCCATTGCACCACAACGGACGACAAGGCCGGGGTCAGTATAATCAACGTGACCAAAATATATGGCGAGGGAACACGCAGGGCGAAATTGGCGTTGGACAATGTCTCGATGGAACTACATAAGGGACAGATAACCACACTTTTGGGACATAATGGAGCTGGGAAGACCACGCTCATGTAAGTTACAAATATTTCTATAACCCTTTTTAAAAGGTTTTAAAGATTTTGTGGCGTGATAGCTTTTGTTTTTAGTCTTTAGAGACTAACATTTTTATAGAGGGAGTATAAGGTAACTAACTAATTATATTATACGAGAGTAGTTGCGAAATACAGCCTAACAATTCTCAATTGGCAGGTTGTCTTTTATCTAATACTAAAATTGAAACTAGTCTTTTTAAATTAACTTCAGTAGTATTTCAGGTTAACTTTGTACAATTTTGTAGAGAACCTTACAACTACTAAAAACTCTCAAAAACAGTGTCACAACATTGTTTCTAAGTAACATACATTGGGTAAATTTTCAAACGGGTGGAACTGGAGAAGTTAGTTTACAATACACAGTATCAAACCATGTTTGTCTATCCCTAGCAACATCTTAACGGGCATGGTGCGTCCGAGCCGCGGGCACGTGTCGGTGCGGGGCGGCGGCGCGGACGGCGCGGGCGGGGCGGAGGGCCGCGCGCGCCTCGGCGTGTGTCCGCAGCGCGACGTGCTGCACGCGTGTCTCACGCCCCGGGAACACGTGCGCCTCTACGCTATGCTCAACCACGCGCTGCAGGACCACCAGGTCGATGAGGAGGTCGACAGGTGAGGACTCCCGATACCATAATGCCTATTCAATGAACGACCATTGGAAACAATGTATCTTTATAAAGCATTGACCAAAATATAAGTATGTCACTTAGGTGAATAAAAAATGAAATTAAATGATTTGATGAATAAAATGTTTAATATTATTTAGATTCAGTAAAATTTGTACTCTCCGAGAATTTTAAATTTTCCTTCCTCTATATGAAATTAAATTTAATAGAATTTGCAAAATAGTTCAATAAGCCACCACCGCGAACACACAATAAAAACAACTATACACTACATACGACAGTTATTTTTTCCTAAACCCTCCAGGATGCTGCAAGTGCTTTCGCTGGGCCCGTGGAGCGAGGAGCCGGTGATGCGACTGTCAGGCGGCACGCGGCGACGACTCTGCGTCGCGCTAGCGTTCATCGCCAAGCCGCACCTGGTCTCTCTCGACGAGCCCACTTCGGGGGTTGACCCCGCAGCAAGAAGGTAACTACTTTTATATGCCGGATATAAACCATACCTGACTCTTGATTGTAGCAAAGGGATACTGTACTGTACCTGACCTACCTACTGTACCTGATATTAAATGAAAAGAAAATATATACTTATATAACTAAGTATATTTTGGATATCACTTGATGATCGCCACAATAGCGACCTGCCTAATTGCTCTTAAATTTGAACTAAGGAACTAGATATAACATAATTAAATAATTAAATGTAGTATAAAATCTAATCGTATCTTCAAAAAAAATTAAATATTGTACTTAAAAAATGCTTTGGTTAAGTTCTATTAAAACAATGGTAAATCATCTTTAATATCTTGGAGACAATACTTCATAACATCTCATGCCGTTATACTAATAAATAAAATTCCATTCCAGGGACATCTGGTCGATGATAGTGAAGCTGAAGCAGGACAGAACCATCCTGTTGACGACGCACCACCTCGACGAGGCCGAGTTGCTTAGCGATCAGATTGTCATCATGCATAAGGCAAGCAAATTTTCACAGTAGATTCCAACTGCATGTCGAAATATCTCTCATAACATCAGTCACATGAGTCCATGTTAATAGTTTATATCTGAATGAAGACAAATTGCCTTATCTACATGCAATTACTTTCCAGGTATCAGAGATATTTCTAATTCAACAAGTAAATTTATGTAAAATTAATTTAGGAACGGGAGATCTTGGACTTAACTTATCCGAGATCTTGGACTTAGCTTACCCAACTAGGCAGTCTCCTTCTCATTAACAACAAAAAAATGTGATATTCTATATGAAGACTATATTTTCATATCATTATAATAATTGTCCTTCATAAAAAAAAATATAAATAACATTAACAGGGTCAAATCCACACAACCGGTTCACCGATAGAGATCAAACGCGCCCTCGGAAACGGATACAAGCTGACTGTAGTATACCCTGAGAAGAGACAGGACTGGGACGAGACGCTGGAGGAGAAGACCAAGCAACTCCTCGCCGTGGTGAGAGACACCATCAGGAACGCTAACGTGGTTGACGTCAATGGCATGGAAGTGGAAATAGCGCTGCCGTTCTATGACGCAAATGGGATTAATAATAAGTGAGTATTTTTTATATAAATGTAAGCGAATCTCCTTTGATGGTGTGGCCAAGTAGCTCCGCTACAATGGTGATTGAAAATATGGTGAGGAGTTCATAAAAGTTTCAAAGTTATGTTAAGTCCGCCAACCCACACTAAGCCAGCGTGGTGGACTAAGGCCTAAACCCTCTCAGTAATAGAGGGGGCCTATGCCCAACAGTAGGATATAACATAATATATTATTATAACGAATCATCTGATGGTAGACCATCTCCCAAGAGTATTCTTATTGCTGTATAAAACCTCTAGGCTGCATGCATCAAGCCTAAGGCAAGGAAGATAAATTTTGGTACTTCAGATAGGCCTTCCTGCACTAAAGGCTTTCTCTTCACTGTTGATCTTTTATCAACAGTGAAGAGAAATCCTTTAGTTCTTATCAGTGTTGTGTGGCAGTATTACTACCGTCATCTAAGGTAGCCAATAATAGTGTAGACAAATACTTAAAGTGGTCACTACGAATTACCACAGCATAATATATTAATTAAATCACATCCTTGACTCAACATAGAATGTTTGAACTATATAGTTAATAAATATCTCACGTTCAGTTTCCACCAACTGTGCCTGGTACTGGAAGCGAGTCAAGCGGTGCTGGGCTTTAAGAACTTCAGCCTAGACTGTGGCAGCCTGGAGCAGGTGTTCTACGATATCTGCCAGCAAGCTGATTCACCAGAACAGATCGGACTCCAGTATGGTATGCTTACAAATTTTGCTGAATCATTTATTTATTACTGTCTTCGTATTCATAAGTATTCAGGTAGACATAATGCTTTAGGAACCGCGACATCCCCTTTTTATTAAAAGAGAGAACGTAAAAACAACCTCTTACACATTTCATACCATAGTCGAGGAGTCCCCATCCAGCACGTCGAAGAGTTCCTCAGGGTCGAGCATCAGAACCGACGAGCCGTTGGTGCCGGCCGAGGGTCCGCTGCGGGCTTCCCGCTGGGAGCAATTCAAGGCGCTCATGCATTCCCGATACATTCATCACCTTCGGAACAGGTTAGCCGAACTCAGAAGTACATATACACACATAGCACACTTTGTTCCTTTATCAAGGTATTGGTAAAGGTTTCTTGATAGTTATTGATGATTAAAATGTAATACAGTACTCCTGCCTTGGATTTTATACTCGAGACGTTTATGGTGTTTTGGATTTCTTTACTGAGATCTCTGGTTCGATCCTGGGATTGTTTATAATGTTATTGTATTTCTTTTGCATAGTGTCAGCTCACGTTTTGGAATTGTGTCCAATAAATAGCAATACTCGTACAGCACGCCATCTCTTCTATGGGACCTAAATTAGCTTATGATATGTTAGTATGCTTCACCTTCCCTTGAAATTGGAAATGATGCTTTGCTTTAACGATGAAAGGAAATATCGTGAGGAAACCTGCATACCTGAGATGGTCTCTATAGGAATTTTGATGTGTGAAGTCTACCAATCCGCACTAGGCCAGCGTGGTGGACTAAGGCCTAATCCCTCTCAGTAATAGAAGAGGCCCGTGCCCAGCAGTGGGGCAGTATATTATACAGGGCTGATATTATTATTATTTATCAATTCATATTTACACCTCTAAAATTACAACCCTATACCCTACCCAGATGGTTGCTGTTTATGCTGCTGGCGTTGCCGACGATATTCGTGACGACGGCCATGGCGTTCTCAATGTTGCGACCACCAGCGGACAACGAAGTATCGCTTGTGCTGGATGAGCAGCTGTATGCTGGATCCACTGAGTTCTTGGTGTAAGTACTACTAAGTGCGTTGTATGACTTTTTGTCGTCAAGATTCTTACTGTATTTTGATGATTTTTTCGTAGTCCTTACTGTCCCTATAAGTAACGTTTAAAAGAACTTGTGGTAATTAATATGAGCTATAAGGGTTCTTGCCAATTTTGTTATTCAATGGACAATAATAGATATTATATTGCTGTTTAAAAAATTTACTCCCACACACACACACACACACACACACACACACACACACACACGCACACAAAAGATGAATAAACCAAAATGGACGTTACGTTAAAAACTGAGATCTCTAATACTTTACCCATTATAATCACAAATAACTACTGTAATTAATAAATAACAGCATGTAGAAAAACAAGTACAATCAAAGGTGCCTTGTCCAAGTGTATTATATAAAAAATATTAGGCATTTCTTCATGGTTAAAAAGGTGACTTTCATTAAGATGACATTGGTAGTGTGAATGAAGGTGACTTCATTAATGAATATTTCTTTTTGTTTTATAGTTGTCATTTATCGATAACTTATTTTAAGACATTATCAAACCAGCTTTGGAAAACTATTGTATCCAGTGGCGGTCGTAAATGATGCGAGGTTCTAGGCAAAAGTAAAAAAAACGTCGCGAGGCCCCGAGCGGAGCAAAAAATGTTCTGCGGTTTTAACAGTTTTATCGATAAAATCGTGAAAAGAGGTGGTCCAAAGTACCGCGCGGGACTTCTGTAAATGCAAGGCCCAAGGCGGTTGTCCGGTTCGCCTCTAATTGTATCCAACCTCATCTCAACTTTGTAATGTCTGAAAAGGCAACTAACAACAGCAATTATTATACACTTACCCAGACCTTAAACAGACTTGTTATCATAGCAGTGCTCCGTCCTTAGATAAATAATGTCTATGAATAAGGGTTAGTAACAAATAAATAAATTGAATATAGTCCACTTACCTTATGATCATATATTGTTTCAGTCCACACCCATCTGTATACCCTGGCTCGAAGCACGTGGATCCGATGTTCGCCCAACGCGTGATGGACGCCGCTGAGAACGGGAAGCAAGTCCGGAATTGGACCGAAATGGTACTAACCGACTTTATAACAGCTTCACGCTATCTCTGAAAGAATATGACAAGTGTAGTAAAAGGGAAATACGTTAGAATCAGAGGAAGTTCGCGCAGCCCTCTTAGAATGTCCCAAAAAAGCGTAACTCGTGAGTCGATGTCGTTTAATTTTGACGTTTGTGATTGGTCGAAAGACCGATGCGTAGTCACGTGATAGTCTTTCAACCAATCACAATCAAACGACACGGAGTCGTGTTTTTTTGCCACATTCTAAACACACTGAACTCTTGAACTTTATCTTAACTATAATTTTGATCAGTAAGTTTTAGTGCATTTTGACATCGCACTTTTATTTGCATTATTCGTTAAATAACGTCTGACTTAGCAATAATTTTGTATTCACCTACCTATTATACCTAGTCTTGCCATAAATATTGTAATAAAGAAAAAAGAAAATTGTTAACTGCAAATAACATTTATTACTTTTACAGTGTGTCAGTTTAATACATAAATATAAAACAATTAAAAATATAAAAAGCTTATTCGAAGTGGTCTCCATTGGCTGCAATACAGTCCTTTTAAACGATGAGGCCAGTTATCAATAGAAGCACGCACTCTTTCCATGGGAAAATTCTTCACTGCCAATCGTATAGATTGTTTTAGGGACTCCAAATTATCATGGCGTTTAGAGCAAGCTGTACTCTCTAAAACTGACCACAAATCATAATCCAGCGGATTAAGATCGGGACTAGACGACGGCCAGTCTTCAGCTCTGATGAAGTCCGAAACGTTCGATTCCAACCAAGACTGCGTGGACCGAGCTTTATGACCCGGCGCCGAGTCTTGCTGGAAGGACCATACTTGGTTATTGAACATGGTGATGTTAAGGGGCTTAACTACCTTCTCAAGAATGGTATCTTGATACACTTGTGCCGATGTTTTGATACCTTTTTCACAAAAATATGGCTCAGTCACTCCTTCATAGCTAACACCCCACCAAACCATCACTGAAGTCGGATAATGTCCACGTTGCACTCTGTCGACTAATTGGGAAGCTTCCTTAGAGCTTTGAGCATAAATACGGTCATTTTGTTTGTTAAAATGTTGCTCAATTGTAAAAATTTTCTCATCCGTAAACAAAATTTTTCTGTGACCTCCCTTTGCGTACCGCTTCAGTAGTTGTTTCGATTTTACCACCCTATTCTTCTTTAAATTATCAGTTAAGAAATGGCCAGTGCGTCTCTTATAGGCTGCAAGTCCTAAGTCATCTTTTAAAATACGCGACATGGTTCTAGGTGCTATCTTCATTTCCCGAGATAAAATCTTTTGCTTTCGGACAGGATTTCTTCGAATTCTTTCCCTTACTGCTTTGACCACCTTTTTCGTACGAACACTACGTGGACGGCCAGATCTTTTTCTGTCACAAACAGAGGAGGTCTCATTGTACCTATTAATAGCCCGGTACACAAACATTTTACTAATACCAAGTGTATGGAGAGTTTTAAAAATTGCATTTGGCTCCATACCTACTTTGTGTAATGCTATCACAGCGATTCGGTTCTCTTTATCACCCCACACCATTTTAATATCGCAAAATATTTTACAATGTATTGGCGCCAAAATGAGAAAACACAATGAACAATCGTATAAAAATGACAGATTCGAAATTCAAATGTAATATTTTTTTATAATTAAGTGTAACAGTATTTATGGCCAGACTAAGTATATAATTTTATTACAGGATTCCCCGTCGTGCGTGTGCGAGATCACGCGTCAAGTGTGTGACATACAGACAAACGGATCGAACCTACCTGAGATGATGTCGCTCCCGGACGTGAACACTTTGAACAGCTGGCTGCTGGACTCGCAGGAAGTCTACATAGAAAGAAGGTAATATTCCTACATACATCACTCCTACTTTACTAAAACTGAATAGGGTTGCGATGTCTCTTCCAATTCATGATCCAAATATTCATCGCCTTTCCCTTGCCTGGGATAAGTAGAGGTATCATCATAGACACATTTCAACATGGTAACTCCCATCTAATAAGGGACAAGCACATTGACATAAAGCTTGCACACTTTTTCGTCCCCTTTGGTAAACATTCTCACCACGTTATATAGATAATATAATTAATACCTCCAACTCTTTCAGATACGGTGGTGTGACGTCAGCAATTAAGAACAACCTTACCAACATAATAACATGGTACAACAACAAGGGTCATCACGCGCTGCCTGTGTACCTCAACATGGCGAATAACGCACTCCTGCGCACCGTCGCACGCGATCCTCGCGCTAACATTACCGTCTCCACTCACCCCTTGAAGATCTCTAAAGAACCTATTAGCAAGGATACAGTGTAAGTAAATACGTTGATCTTGTGGCTTGGCGCTCAAATTATGCTCTTAATCTTTTACTTAAAAAAAATGGTTTGAAAACATTTAGAGGTCTAAAAAAACACATTGTGACTAGACTAAGGCCATCAATAAGGGCTGATATCGTTTTTACCCTATTACACTGTAAACCATAAATATTGTATCTCCTTTTCTTCGAGACGCTGTGCAGTTAAAAGACATATTATCCCATAAAGATTTTATCGCATTCACTACTAGCTGTGTCATAGCGGGAGAGCAATGTATTAAGGGTAGAGTATGTCGACTAGCTCGCAGCCTAAATGGATTGTGTTTATTCACCCCAGATACCAGCACATAGCTGACGCGGGTATATCGAGCCTGGTGCTGATCGGGTACAGCCTGATCAGTGCCGGGGCCGCCATCTACCTGGTGCATGCGCGCCGGACTCAACAGAAGCGACTGCAACTGCTGTGCGGAGTCTCACCGGCCTTGTATTGGGGCACGGCGCTAGTGTGGGACATGCTCGTGAGTAGTCAATAGTTCAACTATCCTTTAGGTCAGAAGAAGAAGAAGAATCAAAAGAATTTATTTGTTTGTTTGAACGCACTAATCTCATCAACTACTAAACCGATTTTGTTTTTTTTTAACCGACTTCAAAAAAAGGAGGAGGTTATTCACTTATAGGAATACTACATTACTCCTGCTATAGGCTACTTTTATCTCGAAAATATTAGCGGGACTTTTATCCCGAAAAAACTATTTTACACAGGCGGAGCCGCGAGCATGTCTAGTAAAGTAGAATTGAAAAGCTGGAAATGGTTCCTCTATGGAAAGGGAGATTTCCAACCAGCGGGTGTTGTGCCTGACTGTCTCCAGCCTCTATGTTGACTAATCTCCGGAGTTGGTATTAAATAAGCAAAGTATTGCGCAAGTCTCAGTATTATGATTCAGGATGAACTAATACTATTCCTTTTGACAGTTTTACGCCGTAGCGCCATTCAATCATTCTTTGCTGCCAAATAAAAAATGCCATGCAATCTTTACACAATTTACCTATAGTTTAGTTAAGCCAGTTGAAGCATGTCTAAGCTATTGAAGTGGGTATTGTGTTTTTCAAATTAAATGAAGTTATTTATTGGGTGCAGCCCTCTCCAAACAAATGTTCTGGATTCGGCTTTACATGAAATTATTTGTTCCAGATAATCTGCATCAACATGGTGGTGACGGCGCTGGTGATGCTCGCGTTTGGGTTCCCGGTGTTTGTGGCGCGAAACAACTTACCAGCCATCTGCCTGCTCTTCATACTTTACGGGTGAGCCATCATGGCTTCTGCATGTACTCTATTACTCCAAACATCACATTAAAAACTTTCAATCATTTCCCAAGTTCCACGTGAAGTATAATTAAAATATTTTTTTCTATATCTATTAGTTCAAATGAACTGCTCTAAACAACAATAACAAAACCAATTGTATTTTTTTTTTTCTGTATCATACACTGTAGTAATTACTTGAATTGATTTTGAAAAGAGCAATACCAGAGTTCTTGCCAGTTCTTCTCTGGTTAGAACTGCTTTCAAACCTGGTGGTAGAGTTAATATCGACAATAAATAATGTATAACATTTTACGAGTTAAAATTAATAATTTCATTATAGTATAGTACGATAAAGAAAAACTGTAAAGACACAAACATATGTAGGCGATTTAAAAAATATATATTTGTTCAGCTAATTTTGTAGCTGGAGGTACAATATGGTTATTATGTGCAGATACGGATGCGCCAACCTGATCCACGTGGCGGAGAAGATGTTCAGCGAGCCGAGCATGGCCAACATGATGCTGTTCTGCGGGAACACGCTGTGCGGGCTCGCCGGCATCACTATACTGCTCATACTCGACATCATCTCGGAGTCTGATGTAAGTCACAATGAAATATATACTTATTAATTTTAATTTGCTTACTTTTTACTTTTTAAATTTAATTTGCTGCAAAGCGTATCCCCCGATGGTAAAGGCTTGTTATGATTAAGTTGTTTCCTATCATGTGATCGAATATGGCACGCAAAGCCACAATATGTATACCTATATACCTACAATACTTTAGCTACCGTCATCATCAGGTTCAAGAATTCCACTTCGGACGGACAGGAAAGCCCACCTTACTGATTTCCAGACCAATATTTTAGAATTTAGTTATAATGTCGTTTAAAATTGAACTGCTGCGATACATTTATCCTTGTTCACTTTTTTTATCTGTGGAAACATCGCTGAATCATGTGCTTTATTTTCCTTTTATAACTTAATAATATTTTTTTTCTTTACTTATATTAAGCAAGCCCTTTAGAAGTTAAATATTCCAACAAACAAATAATAATTGTTAAAAGCACACAAAGAACATAGGCGATTTAAATGTTTTCTATTTGTTTGACTATAATATTTGTGGTTGTTTGTACTCAAACTTTACAAAATCCGTTAAAAGTGAATAATGTTTACACAGAGGACCGACGACGCTCGCTGGTACCTCCACAAGCTGTTCATGTTGTCGCCGCAGTTCGTGCTGGGTGATGGCATGCTTGAGATCGCCAAGAACACCATACAGGCACAGGTAATAATATATTGAACAAGCAAATATTTATATTACCTACAAATTTAGTCATAATTCGAAATTGACTCAGAAAGTTTTGATAAATTGTATGGTCAATGAAAATATACCGAAAATCTGTCGAAAACATTGACGTATATTCTAGTACATATATGTCTGTGGTCGAAAATATGTTTCTTGCTAGTGGGTTAACCATAATAAGCCGGAAGCGTAACTTGAAGTCATGATAGTACTGAAGTAATTTTCACGACCCATAAACCTCGACAATACCAGGAGATAAAATAGAGATTCAACGCTGCAGCCCTTCAATAAAAATAGAGATTAGGATAGAAAGTACTCCTTCAAATCTCTTACACATAGGATTTTCGGTGTGTTTAAAAAAATTTACATTTCCAGGTACTGCAACATTTCGGCATGGATACATACCGTGATCCATTCACTACGGATCTGATCGTCTACCACTACGCGTACCTGGTGGTGGTGGGGACGGCGCTGCTCCTCCTCAACCTGGCCATCGAATGCGGATTCTTCGAAGGCATGTTGCTCAGGTAATACAATTCTGACTGGATAATTCGATGTGATTTGTGTAGAAGGCGAGTGATGCGTTTTGGCTGTGTGCCTAAATATTACCTAAATATTACCCGGATCTATATCTATACTGAGACATCCATAACATAAGACACATAAATTATCATTTCCCGTGGGATGCGAAATGATGATGATGATGATAAAGTTAAAAATATAGGTGGTCGGGGCGGCATTATCCAAATTTTGCGCCGCCTCCAAAAAATTCAAGATCCGGGACTGATATGTATTTTATGATTGTATTCCGTAAAGATTATAATCGATCGAGTTTATTTTTTAGGATGATAATTTACATAACTGTCGTTACCCTTCTGAAAGAGTAACATGTAATATGTGGTCAACAGAAACCCACACAGTTCGAGCTAGAATTCACTTAATACGTTCTGGTTCATACTCATACTGCCACTTGGCTTGGCTTGGTAGACTTCACACATCTTCGAAATTCCTATAGAGAACTTCTCAGATGTGCAGGTTTCCTCACGATGTTTTCCTTCACCGTTAAAGCGAACGATAAATTCACAAAGAATACACACATGATTTTAGAAACGTCAGAGGTGTGTGCCCTTGGGATTTGAACCTGCGGACATTCGTCTTGGCAGTCCGTTCCACACCCAACGAGGCTATCATCGCTTAAAAAAAAAACGAATAAATAAATAAATATACATAAATAGAAATAGTTCTATAAAAATAATACGAGGCTTTCGTGATAGATTCCATCGGGACAGTGAACCGGAGTTGCCCAGCGAGCTGGAGCCAGTGGAGGTGGCGGAAGAGAGGAAGAGAGTGCGGGCATCACGAGCACATCCACTCATGCCGATACGGATCAACACCATCGGCAATATCAACAGAGGTAGTGAATTTGTCTAAAAACTTAACAATTTGATAATTAATAATTTACCGTCTTTTGTCTCATCTTCATAGTATAATTCTTGTAGGATTGAGTATTCTAAAGTTTTTAGTGTTGTTGCTATTATTTATAATCAGGAGTAGTGGTACGTATACAAGTGACTTGCCTCGAAAAAACTGTAGGAAAATTATTTATACGCATGGGCCTCTAAAACAATAATTATGATATCAGTTGAATTTCGTTCATGTAGGGTTCGTGCAGTCTGCGTGCGACAAGAAGTCGGTGTCGGCGTGGTACAGCGGCGGCGACGTGGCGCAGCTCAGCGCCGTGCGCGTGCGCTACCGGGCGGCGCGCGGCGCGCGGGACGCGCTCGCGGGGCTCACGCTCGGCCTGCGCGCCGGACAGGTGCGGGCTCTACTCAGTATACATATTAACTAACAGGGAGTAATAAAGGTTCTACGGTGCAAAAAACATTAAATATAAACTATACGTAGGTCTCAACGGATCATCCATGTCTTTGCTTCAATTGTAATAATACTATAGTCCATACCTAGATTTATTGTAGGGATAGCTTGCTGTAATGTTTTGCAAAGGTAGATTGACTTATCCCAGGATCAATTAGTCAGAAAATCTGGGTAAATAATATTTGTGTACAAAAAGTGAACATAACGAGTATAGCAAGCACACTATCTTTCTCCCACACCTATGTCTTAATGATAATAATCTCACAGTGAGAGTTGTATGTTTTAAACACTTTTGGTATCTTATCGATATTCGATAATCGAAATACTAACCTTTATTTCACAGAGCTTATTCTTCCAATGACGTGACAGGGAGTAGGGGGGAGAAATTACGCCAAATCGGATTCTAATTGCAATATTTATATTAACTTGTTCATTCAAATTCCTTTATCAGTGCACAGCGCTACTGGGTCAAAACGGCGCTGGTAAATCGACGACGTTCGGCTTGCTGACCGGCGAGGTGCTGGCTTCTTCCGGAGACTTGTATCTGAATGACAAGAAGGTCGACTCCAGAAAGCTCTGCCAAGGACTTATAAGTACGTCACTTATAAACCATATGCCTCTTATTCAGAATTTGCATTTCGTGTACTTAGTGAATGCATTGAATATAGAGGACATTTTTAATAAGCGATCCAAATTTTTATCTAGCGATATTAGAAATCAACCAATTAAAGGATTGGTAAGCATGTAAAAAATCTTAATTCTCATTAGCCCATTTTTGCGATAGATCGATAAAAAGGATAGGAATCGACTTCTAAAAACGGTCGTAAAATACTCATCAAGTCATTTGTTATTGCTGAATGCAGATCACTTTCAAAAGCCTTTACATAGTATTATGTTTAGCAGTGGGCATCATGTTATTATTATTTTATTCATTTATTTAAAACTTTATTGTACACAATAAATATAAAAAACAAAACAAATATGTACATATACACATGGTGGAAATAATTAAAACATCGGTGGTACAAGTGGCGTTTTTATCGCTCGAGGCGATCTCTACCAGGCAACCATTGGAGATCCCATTGGAACCATGGAGATGATAAAAATAGTTGAAAAAGCAGTTAATGGCGTACGTATATAAAAAAAACTCATTTGTCATTATTTGTCCGCTTTACAGGTTACTGTCCACAGAGCGATGCTATCGACCACCTGCTGACCGTGACGGAGACTCTGGAGTTCTATTGCAGACTCAGGGGCATAAAAAATCAGGAAGAGGTAAATAATTGAACGCTTCATGTAAAAGGCCCACTTTCAAAGATATAAATCGACCAGTCCTTTTAGTGAAGGTACTTTTAAGGCTTCTGCCATTAGAGTTGACCCGAATTTATCGATATGGAAACCAAAGTGATTGTAGTTAACTTAATTATTTTTTTCAAAAAATATCTAGGGTAGGTTTGTAGAAATCTATGTTTTACTTCACAGGTAATAAGGCGTACGATCGCGTTGTTCGAGCTGGGTAAGTACGCGGGAGTGCGCGCGGGCACGCTGTCGGGCGGCAACAAGCGCAAGCTATGCACCGCCGTCGCGTTCATGGCGCGGACGCCGCTCGTGCTGCTGGACGAGCCCACCAGGTGACTAGATGACCTTAAATTATACTTAATATATTTTCTTAAAAGCGGTAAAATAGTGCTATAGTTAATTATTAAAATTATTAATAAAAAAAATCTTACGAGTCTATGTTTTAACAGAGTTTTTCAGCATGATGTTATCTAATAATAAATTGATGGTGTGTGACGTTTAGAAAAGGCGGTTATATTTTTTTTCTACTAATAAAAAAAATATTTCAATATCATTCGATTTCTTTAAAAGTGTTAATCGAATAATATTTTTAATTTGACGCTACTGTAATTACAGTAGTTTATTTGCACATGACGGCACTATTGCACTGAGAACAAACATGGAAATCCTATGGACCGCTACACTCGACCACTCCGCTGCAGACGCCATAGTTCGCCGTAGGGACTGGCGAGCGCCGGCATCCGCACTGTACACTAGCAAATCTTAGTGCAGCAAGTGTAGATCGTTGACTGATCAATAGGGGACCGGACAAATTTTCAGAATGTGTTTTAAATTGATCATTGTGGATATAAATAGCCAAGAAAAATAGTATTTTGCACAAATAAAGCTTAAAAAGTACATAAAACCATGCCTAAATGTTAAATAGCTATAATTCCCGCGCAAACGCTACATTATGTCATTTCGTCTCGTGTGACGTCATACGTGGATAAAGCAACTTGACACGTCTTGTCATTTGAACAGTGATTCAATAATGCCAGATTAGGGTTATTTACCCTAGATTTAGGGTAAAACTGAATCAGCAGGGTATTTTTTATGGTAATTTTTGGGGTAATTCTACGAATTAAGGTAGTAAAGCTATTGTTTCACGGTATTGTAATAAATATTGAGCTAAGAGAAAGATGTTTCCTACAAAAATTGTAGGCCATGAAACAATTATAATTTTTCATTCAATACAATTTTCGTGTACAGCTAGTTGTTCCTAATAAAATGAGATAATTAAATTAATAATTATTGAAGTGGAAGTGAAGAAAGAAGTGGCGTCTGCATAGATAAGGATATAGAAAAAAAGTACCGAATTATTTATGATTGGTTTAAGCGTAAAATTTTAAATTCCAAATAATCCTGGGGTAAAGAGAAATTATGATCTGGCAACACTGCATAGACCGTGTTAATCTCAGGCAATCTCAGGTTACTGTGTAACAACCAGAATTCTATATAAATAAATATTCTATTCCATATCATGTGGCAGCTAAAACATAAGTAAATACATCTCATAACCATAACCTCCCTGGGTGTACAAATGATTTAATTAATTGAAATATTCATCAATTTATTTTAAACCGAAACACTATTTTTATTTACTTACATCAAAGTGATCCTCACAGAACTAAATCGGTGAGTCTGCAGACATTCCGTCGTAGGTTCGTCTTGCTAACTGCAACCACTTTATTCGTATATCTGCTTTTCGTGGTACATCAATAAATAATTTGTTTGGTAAAGATATAGAAGTATTATTACATTCAGGTACGACGCACCAACGATATTTTTTGCGGTCCATTATGATTAACGATTAAACAATTTGTAAACGTTAAGCTGGAAGATAGTAACAACGTTCCGTATAAATTAATATTAATTATTAGAGCAGTTCTGTGTCAAAAAACACCTTTAAAGCATTAAAATAACACAACGCGGTATGACATCCAGATGACGTCTGTTTGTTTACATTTTACCCACGTGTGACGTCATGCGCCGTGATTGGTGTTTCATTTGCCGTAAAGAATAGACTAAAAATATTATAATTATTGTATTTTATTTATTGATTTAAAAATACAAATCACAACTCTTTTACAAAAACAAATATGAGATAATATTTTTAATATTACAAACTTTACTTTAAACTAAATTTCAGATTTTTTGGTAATACCTGTCCGGTCCCCTATTGAAACGTAATTGAACTCCACAGTGGCATGGACCCGGCGTCGCGCGCATGCGTGTCCCGCGCGGTGCGTGCGTGCTCGCTGGGGTCGGGCGGCGCGCGCGCGGTGCTGCTGTCCACGCATGCGCTGGACGACGCGCGCCGCCTCGCCGCCACCGTGGCGCTGCTCCGGGCGGGCCGCCTCGTCGCACTCGCGCCGCTCGACGACTGCCTCACTAGGTAACGAGACTGTTGCTAAACGTCTCTTGCGCCGAGTTCATTTATTCTCCTCAAAAATCTTCATAAAAATTTTGTGTTTAATTATAACTAAATTGGGGGAAATCCCTCATCTGGCAACATTGCATTGACAGAACCTCAAAGGACATTGGCCTAGTTAACATCATAGGCTGTTATCCACAGACATATTACCTTGCACGACTTCAAATTTAAGTCGCAGCTTGATTATTATTTCATTAAAATGTTCTTACTTTGAGTGATTGTACCTATTTGAACACAAGAATCAAACAATCATTTTCCTTTCGATATAAGTACTGTATCTTATTTTATATTGGAATTAATATAAATTAAATGAAAAGTTCTCGTTTTGTAAGTACTGACTGAGCACACATTCATCAATATACTTTTCATTATATTGACTTACTCACCAATGAGACGATGCAGCTATTAAGTAACTATGCATGTATAGTGTAGTGGTGCAAGTGACAGGCCCGTGTCTACAAGTGTGCGTGTGTAGGTTCGGCGGCGGGTACGTGGTGCAGTGCGTGGCGGCGGCGCCGCGCGCGGTGTGGCGCCGCCTGCGCGCGCGCGCGCCGCACGCGAGCCTGCGCGTGCTGCACGCGCGCGCGCTGCACTTCCTGCTGCCCACCACCGCCACAGGTACACATCACATAAATGCATTCTAACTCTTGATAACAGTACAATATTTTGATTTCACGCAATAAATTACGCTACACATACACTTTATA
The DNA here is from genome assembly GCF_014839805.1 of Manduca sexta. Classification (NCBI taxonomy): domain Eukaryota; kingdom Metazoa; phylum Arthropoda; class Insecta; order Lepidoptera; family Sphingidae; genus Manduca; species Manduca sexta. Next base: position 10,687,791 of record NC_051121.1, on the reverse strand, counting down.
ATAATAATTATTGCCATAATTAATATTGTTACAAAATTAGACATAAACACAAAGAAACTAAAAAAATTGGCAAAAGGAAATGGCGCAGTTAACTGCTGTCTAAAATAGCACTCAGCCAGCGTTGATTGTCAGCCACTCCTGCCCCTTTGGTGTTAGGCGGTGAACTTAGAAGTTAGGTTATTGGCTATTTAACACATTATAGCCATATGTTTTGCATAAGACATAATTGTAACAAACATCTATCTACAATAAACATCCCCTACTGATTGGCATTTTACTTAATCTTACCTTAACATCAACTGCAGTGTAACCACTTTGCCACCCTAGAATTATAAATAAAATTATAAATATAAGTGATACTAATAAAAATTCTAAATCTATATCGACTTAGTAAACAGTAACGAAATCAATTGAACTTTCAGTGGACAAGAAGGAAGTGACGACTCGGCTGAGTGATATCTTCCGATTGATGTCAGAGATGCAGGCGTCATGCGACATAGAGGACTACACCGTCAACCAGAGCTCTCTAGAACAGGTACCTTGTAATTAGATAACAAAAAATATGCATCTTCAAATTACGAACAGCAACAGCTCATTGGCATTTCAACGGAGGTCCCATATTTGGTTTAACGGCATCAATTTGCTAGAAAACCAAAGACCATCTTCTAAATTTCAACATACTCAAGTCAATTCAAAAACGATACCGTTGCGCCAATGTGTTGGATTGAAAAGCGTTTCCTCGGCGCTTTAACGCGTCCTTCTTTAAGATTTAAAAAGTATTTTCCGGTAAATTGGGGCTTGGCGGCGACTCTGATGTAGTTGATGTCCTAAAGTGACCACAAATCAGGAGAACCGTCACAGTATCTACCTTCGATGGCAATAAAAAAACTTAACCCTCTAATCAACAATCATTATTAAAAACTCAATTCTCAAAACAAGTAATACTGGTGGTAGGTCTCTCATGTATTAGAGTCCGCCTGGGTAGGTACTAAGGTAATATCTATTTTTCGCCAAGCAGCAGTATATAGTCACTGTTGTATTCCGGTTTGAAGGACATTGTAGTCAGTGTAACTACTGGACATAATAAGACTTAATATCTCATGTCTCATGATGGCGAGCGCAGTGGAATACCAAACAATACTTTATAATTCAAAGTGTTGGATGGTGTTTCTATTGTTTATGGGCGGTCGTATCGCTTACCAGGCGAAAGGCAAGCTGGTCTCGTTATTCAAACCAAAAAAAAAAACAAGTGTGATTTTATCTATCCTACATTACAATTTATCTTTGGCAGATGTTCCTAAGCTTCACAGACAAGGCGGAGGTAGAGGTGGATCCGGTGGACATCGAGCCCCTTCCCTCTCCCGAGATGGTGCGAAGCGACCCTGAGGAACTCGACAGCATCACCTCACTATGACAATAGACATGCTCATTAGGTTACGTGACCAATAACGGCAAGGAGCAAATTTGTGTACATCATTTGTCGAGAGATTGATATATAATCTGAAAGTTTTAATCTGGTGAGTTCAAGCCATGATTTTGGTGTGATTTCGTAGTATGTTTAAAATTTGGTCTAGTATTAGGCAATATTTAGTGAAACGTTTATTTAATGTAAGGGATTGAACTGATGCAAGGTCAAACATATTATACCTACGTTTATAAGATGCATCGTATGCGGAGTGATTCATCTTATTCTTGCATAAATTGTTAGTCTTTTCACATCTTACGTCAAGATTTAACAACTTAAATAGTCTAAATTTTAAAATAAGACCCCTTTCTATCTCTGAAAATATGTTTTAATCCATATTAATAAAGAGGACGTTTTCTATTTTCCTGATACATCTTGATTACCTTAAAACTTTTTTTTCTCTAAATCCTGGATTTATTAAACGTTTCCTATCTATCTTAATCACACGTTATTTGATATTTTCACGATAATATAAATCTCTGCACGCGGTTAGTAGTCGATATTTATAAAAGAAAGCTCTGAATTTCGCTGCGCAAGAGTTACAAGGAACGTTACCTTCTCCGTCTGTCTACCTCTCATAAGAAACGTAATAGGAATTGCATGTTATTGTGTGCTAGTTTGAGTACGTTATTTAAACCTAAATATAACATGTTTATAACTATTTTTGCCTATTATCATCATTATCACCCGCCCAATGTCCACTGAACATGGACCTCCACCAAAAATATTCTTGACTATAGTGTATAAAAAATAAATATTTATTTAATTCGTTTCGGTTTCTATTTCCGGTTCGGGTATTATACTAATGAGATTTTTTACCGGTATTAGATTCTGAAATTGACGTCAGCCAAGTAGTTGGTCAAAATTTAACAAATAAATTATCCGATGTCGTCCCGCATGCGCCTATACCATTTTGAAAAGAGACAAAGAAAAATACACGTACCTTATTTGTGTTAAAATATTCCGATATTAACAAACGTTGTTCCTACTCTGATCAAGGACGTCGCTACCAGGGAAGAAGCTAAAATGACGAATCAAGTGGTTCTTTCTTACTTGTCAATGTTCTAAGCTTTCTATATAAAAGCTTTAACATTGACTAAATTATTTTTTACAGCCTATTTACAATATATAAAACAACTTTATAACCAGCTGTTCCTTTTAGCCTTTTGGCGACGCTCTTGACTCAAATATTACTAATGTAACTATAGGAGAGTGGGTTGGGGTAACATCGGATAACGGGGTAACACCTTTGATTCAATATAACTAAACCTTATGCGGAACCCAAAAAAATCTAATTTAGTAGCCGCAGATTCAAACATTACAAATTGGTATGTGTTTTGTCTGCGAGGAAACGTTGTCGAATGTAGTAACTTTGAATATACTGTCCTACCCCGTGAACCTTACCCCAACACACAATAGAAAAGTACTATTTTTACCAATACCATTAAAAATAAGGATTATCAAATGAAATGCATTATTTTGTGATATTTAACTTGTAGCCAAGTACTTACATGATTTTTATTCATCATATAAATATCAATTTTCAGACATTGTAAGCCAAAGTTGTACTCGATATTTTTGTATGAATTCAATAAGACAATGATTTTAGGTCAATGTATCCTGCATTATATTTTTTACACTGTCTGAAAAATATAAATAAATTAATTTAGGCTTTAAGTATTTGACAATGCATATTGAAATGTTATAATGGGAATACAATTCCCTTTTAAGGAAAATGCATCCCATAATGTGATGTTGAAGATTAGTTTAAATATGGACAGATTTATGAACAAATTTTATATGTATTGTGCAGTGTGACTGAAGTGATGTTGCGATGGACCTGGTTTTATAATGTATAGAAAAATTTAAATGCATGTCACATTTTATTTAAGACAAGTTAAAAATATATGTGTTACAACGTTTATACCAGTTTACGCGAATCTTTAACTATGTATTTTTTTATTAATATTTGTAGTATTAGAAAATTTTACATTTTATAAATAAGTTAAACACAATTTTGTAAAATGTAAAACAGTTATTTCTCCTCGGCCACCGCGATTTTAATTTGCAGAACTCTACATTTTTTTTGAAAGTTTAAATTATTATATAATAGGACCGATGGAAATCGGTGTACTGTGGTAATGTTTGACCATCTGAACACAATTTGTTACAATGTTGGTTAGAATTTATGTATAATCTTGTAAGAAATACGCAAACTCTGTGATATTTAATATTTTTATGTATGTAGACTATATAAATGGAAGGTTTACGGAATCTCTTGTTTTATTGAGTCCTGTCGCCGTAGCGTTAAGAAGCATATTAATAAGCCTGCATGATTGTGTCGAATGGCATGAGATAGTCATCTGCTGCCATTCATTACTCTATTTAGACGGCATCGCGCTAACCATTAGGTGCAGTGCAGTCGCTTTGGCGTGCTAGATAAAAAAGAACCTTAACCTCTAAGATATAGCTCGTATATAGTTTTATTTTTTACCAAATATCATAAAACTAAAATTAAGCAATGCAAAGCGCGCTTTAAATTCAGGGAGTATTACCAAGATTATTTCTTATGGTACCCAAATTAGTAAATATGGGTAGAACTTTTGATCTGCACAGTTGAAGTTGAAAAGCATCATATCATCAATATAAGGAGGTTGCCACAATATTATTCCAGTCAGTAGTACTGGTGTATAAATGAATGAATGAACGAATGAACCTAACCGAATTTCGGCCACGGTGGCCAATCTCAACGGAGATCAGCCAAGTACGCAGGATATATTACTTATAGTGCACAAGTATGTCCGCAATACACAGGTACACTTTTATTCCTTTACTCTCATAGTCCGGTGAGAGAGCGATCCGACATGACCGGAGAGAGATCAGGCGCAGACCACCGCGGCTTTACGTGCTTTCCGAGGCACGGGGGTATCACACCGCCAACTTCCTGACTCCGAGCTGCGACTGAGTACTTTTTAAGATGGAAAAACCCAGTCATGTATTTTTGGCCCAACACGGGATTTGTACCCAGGACTCTAGCGCGGTAGTCATACTTGTACCGTGTACAATTACAACTACGCCACCGAGGTAGTCAGTAGTACTAGTATAATAGTATTAGTAATGTATAGTAGTATACTAAAGTAGGATATAAAGGCAAAGATAAAAAATGCTTGACAGCTATGATATTTGTTTTTTTAGGAACTGTCCATATAATTAAAAAAATTAAAGGCGATAAATCATGTACTTAAAGGAGTGAACAAAATTAAATAAGTTATGTTCAAGCAACTCTTATTTTAATTTATTTTTTATACCCGTCCTTATTATTCAACAAAGATAAATATCTATCTTGGAGGTCCCAATACAGGGCTTTTATGATTTTTTTAACCTGCTATTTTTAAGCCTCTGGCTCTAGGATATTGGGATTCTAAAATTTTCTACATATTCGAAATAAAAAAGTAGTTGCATCAATAAATATTTAATAGTTCTTTATAACAATAGCCGCTACCTAAGTATAACACAAAAATAAATATTAAAGCATATATTATAGAACAATTGTCTTTGGTAAAATATAACAAAATATATCCTGTTAAATCCCATCTACCACAAAATCCTAAAACTGCTAAAACTATTTAATATATCCATTTATTTATACAAGGTGTTGCTTTGCATCCCCGTCATACTTGAAGAGTCTATTGTAATGGTTGCACAAAATAATCTAATAATACAATGTAAGTTCTACCTCAAACTAGACTCCGTATATTAGATTAAATTATTTTACGATGATTTAGAATTAACCCCCACGTACATGTCAGAATAGAACAATAATTATTGTTTAAAAGTGTTCGGTACTTATAGTATAGTTTCGGTACTTATTTTTTCATTGATTTGTGTTCTATAAGTGGAGTTCCAACTTCCGTAAAAATGACGGAAATGCAAATCAACAACTTGTATATCTCCAATGTTTCTTCTCAACATTTAATTAATATAAGTCACATAACGCCCAGCCAGCGGGTCTTAAATCGGTGGGATTAAAAAATTTCATTATTTAGCATAGCTCTGGCGAACAGCCATAGATAATAGATTGAGCGTATCAAAAACCTTGTAAAAAGAGAGGGGCCATCCATAAATAACGTCACATATTAAGAGGGGGGAGGTGGTGCAAAAAAGGTAACCACTAACCACCACTTATGTGTTAGTATTAATAAAGACACTAGATTAAAACTACTGGCCGCAAGTTTGCTCTATCTCTTTCACACTTCTTTCCCTAATCTTGATAAGCTACTGTATTATCTGTGCATAGGAGACCCCTATGAAACAATTTAATACCACAGTCATAAGTAGTTCAGAAGTTCAATAGCAAATTGACGTAAATTATTACATAAAAAATATTTTATATAAACAATAACAATACAAAACAATAGTAAGAAGATTCTAAAAAGTAGATCTTTATCAAATTTATAATTAAGTCATGTACCCGTTTCTGCAAACTTATTATATTGAGACATTAAAGATGATAGGTTATACTTATCCGTGAAGTGCAAAACGTAATATTTAACAATTTCAGTTAAATGGGTCCAAAATATGAATAAAGTCAGAAACGAATGCTGTTAAACAGCATCAGAAATACTCCTAATATTATTTAAAACTCAATTGGCATTAATTTACGAACTCATTAATATTTAGTGAGTCTCAACCATGTATCATCATAATTTACGTCTAATCTATTATTATATACTGTAGTCTATTGGCATTAAAAATACTAAGTGTCCGTTATACATGATTTTTTAGTTGTAACACTCAGCAAACAAGCCAATTTAGGCTCAGTTGGTATCAAATACTCCGGTGGCATCTTAAAATTGAGTTGGTTTCAAATACTCAAGGGGCATCTAAAGACTCAGTTGGTATCAAATACTCCGGTGGTATCTAAAGAATCAATTGGTATCATATACTCAAGTGACATCTAAAGACTCAGTTGGTATCAAATACTCCAGTGGCATCTTAAAATTGAGTTGGTATCAAATACTCAAGGGGCATCTAAAGACTCAGTTGGTATCAAATACTCAGGTGGTATCTAAAGAATCAGTTGGTATCATATACTCAAGTGGCATCTAAAGACTCAGTTGGTATCAAATACTCCGGTGGCATCTTAAAATTGAGTTGGTATCAAATACTCAAGGGGCATCTAAAGACTCAGTTGGTATCAAATACTCAGGTGGTATCTAAAGAATCAGTTGGTATCATATACTCAAGTGGCGTCTAAAGACTCAGTTGGTATCAAAATTCTGGTGGTATCCAGACTCAATTGGTATCAAAAGAGGGGTTACGCAGCGCGGCGGAGTCTTTGAAGTGATGAGCGAGCAAGTCGAGCAGCCGCAACGCCACGTCCTGGTTGAGCTGCTGGTGGCTGAAGCTGGACACCACGAGCTTCACAGAGTTCGAGAGAGCCTCCTCGCCGAATACGTGCAGTACTGAAAAAAATAGTATACTGTATAATAAAACCAATAGAAATGAATAAATCAATTACCTGTACGTTCATGATCGTTTCATACCATATTCTAGGAATGAGATAAAGACGTAAAGTTTTCATTAATATAGCCAACATTCAAGAAACAGGTGGATATTCTTCAAAGCATTATTATCATTTTAAAATAAAATAAATATTGTAATTATAGAGGTCCGATAATATAACCAACCTGTAGCCCTTTCCATGAGCGCCTTGCAGGTCTCGTCCAGGTCCATCTTCCGCAGCGGCTTCGGCTTCGCGTATGTAGTCTCCTGGTTAGACATCTGCTCGAACACCACAAACACCTGCTTTCTAAGCCACGCCGTGAAGTCATCCAACCACATGCTTATGAGCGACTCTGCTAGATCTGGAATGTTTTTAAATATAATTCTTTTTCTTACTTAACTATTATTCTCATTTGAAAGTAAACTTGGTCTAAAGAACCAACTGTAAATTATAAATTAGTTCATTGATTGCAGCGTCAAAATGCAACTGGTGTATTGTAGCCCAAACGGCAGTGCTTTACACACATTAAGCGTGTAAAAATAGACTACGACTACGCAATCCACGTGTGATCTTGTCGACTGCACAAAATACAGCGTATGTGTTTTGCCGGACTATTGTGACGCTTATTGTAACAAGATAGGTAAGGGCGTCCGCACGCTTGTAGAAATGTATTTTAATATCGCCCGGTAAATGCCATATCTGTACCTGCGAACAGCAGCGTGGCGATCCGGTGTGTGACGTGCGAGTGTCCGAGCTCCGCCGCGCTCAGCAACGCCCACAGGGCACACCAGCGAGGACCCGACACGCTGCACCACTCGTCTGCAATCAACACACTTTATTATATTTATTATATTACTCCAACCACCCATCTAGCATCAAGTTACGATTGGAGTTGTGGATATTCATTTTTTCAGATAGTTGTGGCGAGTAGGCGCGCCGCCGACCCGCCCACCTGCATAGTGTAGTGTCGGTACCGACCGAAGTCGTCGGGCGTGTGCGGCGGCGCGGCGGGCGGCGCGCGCAGCTGGCGCAGCGAGTCGAGCGCGGCGTCCACGTGCGAGTAGGCGCGCCGGCAGCCCAGCGCACGCGCCACCGACCCGCCCACCTGTATAGTGTAGAGTGTGTCCGGTGTCGGTACCGACCGAAGTCGTCGGGCGTGTGCGGCGGCGCGGCGGGCGGCGCGCGCAGCTGGCGCAGCGAGTCGAGCGCGGCGTCCACGTGCGAGTAGGCGCGCCGGCAGCCCAGCGCACGCGCCACCGACCCGCCCACCTGTATAGTGTAGAGTGTGTCCGGTGTCGGTACCGACCGAAGTCGTCGGGCGTGTGCGGCGGCGCGGCGGGCGGCGCGCGCAGCTGGCGCAGCGAGTCGAGCGCGGCGTCCACGTGCGAGTAGGCGCGCCGGCAGCCCAGCGCACGCGCCACCGACCCGCCCACCTGTATAGTGTAGAGTGTGTCCGGTGTCGGTACCGACCGAAGTCGTCGGGCGTGTGCGGCGGCGCGGCGGGCGGCGCGCGCAGCTGGCGCAGCGAGTCGAGCGCGGCGTCCACGTGCGAGTAGGCGCGCCGGCAGCCCAGCGCACGCGCCACCGACCCGCCCACCTGTATAGTGTAGAGTGTGTCCGGTGTCGGTACCGACCGAAGTCGTCGGGCGTGTGCGGCGGCGCGGCGGGCGGCGCGCGCAGCTGGCGCAGCGAGTCGAGCGCGGCGTCCACGTGCGAGTAGGCGCGCCGGCAGCCCAGCGCACGCGCCACCGACCCGCCCACCTGTATAGTGTAGAGTGTGTCCGGTGTCGGTACCGACCGAAGTCGTCGGGCGTGTGCGGCGGCGCGGCGGGCGGCGCGCGCAGCTGGCGCAGCGAGTCGAGCGCGGCGTCCACGTGCGAGTAGGCGCGCCGGCAGCCCAGCGCACGCGCCACCGACCCGCCCACCTGTATAGTGTAGAGTGTGTCCGGTGTCGGTACCGACCGAAGTCGTCGGGCGTGTGCGGCGGCGCGGCGGGCGGCGCGCGCAGCTGGCGCAGCGAGTCGAGCGCGGCGTCCACGTGCGAGTAGGCGCGCCGGCAGCCCAGCGCACGCGCCACCGACCCGCCCACCTGTATAGTGTAGAGTGTGTCCGGTGTCGGTACCGACCGAAGTCGTCGGGCGTGTGCGGCGGCGCGGCGGGCGGCGCGCGCAGCTGGCGCAGCGAGTCGAGCGCGGCGTCCACGTGCGAGTAGGCGCGCCGGCAGCCCAGCGCACGCGCCACCGACCCGCCCACCTGTATAGTGTAGAGTGTGTCCGGTGTCGGTACCGACCGAAGTCGTCGGGCGTGTGCGGCGGCGCGGCGGGCGGCGCGCGCAGCTGGCGCAGCGAGTCGAGCGCGGCGTCCACGTGCGAGTAGGCGCGCCGGCAGCCCAGCGCACGCGCCACCGACCCGCCCACCTGTATAGTGTAGAGTGTGTCCGGTGTCGGTACCGACCGAAGTCGTCGGGCGTGTGCGGCGGCGCGGCGGGCGGCGCGCGCAGCTGGCGCAGCGAGTCGAGCGCGGCGTCCACGTGCGAGTAGGCGCGCCGGCAGCCCAGCGCACGCGCCACCGACCCGCCCACCTGCAACACGCACCATTCTTACATGTTTACATAATAAATCTTTCTTACAAATAGAGGCACAAACTGTTCAACGGATTTTAATAAAATTTCGTATGCTAATAGCTTCCGTCTTACATTAAAATATTGATGACAATTAATTCCAGAAAAAAATGTGTGTGTGTGCGTGTGCGTGCGTGCGTGGGTGCGCGTGTGTGTGTGAGAGAGAGAAATTAAACTTCTGTATCAGAAGTATTAGGATAAATGTAAGATTTATTATTTTTGCATAATACTAAACCATACTTGCAAAACTAATTTATTAGTGAGATTAAATAATCCATAGAATAAAAGGATGCAAAATGGAACGCTGTTCCTTTTTCAAATATCGTGACGCATTTTCGTTTCATCCAGTTTCAAATCACAACGATTCTAAAGATGTTTAACTTCAGTAAATGATGGTGCTTTTATTTCGGGTTTTAAAGATAAAGGTATTTCACGTGGGTTAAACTATAATAAATACTTTATAATAACTAAAAATAACTATAAGAAATACTTAAAAATAAGTATCACTCACGCTGTGCTCTATCGAAGTGCACACATACACCCAATCATGCACGTGCGGGTGTTGCGGCGCGTCGTCCCTCCCCTGTCCCTCCCTGCCCTCCCGCGCGTCCCTCCCGTCGCGGCCCTCGCCCTCCGCGCCCACCGCCGTCTTTATCGAATTGAACACACCAGTCACCGTGCGTTGGAATAATCTAATAACAAACAAATATCACAAGTGGATACCTTGGATGAGAATCTGACATCTCCCGTTTCACAACAAATATACGCTGCTACTATAGGAAGGGTCAATTATCTTACATTTTACTGACAATATAAATGTTAAAATTGTGAAGATGTTGAAATGTTTTGTAAAAGTTAACACAATCTACTTCGTCCAACCATTTATTTAACTTTTAACAACACGGTTACTTATCTATTTGGGATGTACTAATTCGTTACCGGTTCGATTTCTTATAACAATCGATTTAATTTATGAAAATGATTTAATCGATTAAACAAATTGAAATCTTATTTTACTCAACATTTTGTACTGTTCAATCGATAAATAATATCGGAGCTGAAAAGCAAGTCGATTCATTATGGAAAAGAAAAAATGGCGTCCATAAAATAGTCAATTATGTTGTTTTCGATTTCTTGTCAATAATTATTGAATTTCATAGGCGTAAATATGTCAAAAGTTAAATAAATGGTTCGACGGAGTAGTCGCTAAACGGATACCGACGCAATTTGGCAGGCAGACAGACTTTATCTTAAACATTTGGGCTACTTTTCATCCCGGGAGTATGCAGTGGAATTCGTGCAAAGCATACAGCAAACACTGTAGGCATAATTATTATTGTGATGTTACTCACTTGTCAAGTCTCTGCATGTTGTTGGAGCTCTGGCCCGGTGAGGAGTTGCGCTCCATGTTCATGTCATACTCGTCTGGGAATCATCACATTTATGTTAGTGCGTTATGACTGGTCTTCAGAGAACATAAATAAAAAGTATGTGTCTATTTTAGGCAGTCAGTGATACCCACAATCGATACGCTCAACTCGATGATACGATGCATTCGGTTATTCGATTATTAGGTCAATTCGCGATTTTATTTATTCATTCGTTTATTCGACAAATTGATCACACTGATCAGTTGGTTATTTCATCAAGTCGATTGTTCAAAACTCGATCTTCATTCACTGGTTTCCTTGCTAAGTTTATTACTCTCACTGTGAAAAACTAAATTACAATAGGGGACCGGCCTATGCTTCATTTTGTACATTATTCTATATGTAATGGCTTTTAATACGAAAAAGAAGCACTACTGCGAAAACAGCATAAAAATTGGTTAATAAATGAGTGAGTAATTCATATTTAAAATATTGTAATGTGCAGAAGTGGGCGCGATGTGGGGATATCGCTTCATCTCTTTCTTTCGCACGCGTCGTAATCCCCGATGACGTCACATGTGGGTATTTTGTCCCTTTTCTGTTTCTTGTTAATTACCCCTTCCACCGAAATTCAAATGCTTATAACTTGTTGATTTTTCACCGGATTTTAATAATTTCTTCTGTGTTATAATTTATATTATGTAAATATTTTATAATTGTTAAGAATAAAAATGAGTCCGGTACCCTATTTGATCTACATGTTTACCTGCAAGTGTGGCGGTGTCGACGGGCCTGCTGGAGTGGTGATGCTGCGTCCGGCCGCGCGTCTCCTCGGCTCCCTCCCACCACACCTCCTCGCATCTTAAATCGTTTTATTATCGTTAACTTGTGTCCCACTATTGGGATTAGCATCGTATGCGCAATTATTCGCAATTCAAATATATGGGATATTATTCTGTTGAGTTCTTATGTTATTTAACGCCTTCCCTTTTTCTTCCTCCAATATCCCTTTAACATTGAATATGGGGTAAATGCAAAATTTTTCAAAGATTTCGTTTTTACGGCCACCTGCTTGTCAATGTGGCCCCTTATAGGATCCAGTCGCGGACAAAATGTTTCTTAGGGACAAATAAACAATTAAATCGTTCAATTAGGCTGTCGGACTCGTTACCTGGCGCTGTTGGTGTGAGCTCGCTGCTGCAGCAGGGTGCGCAGGCGCGCGATGCTGGTGGACAGGTCGGCCACCTCCTCGTACTGCGGCTCGGGCGACTCGCTGGGCGCGGGTGTCGGCGCGGGCGCCGCCGCGCGACTGCTGCTGCGGCTCTGCCAGGGCTGCACAGGGAATATCACAATCAATTAAATTTCGTATCTAGTGTAAAACAAAAACAGCTCGAAGTTGCAACCCAAAATTTTAGTTATGTTAATATCAACCGTGTGTTTAAAGGTACAAGTTTGATTTTTATTTAATTAAATGCCAGGGATAATTATTTAAGATTTTTGCGTGCGTGCGTGCGCACGCGCGTTCTCGTGGGCGTTTGCGTATGCGTTTGTGTGTTTTGTATATCATCTCTTACCACACTGTCCTGTGAGACAACTCTCTGCTGCTTCAGTAGCGGTGGCGCCCCACTGCCATTCTCTTCTGCAAACACACCATAAATAAATTGAGCAACACTCTAATTTTCACAATTGACATTTTCAATAAGTTTTTAGGTATTAAAACTTTTTTGCACTAAAATTAGAGCTGGCCATGTTTTAGATACATTTTGATGGTAGGTAAAAAGGAATAAACAATAGCTCTTACAATTCTTTTTTAACATGAATATCCACACTTTACCAACAACACATTTACAGAACATTTCTATAGCAAAAAGCATCAACTAAAAACCTTTATTTCCACCAGTTACAAAGGGACAATTAACAATACCTCTTTGCACCGCTGGACCGGGAATATCCTTAGCTTCAGACTGCGCCTTGTTTCTCTGCTCGGGCGGAGTCTTATCGCCAGACTTTTCGCTGGTGCGATGCGAGGGAGACTTCTCCTGGATACAAAGAATATATTATTAAAACAAATATGAATTTGACCATAAAAATACTGAGATATACGGTGCCAAAAACTATAAACATATACACAAGTCATCCGATTTGAAGTATTATAATATCAGCCCTGTATTATATACTGTGCCACTGCTGGGCACGGGCCTCCTCTACTACTGAGAGAGATTAGGCCTTGGTCCACCACGCTGGGATTTTAAGTATTGAAGGTCAAGAAATATGAACTTGCCCATAAACATACAGTTATACGGTGCCAAAAACTATAAAATTATACAATAGTCATAGGTTTTAAAGTAGGAAGCGACGATAGCCTAGTTGGGTGTGTAACGGTCTGCCGAGACGAATATCCGTAGGCTCAAATCCCAAGGGCACTCACCTCTGACTTTTCTAAAAAATCATGTGTGTATTCTTTGTGAATTTATCGTGCGCTTTAACGGTGAAGGAAAACATCGTGAGGAAACCTGCACATCTGAGAAGTTCCTCTATAAGAATTTCGAAGGTGTGTGAAGTCTACCAATCCGCACTAGGCCAGCGTGGTGGACTAAGGCCTAATCCCTCTTAGTAGTAGAGTAGGCTCGTGCTCAGCAGTGGGCAAGTATGTAATACAGGGCTGATATTATTATTTGAAGTATCGAAGGTCACAATCACCTGGGAGTCGTCACTGAGCCCAGTGAACCGGAGTCCTTTCTTCAGACCGGCGATCCCGAAGTCCAGGAGCCCCTCCATCATTCCGGCTGCCTCGTCCTGGTGACGGGAAGACGGTCAACATACGTGCAATTAACACTAGCTCTTGCTCCCGGCTTTGCCGTGGTGTTGGGTTAGTAATTTGGTTAAGAAAAGTCTTTGAGCTTCATCTGCATGAAAAACCTTTGAAAAGAGGATTGTATACTGTATAGTGTTATATATGTGGCAATAATCTAAGAAAGTTTTATTCTGTTTGAGTTGCTGGCTGGTTTTAAAATATATTGAATGACAGTTGAAATTAGGACGTACGAAGTAAATAAGATGTGTAATGATTAACAATAAAATTATTCAGAAGAAATTCGCTATGTTTCAATTTTAATATCCCACGTATACATAATATATAATGAAAGTATGCGTCGGCTAGCTGCAGTTCGTCATAAACCGCCTATTTGATAAGTATATCAATAAATGTATCCAGCTGTGCTCACATTTTATTGATTAAACAGCAGTTGAAGTTTCAGATAGAGCCGCGAGATAACATCGACTTGGTCATTATCGCGTGTTTTGTAATAAATATTTATACTTCCCCATTTATTAATATGACTAAGTATAAATCAATATTAATTAATTTTATTTATAATTGTGTTATAACATATATTTAATTATATTTTTCCAGATATGGATACACTGGTTTTGCATCTGTCCTATTATATAAAGCTGAAGAGTTTGTTTGTTTGAACGCGCTAATCTCAGGAAGTTCTAGTTCAAAATGAGAAATTATTTTAGTTTTGGATAGCCCATTCATCGAGGAAGGTTAATGTCTATATAACTATGACCAATAAGAGCGGAGCATCGATGAAAAATGTTGCAAGAAGTAACAAAATGTATTTCTTTTGAGAGCTTCCGTTGTTTGCGTTGCATAAACCGTTTAATCCTTAACCGTACAAATTTGGGCTCTCAGCAATTCTATTAACACAATTATCGATAATACTGAACTTCAGTTCGCGTACCGTTCAGCAATAATCATCGAGCTCACATCAAGCAATTATCAATACACAATCAGTCCTCATCAAGTAATAACCATTTTATACTGCTCAGTTAATATCAATAAATCGTCGAACATTTATATCAAGTGTACAAGTACACATAATAAGACTTAACATCTCATTTCTCAGGATGGCGAGCGTAATGGAATACCAAACAGTACTTTGTAGTTCAAGGTGTTGGATGGTGTTTCTACTGTTTATGGGCGGTCGTATTGCCTACCATCAGGCAAACGGCAAGCTCGTCTCATCATTCAAAGCAATAAATAAAAAATCATCAACATTTATAGAGCTCAGTTAATATCATACATATAATTCACAATTATACAACTTTTAAAATCTTTAGCTATTTGTGGTCCAATCTACGCATAATGACTTCACAATGTCTTGAAGCATGACAGCCAGTCTTTTGGATTCCGGTTTAATTAAATATAGAACTATAAGAATAATAAAATGTTGAACGATAAAATAGAAAAATAATTTAATTTAAATGTTGTTCTTTTTTTTTAACAAACTATAAGGCGTGTGGTAATACAGTTAATACAACCGCTTCTCTTATAACACAAACCAGTTCAATGTTGTAAGCGGTTTCGTTGCTCGTTTGATGCAATAGACGAATTCACATTAACTAATGTAGTAACAAGAATGTTTTAGCTGATCTACGGAATGCCTTATTGCTCAACAGTTGTTAGCTTTGGCTCAAACGAGTGTAGGTTTAAGTTGGATTTTCAAGATAATTCTACGCCGTGATTTTATAGTAGTTTTAGAACCGAAAATTTTTAATTCTGTATCGATAGAGCTCAAAAAGTACCAACGCAATAAAATATATATTTTTTTATAAACATTAGATTAATATTTACGCATAATAAATAAGAACTCGTGGTAATGCCACTAAATCTCACGTACTGAAGTGAAAAATAATTTTATCAAAAGCTATTTTTTGTTAATTATCAACAGTACAATTAATTCACAATTTTTTTGGTTTTACAATTTGTTCTAAGTAACCACATTTTGGTTCCAAAACGACTATAAAATCGCGGTGTATTTGTAAGAAATGAACTTAGTAAACCAAGGTTAGTTATTTCTGCCTACCCTTTTGATAACTATGTCCATAAATCAATAGAACAATGTGCTCATACGAATTTTTAAAATAAATTGAGAAATAATTGTAATCTATCGCCTGATTTGGTGGCGGAGTTGTTTTGCGTGAACAACGTCCACATCCTGGGTCCGGGCAGGCATATTGAGGTTTTCCACTCGGTATCAGTCCAAGTCTGGAATTTGAGCCCGCTATAACGATAGCCTCCTATCACATCTTAGAACGGAATTTCGGCGAAAAGTAGGTGCACTAAATGCACATCTCCCTACTTCATTCCCAGCTGTCCCCTCCCAATTTTCCTCCAGGAGTAGTAGCTAAGCCGGGGGATTGCAGTATGCCATTCGCGGGTTTTCCCCTCTGTTGACTGCAAGGTCCGATACCCAAAAAAAAAACTCTTCTGGTTTAATGGACGTGAATATGTATGTGTGTTCTACTTTTCTATACAACCTAGTGCAAATTAATCTAGTCTCCATGCAAATTCGTTCAAATTTGTGCATTTCATCACATTAACATGCAACAATGCTTGACTTTAAAATAAAATTATTTTTCAGATTTTATCGCGATTTATATTATAATTTTCGCCTGACATTTCGAAGACTGCAGCCTTCGTGGTCACGGGGCCGACTGAGAAAAACCGCAACAAATACCGATTTTTTTTTTTTATTTTAATGTCCAACATTCACGTAAACAGAAGAGACCATAATGCTTGTAATTCCTCAGAGAAAACGCAACCCTATAATACTACTAATTTCTACCAAAAAAACCAAAAGCATTAAACAGTATAGTTAGTTATAAACTGGACATCATGATTTTGCGGCAAAAGTAAAATAATCATTGGTAAAAAGTCGTTGTCTTATTTGACATATCTGTCATTAGATATTACGACAAAAATAAGTCCATTGAAAAGTTACATTTGGGGTTGCGTTTTTTAGAGGACGCAATTTTATTTTTTAGAAGTGTAGGGGGGGTCAGTGTAAAGCTACAGCCAAGTTTGTGGGGTCGCCACCCTTGTCCCACGGCCGCCATCTTGGGTTGAAATGGTTTTTACGATGTATCTCTTAAACTATTTATCTGACAAAAAAAAATTATAAACATTTTTGTTGCAAATTAAATTCTCTACAACTTTGGTCCAGTAACTTTTGTCGTAGAACTATAAATAAAAAGTTATAAGCAAAAATGTTAGCAATTGCTTCATCTGTCCCAAAGCGATTCAGGATCCAGTAATTCGCGTACAAGCCGACAACCGCGGGTTTGTGTTGTACGTATTATGAACCTTATAAACACACGTTTTGATGACGTTGCAATGGACATTGCTTAACATTGAATTTTTAACATTTTCGCTTATAACTTTTTATTTATAGTTCTACGACAAAAGTTACTAGACCAAAGTTGTAGAGAATTTAATTTGCAACAAAAATGTTTATAATTTTTTTGTCAGATAAATAGTTTAAGAGATACATCGTAAAACCATTTCAAACCAAGATGGCGGCCGTGGGACAAGGGTGGCGACCCCACAAACTTGGTTTTAGCTTAACACTGACCCCCCCTACACTTCTAAAAAATAAAATTGCGTCCTCTAAAAAACGCAAGGTAAGGCCTAAAAAATGTAACATTTCAATGGACTAGATATTTATAGCTGATATGCGCAATAAAAACGTGCAAATCACGATATGGAAAAATATGTAAGTTTTTTCTATTTCACGGTAGATTGATTATTCACCGCATGAGCGCAAAATGTTTGTATGACAATCTTTCCAATGTCCGCTCTATAAGTTCATGGAACTCTTTGTCCAAAAATATTCAAAACACGCCTCAGTCTATAGTGGAACAACCAGATTAATTGAAACACGCCAAGGTTTTCGACTACGGCGAAACATACTTTGTTAAGTTTTTATTACCGTAAATAAGTTACAATTATATCTACGTCACTGATGTTAGCCGTAAACAGTGCCTACAAATAATAGCAACCTCTAACTAAGCACTGCGTGATTACGTGCTTACCATACTGTTGCCTTTCCACTATGACAGTGTGTTCTAACATGGTCGCTAGTGGCGGTTTTAAACGACGCGAAGCCCCAGGCGATACCAAAAAAATATATTTTTACCAAACGATCTTACTATAAATCGCTATTGAAGAACTTCTGTGAAATTTGACCATTTTGCAATGAAGCTACTTAAATGTATTAAGATTAAAGCGCAGCGCACATCTATCTTTGTAGTCTGACTCAAAAGTACCAGAATAAATTAAAAAAAAATCAAATCGCATTTAAACTTTTTTTGGCCATTTCAGCAGTCGGTTTTAATAAACTTCAAAGTTTATTTTTTTAATCTATGAAAATCTATGAAAATTAATATGTAGAATCGTTTTAAACTTTCCAATTCATTCAGCGATATTTGTGGCTGACTGTACGTGATTTCGACTTATGACCGTGACGACATTCCGCACTGACCTACGTAACGACCTTTATATTAAACTAATTCAATTTGATATTCAAATATCGATCAGTAAACAGTTGGACGTATTTTATTAATATTACTTAAATTTACGTCATGAGTGCCAGTACTACGTTACTAATAAGAACGAGACAATCATGCGAATATGCAAAGATTATCAATAGTATAGTTAGTGACAAATACACAACGTTTCTTTTTTTTTTAATGACGAGAGAAGCTTGCCGTTCGCCTAATGATAAGCGATACGACCGCCCATAAACAGTAGAAACACCAACACCTTGAATTACAAAGTATTGTTTGGTAATCCATTGCGCTCGCCATCCTGAGACATCAGATGTTAAGTCTAATTATGGCCAGTAGTTACACTGGCTACAATGTCCTTCAAATCGGAACACAACAGTGACTACACTGCTGCTTGGCGGCCGAAATAGACATTGTAGTGGTGTATCTACCTAGGCGGACTGTCATACGAAAGACCTACCACAAGTTTTTTTAACCTGCCTTACGTTTGTTAGCCTGACTGGAGTCGGCTTATAAAAACACACCGGACTTTTAGGTATCGCTCGAGTCGCTCACTAACTTTGAAAAATAAAGCGAACTGAGGGGGTCCACTAATAGGTTAGGAATCTCTACTCAGGACGGTCACTGGGAGCCGATAAGACGTCGATGATTAGAATTACATGCTGTACTCTTACATTAAATATTGCGATTAAAAATTACATGCTTATAGATCACATATCATGCGAGTATCGTAGGCGCCATACTTTAGGAACTCAAACTTATGGTCATAGAATCATTTTCTAGAGGGTCCGTGTCTCTAAGAGGCTAAATAGAAAAAGTTTCCAGTCTGGTGGACGTGCGACTGGTTGTATGACGCAACAACCTGGGGTGGGCAACGCGTAACGTTTCGAGCACGGACAGACTATAGTTCATTCGCGATAAGTAAATAGTGAGTCATTGTTGTCTATCAGCTGAAAAACAATAAGGTATACGCTTTTGTCTTCAATTTATCACCATCAACTTGACACATATTCACACCCGCAACTGCACACATACACACGCACAGGCGCACACGCACAGGCGCACACGCACAGACGCACACGCAGACACACACGCACAGGCGCACAATTGGACTATAATAATATACAACCTTATATGTAAGAGGGTATGGTTAAGCTCACGGACAAAGTTAATCACTATTTACTTACCACGGATGCGCTATAGCTACCATTTATCATGCAACTCATGCCAGAAGTGAAAGGAAGCGGATAGACGTGCAAACAACATACAGCAGGCTTGTGTCCATCTAATCGGACCTGCAGGTCGCCGATCTTGTTCTTCGCCTGGCTGACGGTGGTCTGGATGTCCTTGAGGAGTGCATCTGCTGGCTTCGGGCTGTGCTCCTTCTTCGACTCCTTCTGCGGGCTCGTGTCCATCTCTATCTCTATGTTGTCTTCTTCACCTGATATATGGTTTAAAAATTTTTTTGTGTCTAAAAATATGTATGACCAACATATAGCTGTTAAGTGATATTGTCATTTGATGGTAACACGAAAATAAATGGTTGTCTGTAATAGTTGTCGCCTTGAGCGATAAGATGGTCAATTGTACCACCTATGCCTATATTGTTAATGATAAAATAATAAATAACAATAAAAGACAAAACATAAATAAATTATATTTTTGTGTACCCTAAAGCTATAAAATATGTAAATAACACTTACCAAACCACAGCGGCTGCGGAGACGCCGCCCTCGGGGGGTTGGGGCTCCCGTCCTGACCCCACAACCTGCTAAGCGTCAGCTCGCCGTCCAGGCTCGCCAGCAAATCCTGACCCAGGCTGATGCACTGCAGATCCATGTCAGTCTCCCAGGTCTTTACACTACCTGATGAAGAATTTTATAATCAGACAATGGAAATTGAACTTACCAATATGGTGGATAAATTGCGATAGAGATAATTAAATTTTGTTTTCAGAATTAAGGCTGGAGACATTGCCATGAAATTATATAAAACAAATCTGACTTGAATGCTTTGATACAACCACAGCGAGATTTTTACCTATTAACATAATTAAAAAAAATTTTTTATTAAGAATTAACAGTACTCAAATAGAAGAAACATAGTAATTAAAAATGCACCTTCAATAATCCTGTCATATATCTTTACTTCATTCCTGCCCTGCCGACCCCTTCGTTGCCTCAATATTGGAGACAATTTGATCTCTACTGGCTCGCTGGCCACAGCCACCTCCTCAACCGCCTCCATGTTCAGATTCTTGACCTCCGGACTAGGCCCAACAACATCCTCGTTAATACCTCTCTGAAGTATCGGCGCAGTACTCTTAGTTATAAATGTAGATAATGCTGTCTCAATACATGTGACTTCTGGCTTTACTTCCTCCCAGAAGTCGGACTGCGGCTCCTCTTCGGGCTGTACCTCCTCCCCTTTTAGTAAAGTCATTAACTTATCATTCAACCACAGTGGATCTACTAGTGTATTACTAATAAAATTGTCTAATTTTTTTGCTAGAATACGAATCAATAATTCAGAGTGCGGAGTGTCCCACAACTCCCATGGTACTAGTTCTTTGAATATAACTCTTAGAATGTTCGTACAGTGGTCAGCAGTGGAGATCTTCTTTGTAGGGTCTGCAGTAATGTGCACTTTATTGTAACATGACTCGATTGGCTGTTTCTTCAGCTTTTCATGACGTTTAAGGGCTTTCCGGTATTCTTTTAAATGTAACGATAGGATTGTACAAATATCGACATACACGTCTTTTGTTTCTATTTTATTGCATATCTGCAAGAAAAACAAAAAAAAAAACAAAATTATAAGCATATAATAAATTATGTATGCCTATAATTTTGAGGCACAGAATTAAATTTTAATCAGGTACTACTTATGGACTTTAATCAGTTACCGTTAATTTTTCAACAAATTAATTTAAGTAAAATATTTTTTATGTTCTAAAAAACTTACCTGAAAGGTCCCGCCAATCATCTGATCTAACATTTGTTTGCACGCAAACGGAAAACCAATCTCCTCCGATATGTACGATATATACCACGAAGACACCAGCCTCTTCTCCAACACCGTGGATATCACGCTCAACTCGTTCGTGTCATACTCCTTGTATGGAACCTTCTTACTGCGTTTGGTGTCCGGCAGAACACGAGACAAAAACGATAAGTGTGGATATTCCGCCAACAAACCCTCCAAGTCATACTTTAGAGGCTTATTCAACCGTAACAACCACTGTATAAACTTGAAATTCAAGAAAACAGACACTAAAAATATCGTTAATAAATAAATGTAAAACCATACTCCAGTAATCGGCGATATATTTGTTAGACAATTTAGTAATATGCAGATAACTGTGCCACTGCAGGAAACGATTGTTAAAGATTCGAGGAGGTTCCCTTTTAATAACATTTTTTATAAATTTCAGTTGCTTCCAATTTGGATCAAATTCACAATAATTCTGTTGTATTGATCGATTTTAAATGACAACTGCGTTCCAAGTGCAGTTTGTTTTATTTTGCTCTCGCTTACACCGACCTAAGCGGTTATGCTAAATATACAACATTGTGGTATATATATTCAACAATTTTTATTTTTATTTTTACATTATTTAACTGTCTTTCAGTTTTAAATCTTATTTAAATAACTAAAATATATATTTTTTCCCGTGAATCCATCTCTTAAATCTGAGAAACCATTATTCGAATATTATTTCAATGTATAATCGGAACGCAATAACCTGACACTGACATTGACATCTTGTGCATACGTCATTTACAGTACTGTCTTGGTTTATACTGTTGCAAGAATTTGATTCGTGTTAGACCTCGTTGTTCGTGTGATTATATCAAAATGTAAGATATTTTAGTACCATTCATATTTGTAATAGTGCCTTTTCTTTTATTTTGTTTAAGTTTCTCATATGAAAACACATTTTTGCAGGTCGAAAGTAACATTCAAGATTACGCTGACTTCAGATCCTAAACTGCCTTTCAAAGTGTAAGTTTTAATATATTCTATAGTCCGACACCTCGTGTAACTCCAACGTAATGAATCCATGTAGATATAATTGGTAGATATAACATTTAAAAAGAATAAATGCAGCTAAAGTAAACTAATCGATTGTTTAACAGATGCTGTTGAGCAGGGTCCTACGTTGAAGTTACACCAGTGTCATGGACACAGCGGTCGTGCAACAGTTTCTCGACTTCTTCCAAGACTTTATCAACCTGTGTCTGTCAGAAAACTGGCCTAGCAACACCACAACTGAAAATGAGATTAAAAATGCATTTATTATAGCTAAGCACATAGAGAAATGCTTGGACGCGTTGCAAAAGCAAAACGTGATGAGTGAATTTCTCGCTACGCTAAATAATAATCAAGATGTATCTAACACATTCCTTAAAAATTGTTCTCTTGATCCCCCTAAATGTGTGTTAAAGAAAATTATTAATTCAGACTGCAAAGTCACTCAAATGGACAGTGGTTTTAAGATATTTATTGAGTTATTTGGGGAGACAAAGCTAGAGGACCATTTGACTGATTTCATGATAGAGGCAGCCTCAACAGAGACATTGTTACAAAACATAAACACAGAACTGTCAAAGGAAAAAATACTCAATTTAAAAAGTCACTTATTTTTAGCTGAACTTTCTACTTGTGAAAATCCTGAGGAAGTTTTAAAAAGAATATTAAAGGAATCTTCGGAAAACACAGTAGAACTGTTAGTCTTTAGTCTCATTAATAATGTAATACAGTATCAAAAAGTACAAAAATATTTATTAGAAGCATTTATAAAAATAATATTGGCTAAAGATGAAAGTCATAAGGTTTTTTGGAAACATCTTTTCAAAATCAATGAACAGTATTTTATTAAATTGTGTACAGAATATAATTCTTTATTTAGATATATTGTTGAAGCTCTGTTAGATTGTGGAAAGTTAGTGAAGGAAAATCTCTCTATGGAATATTTTTATGTTCAGCTCTCTGTAAATGAATTGACAAGTGTAGCACATAAAATTACAAGTTGCAATGAATTGAGGCCACAGTTTCTAGCCATGGTGTTAGAGAGTGGTGATAATGATTTTTGGGAAAATATCATGTGATTTTTTTAATATATTTTGTGTACAATTTTTGTTTTTTTTTTTACATTGCATTTGTATGCAGCCCTTTTAATATGATTCATATATTATATGATTCGTAATTTAGGAATCATTTTTTATTTTCTTTAAGAAATTCTACAAAGCTTTATGATTAGTTAATTACTCATGACAAATTATATAAGCTAACTAGCTTCCGCCCGCAGCTTCGCCCGCGTGGATTTCGGGTTTCAAAAATGGAGAATGTGCTCAATTTGTCGGGATGTTTTTTTAATTTATGGTGGTATGCAGGTGGTCCGATTGTCCGGTCAGGGTCTGATGATGGGATCCTGGTGAAATCGAAGTAACTTTTAACCATTAAGGTTGCACACGAAATGACGGAAGCTTAAAAAATGGAGTAACTTCTCCCGTTTTCCCAACATTTTCCATCACTGCTATGCTCCTATTAATTGTAGCGTGATGAAAAGTATACTATAACCAGCTCAGGAGTATGAAAAATAATTGTACCAAGTTAAGTTAAAATCCGTCGAGTAGTTTTTGTTTCTATAACGGTTATACAGACAGACAAAAATTTTACTAATTGCATTTTTGGCATCAGTATCGATCCTTAATCACCCCCAGTTATTTTGGAAATATATTTCATGTACAGAATTGACCTCTCTACAGATTTATTATAAGTATAGATATGCAAAAGTAGGTCAAAAATTGTCCATAACGAAAACATGCATTTTAAAGTAAAACAAAAGAAATAATATCGTGAAGCCAACCAAATAACTAATGATATATTAAATTTTGTGACTGTTCAATTTAGTCGGGTCCGCGATATCACTTTTGTTGAGTTTCAGAACGCGACATTACATTATTATATTCTGTGCTCCAACGCACACTGCTTTGATGTTAGGAACACACCTACATTGCTTAGACAACAGTGAACTTTATACAATAGCAATAAAGCTCAAATTGACTCTACGTATTAGTTAGAAAACGTTTGTATGGGAAATAGAAAAATGCTGTTTTGAGGATTTTCCCGGCAATTATTCGAATTTTTCTCACCTTTTAAACCTTCCCTAGACCTCCACGAATAATTCAAGACCAAGATAAGATAAATCCGTTCAGCCGTTCTCGAGTTTTAGCGAGACTAACGAACAGCAATTCATTTTTATATATATAGATGTAAAAAACAGGTTATGACAGTAAATTGTTGACAAAGAAATGCACTTATATGTATTTCCCTAACTATATAATATTTCCTAATGTGGAAAGCAAGCTTCAACATTAGGGATATTTGTCAGTATTTATTATTCAACTAATTTAGTAATAAAATGAATGAATAAACACAGTTTACTTCAAAAATATCAGTTATAGTTTCTATTTTGAATATAATATTTCCAATGACTAGAATTACAAAACACCTTTCAAGCATTAAATCAACAGCAACTACAAGTTGGAACTGAATCTAATGTGAGGTTACTTTAATACGAATAACTCCACCATACTTGATAGTAATAGATTGACAAAATATTATCCCTCACCAGACAGGAAAATTATGCTAGCCTGTCGGAAAGCGACCCATGTGCCCAATATGACGATAGGCTCCCACTTATCACATCATTATGTACACATCTCGAAAACTGATAGCCATAGTTGTGCATCTGAAGTGCCTATAAAAGTCGCGTTTATATGTGTGTGTGCGTGCGCACGTGTGTTCGAAACTGAATAAAGTAAATACTGTTACGTTTTGTGCAGATTGAGCGTGCCCGAGGCGACGCCGTTCACGGCGGTGCTGAAGTTCGCGGCGGAGGAGTTCCGCGTGGAGCCCGCCACCAGCGCCATCATCACCGATGACGGCATCGGCATCAACCCGCAACAAACCGCAGGTGAGGCACGCAATTATAATTTCGCAATTTGTATTTCCTTATTTTACCCACATACTGACACTACTCATGAGTAAACAGAAAAATATATTTTAAAAAATATAAGTAGTAGGTATCTAAAAGATTTTTTTATTACATTTTGCCAAAACAGTTCCTGCCATTGACATACTGGTGACCCTTCTGAATGAATTGTTATATTTTATTAATTTGACTGTAGACATTTTTTTCTTTATTTTACATCCCTTACACGTCATTTGCTTGTTGGGTGGTTGGACTGAAATCTTTTGTTCTTATACTGCCTGTGGATGATTTATCAGTTTTGTATGTAATGTTTTCAGGCAATGTATTCCTGAAGCACGGGTCGGAGCTGAGGCTAATCCCGCGGGACCGTGTCGGCGCGCCGCACTAAACCGGGAACGCATATTCCTTTAATTTAAGCATTGTTTTATATATTTTATAATATATTGTATATTTTTGTTTATTTTATTAAACCATTTTGTAAAAATGGTAATTGGTTTTGCTTTTTATTGAAACCTTCAAGATGGCGAAATATTTTTTTATTCATAATTTGCACTGTTAAATAATTCAATAGCTATTATTTAGCATTAACGCCAAACTATCAACCGTTTGAAGTTAGTCATTTAACTGTACGTTACCTTGGTGAAAACAGACACCACTCGTGACTAGCTTCACGATGGAATAATGGTTTGCCGTTACATTAGAAATAATAGAAAATTGTACGTAGCAAATGTCATACATATATCTATGGTAATAAAACAGTTTAATTTATTAAGTTTTACACGATTTCCCAATAATATTAAACTTTACGCAAATAAGGATTTATAATGTGCTATTCTAAGTTTTAAAACACTTGTATTCTGATTTGAACTGAAACACAAATTACTGCAGTTACTTTTTTATTCATAATTTTATATTGTACCAGTGTTGTCAGTTGTGCGTAGCAAGAAAAAAACAACTCATATAATAAAAAACAAATTACCCCCTATTACATGGTACCAGACATGGTTGGCGATAAGGTTAAAAGGCGTAATGCTATAATAATAATAATACAGCTCTATTTATATACTGTCCCATTGCTGGACACGGGCCTTCTCTACTATTAAGTAGGATTAGGCCTTAGTCCACCATGCTGGCATAGTGCCAGTTGGTAGACTTCACACACCCTCCTTAAAATTATTTTTCCCAGAAATATCTTAGGTATACAGGTTTCCTCACTATGTGTCCCTTCACCGTGAAAGCAAGCGATAATTCACAAATACACACATAATTTTTAGAAAAGTCAGAGGTGTGTGCCCTTGGCATTTGAACCCACAGACATTCATCTCGGGAGTCCATTCCACACCCACCTAGGCTATCGCCGTTTTTTAACAATACTATGTAGGTAATTAAAAAAAAACAATAACTTTGGTAAGATTTATTACTCTTATACCTAATGGAACGTACATTGCACACTAGTCTATTCTCATGAGCGGCTCCACAGCCCGCAGGAACGACTTCTCGAACTCCTTCTCCGAGAACCGGTCCACTGAAGCCCTGCAAGTCAGTTCAATCTATTCAAAAGGATCTTTTTGATTGACATTTTAAAGTTAAATTTTATAAGTAATATGTTGTTTATAAAAATAGTGAAAAGTGAATGAAAAGGAATTTTTAGGCTTTCAGCATCAATTATTTAGGCTTTGTCCACCATAGCTAAAAATATAATTCAATAAAATTATTATCTGTGTTTTATAGTATCGATATTGTTATCGTTTAAAATATCGATACTGCAAAAATATAAATTCTTCAAAACAATCTCGAGAATTCGTATTTTTTTTTTATTTTGTTAATGAAACCAAACAGAAACTTACCTAGCGGCTTCAATAATCCTCTTCCTCTCGTCAGTAGGCAGTGCTATGACCTCTAGTATGGCGCGCGCGTACTCATCAGGCTCCGCGGCTAAGAACCCAGTGCGGGAGGTCTCCGACGTCTCTACGATATCAGCGAGCGGTCCGCCAGAGCGATGTGCAATTGTGATCAGTCCGGCCGCCATGCATTCAACCACACCTGCAATAATATTGTTTTCGTAACGGGAGCAATTATTTAAGTATCATTGTGATAAATATGGATAAAACACTTCACAATAATCGATATCATTTTCCATTTATAATTGCTAACAAGTCACAGGAGACATCCTACTTAATATTATAAATGTTATGTGAAGGTGGATGTATGTATGTATGTTCGTTCCTCTTTCACGAAAAAATTACTGAACGGATTTGGATGAAAATTTACAGTAATATTGGTTATACATCAGAATAATACACAGGGTAAAATTTATAATGACCGTGTAATTTGGTCCTAATATAAAGATACATATCAAGTAAGTCGAAATTTACTAAAAAATTTACGCCGCAAAACTTCTTCACGCGAACGAAGCCGTGTGCAAAAGCTAGTAATTTATATAATAACGTGTTACTGACTGATGCCGAAGTGTTCGTTCCACATGGCGTGCAGCGCGATGGAGGAGGTCTGGTAGAGCTGCAGCAGCGTGGCGTAGGGCGCGTTGACGTGGAAGTGCACGCTGCGCTCCAGCGACAGGTGCTTGGCGAGGTCCCGCAGGTGCTGCACGCGCTGCTCGTCCGCCTCGCCGCGGCACCCGCCCACCAGCACCAGCTGGATCTGTGGGCACGTTATCATATTCAGTTCCACTTCAGAGAAGGTGTTAAACGTAATCGTGTACCATTCCAAAATACGACATGATTTTGTTGACTGCCGAGGATTGATCATCGCTCGTCAATTATTACTTATTTAAGTAATTGTAGGATATAGTTTTGTCTCCTATTCATTATTTGTATGAAGTATCATAAAGGTTTTTGAAATTACATGATTTTTTATTTTTTTATCAACAGTCCCTCTTCTTACGATGTGCGGTAAAGTCATATTGCCGCGCTTATAAAAAAACTAGCACCGACCTCTTCCGTTATATTCTCAATATGAAATATGTTACCTTGTTCCAAAGCATCTCATTGTTGATGAGCAAGTTGCGCAGCTCGTACATGGCCTGCAGCATCAGCGGATGGTCTTTCTCCGGTCGGAACTGCGCGACCGCCACGATGCGGATCGGATCCGATGGCTTCACCAGAGACCGCAGCTGTTTTAGCTCCGTCACCTGCGATATTATGTCAACCAAAGGAATCAGTATGGGTTTAGTGATGTTAAGACTAACAATAGCTCATAAAGGAGTACATGAAGCCTAATTATTTTTTCATGAAGGAAAATAGTCTATGTTTTATTATTATGGAAAAAAATTATACAATGATTTCTTATGTTTACAATGTGAGACATTGAAATAAAAATATTTTACGGATTTATCGCGTTTTTTTATATTATAATTTCCTTCGTATTCTTCGGGGCCACGCGACGGCCTGAGGTGTTGGTCATTCGAAAATTCTCGCAATTGTTTTTTATATACTTTTCATTTATTTTGCAAAGGAATTAATACATGCAGCCTATCTGCCGAACTTACAAATACATTTAAACATGAATACTGGTGTGCCATACTCACGTCGCACGGCGGGTAGACCCGGTGCGTGCTGAGGGGCGCGGCCCACAGCTCGTGGATGTGCTCCTCGGTCCAGGTGCCGTTCACCATCACCACGTCCGCGCACCGACCCACTACGCCGTACAACTGGGGATGCAAACGTCATTATTACATTACTGTTGTAGCTCTTGCACATATAAAGAAGTAAAGAGGTTTTGAGAGTTTTAAGACATTTTTTATTTTATTTTCTATTTAATTAAAACCACAAGGTGATTGGATTTTTTTTTGTTTTCTGGTTTTTATAAACATTCCACACAATAATGGGCAATGCCATTCATCATGACCTTTGCATTACTGTTGCAGGACTTAGGTATATCTAGGTTGTAAGATATATTGAGTTTCTTGATAAGTAAAACTCATGAATTGCCAAATTAAATACATTCCTCATTATTGGATAGAAATAAAAGTATACTTGCCAAATCGTGTTTGCCCATCGTCATCAAATATGATTTATTTATAATCAAAATAGGTAGATCTAAAAATATACAATACTTAAAAATCCCATACCCATCCAAAAATCTTGTAATACAGCAGCTTGCACCACGTGAACAGCGGGTTCCTGGCTATCAGACTGGAGTTGTTGTACGATACGATGCGGTGCTTCACGCGGCGCATCATGGCCGCCGTGATGGTGGGGTAGTGCACGTAGCACCCCACCGGGCACGCTGCCAAGTACCGGAATATAGGGTACGTGAACGCGTACCCCGTCGTGTCTATGTATACATCTGGAATGGATATATTATAATGTTAATTGCTTTAATGACAATATTTTGGTATTACTGTCCTATAAGTAATGGTAGTAAGAAAAGGGTCAGATAATCTTAATTGGTTACTAAAAATATATTTGTCGCCGCAGCAGCTCGTTATTCGTTGAATTGGTGAATTTCCGGAGCGATAGTGGCGCCATCTATCATTACATCGAGGAAGTATTAGAAGAGGAGGGAGGTCGACTGCTGTATAAGGACCGGCCGAACGACGAGAGCAAGAATCTTGTAGAAGTTTTTGTACGAGTCTTGTTTGGACGCTCGAACCGAGCAAATTGTGTATTCCGCTAGTGTTACTATGCAGTAAATTGTTAGTGAAGTAAAGAAGTGTTTCAATAATCGAATAACTGTCTGGAAAATAAATATAGACCGGTGATACTTTGCCGGTCATGTAAAAAATAACCAAGTAAAGAGTTTTCACTACGACATATTATTTTCTAGCAGAAATTAAGAAATGTAATGTGGTACATTTTTTGAACCCAAAACTTATCATATTTGCAAATACAAAATGTATGAACATCAATACTTTTATTTTTTAGTCTCCAAGTTACAAGTTTCTCTTATGAAAAACAATACTTGATATGGCAATACACTATTACCATTCTATTAAGATTAAGTTTGATAATAGCCTCTAAGTAGGACTCATGTACTACCAATCATCATACCAAACAGTTCAAACTTCCTAAAATTTAAAACTCCTCACCAGGATTCAACTTCATGAACGCCTCCATCCCCAGCAGCATCGACCCAAGACTCTGCATGAGCAACGTGAAGTATGGATAGGTCTGCGCCTCGATCGGTTTCCTCATGCTGAGCCTCACAAACTGCACCTTTGAAGGATCCACCTTCACGCTGAACTGGTTCTGGGCTTTATCGAGTATTGCTTGAGGTTCTGCGGTCTCCACTGTATATATGTGTATGTTTGCATCTGGATACCTGTAGAAGAATATATATTTTTGTGACAATGTTATTGATGTCTTAAGTATTTAAGTCTATCTGGATAGATGTTACTGTCCCTTTTTTTATTTGTATGAACAATAAACGGTTACATGTTAGGGAAAAACTGCTTGTTTTAAAGAATACTTATGTAACAAGAAAATTTTTTAAAGTAATTGACCTACAATGGAAAATGGCACGTAGAAATGATGATGAAGTGGTATGAGTACTACTCATATAATATCAAACAATAACAATGATTGCTAACATTAAGATCTGCCAAAATTAGCCTATAATACTAAGCCATTAATATATATTTTTATTCCATCAACCACTGGCTTTCTAAGCCATAATTAGACGTGATGTTGGCAGTGTATGGTATTTAGGTAATTCTCCAATAAGAGTCATCTTTAAGTATTATCTTAGACCCTTGGGCCAAATATATGCACTCTCTTAGTCTAGTTACATTTTCATGTGTTCAGAAGCTTTTTAGCTAGTTCACTTGTAAGTTCAAGTCCCTCCTCATAACATTGACTGTTCTTATTAACCTCCTCTTTAACTATAGGCAACTCTAAGTACTCATAGATTTCTGTATTTTGCATAAACTAGTGTGCACTGGATATTGAGCGACAGACAATATTCTGAAACTGGTTACTAGTAGAGCCCCACAGCTCTACACTATAAGCCCTTATTGATTTTATAAAAGCCATTAATATAAAGATTTCTTGCTTGTTATCTCACCTTGCCATAATAGCCTTGATGGCAACCCACAGCACTCTCTCTCCTCCACCACCAGCATTGCAGTACGGGTGGAAGAATGCAACGTTAGCACCATCTCTTTTCCTCCGCGTCAACTTACGTTCCTTGATCCGCATGTACCAGGACGCGAATATGAACGCGAAAGGTATGAGTATGAAGCAGCATGCTAGCAGGAACCCTATAAAGAATGCTGGCAGGACCACAAGGAGCCTGAAAACATTAATACAAATAATTTCACTACAATATGGAATATCCTCATAGATCCTTAACCATGGGCTCATGAGGACTTCATTAAAATCTCACTAGTGATGATGAACTTCCATAACAACTTATGGTAGGATATTTATTAAATCCGCCCGGATAGTGACCACCATGCACAGGTTGTTAAAATCCGCAAAGTGGCCCACGAAAGTATTTCAGCGTTCCTAGCTCAGCCTATGTATATTCGGTTCCAACAAGCCAACATAATTATGTCAACTGCCGAGGGCTAATCGTCACTTGTCAGTCGACATTTTATTGGACTCCAATCCACTTACCATCAGCTGTGAGGTCACTTTTTAGTGCTCATATAAAAAAAAAACAATAGCAGTTTGTGTATTTCTCTTAAAACATTTGCACCTTTTGGCCAAAGCAATATAAACTTTGTGTCGTTCGAATGATTCGGTGGGAGAATGGAACAAGTTGCCTGGTCATGTAATGTCAACTCCAAATATATTCAAAACTGACTTGACCAATATATGGCAAATTTCAAAATCAGTTAATTAGATTGAGATTGTTTTGATAAAGGCACTTATCAGTATTTTGTAATTGTTTGTCTGATAAACATAAATAATATTGAAAAAGTTTTAAAATTGTCCATTTCAATATATTTGTAAACATTTACT
Source organism: Manduca sexta (assembly GCF_014839805.1). Classification (NCBI taxonomy): domain Eukaryota; kingdom Metazoa; phylum Arthropoda; class Insecta; order Lepidoptera; family Sphingidae; genus Manduca; species Manduca sexta. The sequence continues at coordinate 10,655,554 of NC_051121.1, read as the reverse complement.
ATGTAGAGATCAGTCTAATGTGTAGAGAATGGATTATATGCAATTAAAGCCCCAAAATATGTATGAAATATTTACAAATATGCAATAATAATTAATGAAAAGAAACCAATAATTCATTTCTTTTTATGCAAATCATCTTTATTCCAAATCTTGTGTAATTTTCAAATTAGTTTTCTCAATTAGTTTAGTGTCATTTTAATAAGCTTGCTTGATAACAATGCAATGTAATATTTTACTTATTGTTAGTTGTCCTAGTGAAAATAGACAATATTACCAAATAACTAGCCGAAGTGACCAAAATATGCAAATGCATGTAATCCAGCCTCTACTGATGTATAATGCTTGAGTATTGAAGTTACTATTGTCACAAAGAATACAGTGTAGTGATATTGTATTATTAACAAAGTAAGAAAACTACATTTTAAAATCACTAATTACCATTACAAAATCATTACGCCATTATGTTACACTATGATGACATATAAAGGGACTACAAGTATGAAATCTCCTTGGTTATGAGAATATTAATTTCTATTATACTGTATTATAACTTTCTACTATTACACTACTCTACAAAAAAATGGGTATGGAGCGCAACATAAAGCTGAGTACTAAATTCTGGTTAAACCGATATCGCTAAAGCCAAATCTGATGCCCAAATTTTTCCATCACGTCAGGATTTTCTGTTAATGTACATTCTTTTTTTTACTATTTTCAGGGCTATTTTGTGGTTTGGTAATGTAAAAATTAAAAAAAAAATAATTAATTACAAATATTTTTAATTAATTACAATAAACCTGACCAAATCTATAGTAAAAGCCAAAACCAAAGAATCAGGTGGATTTTTTCTTTGCGTATGGCGATTTTCTTTTATAATCAAGGTCAGTTTCTCTCATGAGGAACCAACAATGATCTCCCAACATCCCTGGATCCCATCGACCTTGGTATCGTTGTTCCATAGTAATGATGTCCTGATGGAACCTTTCCTCCTGTTCATCACTCACAGCTCCTAAGTTTTGCGGGAAAAAATCCAAATGAGAATGCAGGAAATGGATGTTTAACGACATTCTGCAGCCCATTTTTTGGTAATTTTTTTAATAAGTCGGTAACGATTTGTTCATAATTTTCTGATTTTATGTTTCCCAAAAATTGCCTAATGATACATTTCAGTGAGTTCCAAGCATTTAATTCAATGTCGTTGAGTTTTTTCAAAATCTGTATCTTTCATAAGTTTGCGTATTTGTGGGCCCACAAAAATGCCTTCCTTTAATTTGGCGTCGCTTAGTTTTGGAAAAATTGTTTTTAAATATTGAAAAGCCGGGCCTTCCTTATTGAGAGCTTTTACAAAATTTTTAACGAGTCCAAGTTTAACGCGGACTAAGTCGTTTAGTTCAGGCTGTTCTATCAAATGGGGTTCTCTACTTCTATCATCATAAGATGGAACAAACGATGAAGCTGTATCTAAAGATGCCTCGGAAACGATTTCCATTGCCACTGGAGGAACTGGTATCGGTAACTCTTCGCTATGTGGAAGCGGTCTTGTAGCTGAAGAAGTGTCGGGATAAACAATGTTTGTTTTTTCTTGAAAAGCCCACGACATTTGTTAAGCAGAAGTAACAGTCCACATCATGGCTAGTAGGCTCACGCCAGATCATTGGGACAGCAAATGGCATTGAAGAACGCTTTCCATTCATCCAGTTACTTAAATTTGCAATACACGTAACACAACATCGGTGAGGTGCCCATTCTTTGTCTTGGTGACCGATAGTAAAACCAAAATAACTCTCGTATAACATCTTAACATTTTCACTGATTACTCTTCTTTGTGTAGAAGTTGTAAACGAGCCACAAATAAAACAAAATGAATCTGCAGAATTAACACAAGTACGTTTAGCGATTTTAGCCATTTTGAACTAAAAAAAAGTAAAAAGCTACTCGAATTCACCGAGAACAGCTCACGGAAAAGAGTTAAATGACAAGTGACAATCGTAATAAACGATTATGGACATTTATTTTAGTATCTACCCTCAATAAGAAATTAAAATGGTTCGAATCGTACTTAATTTGGGCGTATACCATACGTTTACATTTATAAAAAAAAAAAAAAAACCTGACGTGTAGGAGACTTTTGGTGATTATATTCGTTATCAGTAATGTTTAACTAGACAGAAAGTAAATGCAGTTACTCTGTTGCGAAATTTTGTAAAGTAGTGTTATTTACGATATCCGGCTTACCGTCATCACATGATTTATCTGTAAGTAACATCGACGTTTGGTCGATATCGCAAATTATTAAAAATTCAATACGCGCTTGGGAAAATGATGACGTGGTGTTATACTTTTAAGTTTTTAAACACGTATGTAACATAAAATCATTAATATAAACAAGTGTTGGCTAAAAACAAATATGATTAGACAAAATATACTTACAGGAACCACTGCCAAAACATAGTGGTGTGGGCGTTTTAGCAAAGGTAATTGTTTGGAAATAATCTGCACGGGTTGTAGAGGGATAATTGAGGACTTTTTATGTAATTACAAATAGGTTTTACATTATTTAAAATGGTTTGTCCACCTATAACCTAATACGTAAACATTTGACATCACAACTTTGCTGACATTTCATTTTGACTGACAAGTAAATGTTACTCTCTTACGGTAAATTACGATTACAAATTCAGACATTCGATTATCGATATCGATAATTATTGTAAACTTTATTAGACACCATTTTTTTGTAGGGAATTCCGCTTTATAATAAATCATTGGATTCCGCACGACTTAGGCAAGTATGTATAAAGGTAACTCATTTAGGCTCAGCATTTAAGTTTAGAATATTGTCATTGTGGGTTTCTACCTAATAGTAAATTATCTAAATAGCTAACTAAATATAAAAAAATATATATATATTCATTGTATTATATACTTACTAGGTGGGTATCACAAAAATCGATTCCCGTGTATTGGGTTTGTTTTATTGTTTCATTGTATTACATCAAGATGTAACTTTGTATCTTTTTAAAATTATATATAATTTATTATGATTGGTTATGATGAGAAATAATAACAGATATTATATGAATGTAAGCTCACTTTTGTAATCATGAAGTTATTTCATCTGTAATCAAGTATAATAAAAATGTAAATCAACTTTACACTGATTGATTTGAAATACATATTATCAAATGAATATGAGTGCAACAAAGTTGACATAATTATGATTTTTTGCTTACCTATTAAAAGGAAAATAAAATACGATTTGTGATTGGATTTCTTAGTGTTTTTACTTAGATCAGTGGCCTTTCTAAAGCATTTCACCGATAAATTCTTAATTCAAAGGTAAAATACCCTTAATGAATAATTTTACTAATAGTAAACCTTTTTTGTCTAATTAATTAGTATTGCAATGCAGAATTATTTCAGTGGGGTAGGCACACGACTTCTCTTTCTGTTTAATTTTCATTTAGTAGGACGTATGATGTTTATATGATGTGATAATTGTAATTAATGATCTGAACAAACTTACATACATACAAAACTCCTGTTTTTTATCCCCGTAGGAATGCACACACTTTTCGCTATGATGGGATATCAATTTTGGAAGTGGTAAAAACTCTGTTTGGATTTCATGAAGATTAAAGCCAGTCTAATAAGCGTAAGAGATAATCAGGACTGTGCAGTACCAAAAAATATAATAAGCAGTTCTTGATTATGTCGCTGCTGTGTCCTAGCAAATTGGACGCTAAACAACGCATACACCGAGCCCGAAATGACGAAGCAACTACAAAAAAATAATAATTAAATGAGTACTTGTTTCACTTTAAAATTTAAATTCGTAAAAATGTTATGGTCATTTATCGAACCCATTAAATACATAATAAAAAACGTGAATAATTTTAAAAACAATTTATTACATTAAAATAATATCACCCAATCTGTGTATATTCAATATTACTCCAATTTGATAAAAAATACTCAAAAATTAATAATAATTGATATTGCTTATCCACGTAGGAGAGCGAATTCACACTTATACATTTTTAAAATCATTAAAAATATTCAAAAAAATTGACTTATTTGTATAAATATTTACTGTGTGACTAATTATTTGTTGTATTTTTTCATTCTCATTATCTCATACTCGCTAGTCGTTACTATTTCATACTTTAAATTCTATCTTAAAAAAAAATATATATTATTCATAAAAATGTATTACTAAATAATAAGTGTAAGGTATTTGTCTTGACATTATCTATAAATATATTAGAATAGCCATGTTTATGTTAGCCCATAAATGACTTTAAATTAAACAAAACAACTTTTTTGTATAACATTGAAAAAATATCTCTTAATAGATATAGAACCTTATTCCACAAACATAAGGTATAATAACCGGCACTAGTCTTGTACACTAACGACCAGTGGTGAGGACAAGCTCGCATTAATACAAACTGGATGACTATAGTAGCTGCATGGTACGTGTAAACCAATAGACAACGACCATCGACTATTAAACCAATCGCGTGAACGTCAAACGTTTAACAGGCCGGCATAATTGTGTCGACTGTCGCGGTAATCATCTCACATTAGTCAACATACTATTGGACCCCGTCCACTTATCATCAGGTACAGCGCGGTCATTATGCAATGCCAGTTTAAAAAAAAAACTAATCAATGAAGAGTATGCTTATAACGTGCCAGTAGTTTTACTATTATACGCTGCTTATTTTTCTACGTCATAAACGTGTGCTATGTGTGTACCTTACACTAATTACAATCGTATGGTATTCCTAATCAGTATCAAAAAATTGTGCGCGTTTTATACTTCAATTACATCTGTGTACTGATAACATGGGGTTGTGTTTGTAATAATCTAAACTTTTTTTGTTTTTTTTTCTTCTTACTTTATCATGTACTGTAGTCTTTACCCTACACTGATTGAAAAGAGCAACACCAGAGTTTCTTGCCCGTTCTTCTCTGGTGAAAACTGCTTTCCGAACTGGTGGTAGAGTTAATATTGACGGAATCTAAATAATGTATAACATTTTACAGATTCAAATAAATCATTTCATTTCATTTCAATAATAACTAAGGTTCGATAATATGCTGCCGAGGGTATTCTACTGTTTGTTGATATTTCCTTTTATTAGTTAAAAGTAATAATCCATAAAATGTTGATCTGGGTATCGATACTCGATACTGTTTAGTATCGATGCCGTAATTACTACGACAGAGTTTTTAAAGCTTTTCTTCTATAACAATATGCAGTGTCGTTTTGATTTAACTCCGTAATTGCACGCATGACGTCACGGGTATGTAAAATATAAAAACATTGATTAAAAATCGAAACTTAATTCATATATGACGTCGCAGTTATTGTAAAACACTTTACCGTCGATTTTATTAAACGATCCCAATTTTTGGGTCAATTGCAAACATCAATCAAAATAAATTATCTGTAAGCATGTTAAACTTCATTCTGATCGGTCCATTGTAGTTATTTATCCAAAGGAACTTTTATTAAAATCGTTTATTGTAATCGCCCGTTAAATTTAATACTTTTGTTTATAATTCGTACCACTATCCGCTATCGACTATCGATACCCGAAGCTGGTACCTCACACTAATAATACATATATTTTGCTTTACTAAACAATTGATAATTCTTCAGCGTTTTGGCTTGCTATGTCGAGTATCGTCGTCAAGTATCGTTGTCAAGACAATACATTATATACAGGGTCATTTTGACATAGCGTTACTAAATGAAACTATATCCTCGACTTAACATTTGCTAACATTGTGCCAAAGATCATCCATTAATAACGAATATGTTCACCAAAAATCCTGGTTTTAGTTTTTTGATTTATTGATCATTTTGGAGTTTAGAGCGAATATAGCGTGTGCGTGAGTGTAGTTCTAACTGAAAGTATTATTTTGACGCTACGACGAATTCTCTCAGAGTAGTAGTAGTGGCATTCGGCCCATAAAATTATATTTACATTTTATTAATATTTAATTTGTTCGAAACTGACAATTTTTTATTTTACATCTATGGCTCATGTAACTTATTGTAAAGTGTTACTTCCAAGTAGTATGTGGTTTCATTTATTAACGCTATGTCGAAATGAGCCTGTATATAGTTTTAACGTTTGTTAGTAAGGTCGATACAAATTAAGTGAGATCGTCGTTCTGCAGTGGGTGTGCTTCGTCAGTGACTTCGGCGGCCAGGTCTGCGAACTTCGCCACGTAGTCCACGCTCGACTCCGCCATCAGAGACTGCAGATGGGAATCCACCTGTATAATATACGATGTACTTTGTAAGTGGCTTGTCTGCTGCTCTATGCTATGAAAACCTAATTGTTGGTTAAATTTATATTTAATTTTTAGTGTTTTGTTAAAAAATAAATAAACATTTTACTAAATATAATAATATCAGCCCTGTATTATATAGTTGCCCACTGCTGAGCACGGGCCTCCTCTACTACTGAGAGGGATTAGGCCTTAGTCCACCACGCTGGCCTAGTGCGGGCTGGTAGACTTCACAAACCTTCCAAATTCCTATACAGAACTACTCAGTATGCAGGTTTCCTCGCGATATTTTTCTTCACCGTTAAAGCAAGCGATAATTCACAAATTCATTCTTTGAAATATTTATATTTAATTAAAATCAGCTTTATCTATAATTAAATAAGTTTTATTCTTAATCGCACATGTATTTAGAAAGATAAAAGCCAAGTAAGACATAATATAATCTAATGGTATCCGGATTCAAAGAGGCCGGCATAATTGTACCGACTAGCGAATCGTTTATCATCATTCGGTATTCTATTTACATCCACTTACCATGATGCAGGAGGGTCAGTTTGTCGTGACCGTTATAAAAAATAATAATAACAGATCAATCATCACATTAGACAAATATAATAAAAATTAAATATAGTCCCTAAGTCGATATCGCACCATTGCAACTAAAGCGACCTAGCTAAAAATTTATATGTCGCCGCAGCACTGGTGAATTTCCGGAGCGATAGTGGCGCCATCTATCATTACATCGAGGAAGTATTAGAAAAGGAGGGAGGTCGACTGCTGTCAATATAAGGACCGGCCGAACGACGAGAGCTGTTTTTTACCAGTCTTGTTTGGACGCTCGAACCGAGCACATTGTGTATTCCGCTAGTGTTACTATGCAGTAAATTGTTAATGAAGTAAAGAAGTGTTTCAATCATTGAATAACTGTCTGGAATATAAATATACACCGGTGATACTTTGCCGGTTATGAAAAAAAAAATAACCAAGTAAATAGTTTTCGCTCCGACATATATATTTTTTAATTTTGTTAAAAATGATCTTCCAAAGCATGCTCTACAACCCTAAGACAAGAACAAGACAAAATTATAGAATAGAAACAAACTCTTACTTTCGCCGCGACCGCCCAATTCACTGCTTTTTATATTGTTTTCAAAACTTTTTTTGTTTCCTACAAATCATCTTATGCCACCTTAGTTCTAAGAGTGCGAATGTATACTGTAATGTTACTAACAGCCAGGTCAGGCTGCGGTCGCCCCTCCAGGTGTCCCAGGAAGCTGCTGAGGGAGAAGTCCTGCACGGAGCCCTCCAGCCAGCCCTCAGCGTCGCGCAGCAGCCGCGACGGGGAGAGGGACATCGACTCCGACGGCAGGAAGTCTGGTATTTAACACAAATTTTACCAATGGTAGGATAATTGTATAATGACTCTAGTATAGAAGGTGTAAAACTCGCTAAAGTAACGTTAGTGTATCGCATTCCGGAACCAATCTGAGTATAATGCTAAGACGTTTTTATAATATAGATACGTTGTCCGAGCTCAATACTGGCAAGTCGAAAGCAAGGTAATTGCCCGACTTAACAGCCAATGAGCGTGCGGCACTAACGTTGTTACGTAACTGTCGACGTATACATATCCTTTTCTAACGAATGCGTGCTGCATCTTTTTATTCCTTCTTCGAGCCAATTTGTAATTATATGTACAGGTGCGTGAATATAGCAAGTAGTGCGCCGTTTTTATGTGCCATTTTGTTAGTGTATGACGCGTCTATTTGTAAAACGTCATTGGTATAATGTATATCCGGTTTTATGCATCATTGACACTACGGCGTGGTGCAGATAACTTACAAAAATAAATACAGTCGAATTGAACCTCCTCCTTGTTTTGAAGTCGGTTAAAAAGAATCTCCCGTCACGCATAAGTATGCCCAAGTTGTGTGCCTGCTATTATACCATCAGGAGATCCACACTTACTGGTGGTCTTACTGGTGGTAGGTCTCTCATATGTGTGAGTCTGTCCAGGTAGGTACCACCACAATGTCTATTTCTACCGCCAAGCAACAGTGTAGTCACATTGTAGCCAGTGTAAGTACTGGACATATTAAGACTTAATATCTCTCTTATCAGGATGGCGAGCGCAATAGAATACCAAACAATACTTTGTAATTCAAGGTGTTGCTGTTTCTACTGTTTATGGGCGGTCGTATCGCTTACCATCAGGCGAACGGCAAGCTCGTCTCGTCATTCAAAGCAACAAAAAAAAAGTTTTAGAAAGCACCATATATAGCATTTCCAAATCCGTGCCTTTGTAAGTGGTCGCTGGAGCACAGTACTTATGTTTTGTGCTACTAACCGCCATTTTCAATAAGCAATCCCAATAACAACAAGGGAAGCAAGGTAAGACCCAAGCAGTATGAAGTTAGTCACTCACGTCCGATGTCAGCGCCGTCGGTTCTGTGCTCGACGTGTGGCTCACTTCCGCCCTCGCCCTCCTTCGAGCTAATGGTACTCGTCGCTTCCGACTTCACGTCGACGGACGGTCTCATCTCTTCGCCGAGGTCCTCTTCTTCGCTTTCTGCAAAATAATACAGTTGATTATACCACCACCATAGTGGTTATGGTCTGCAAATCATGTAAGAGTGGACGGTGGCACGAATTTGACTACGAGAAATAGAGATTGGCGAACTACTGGAAACATTAATAACAATGTAAATAAAGACCAGAAATATCAGAGGTTTGCTCGTTAAAAAACTCAAATATCTTAGCTTAGGTCCTTTCCTCTTTGTAACTAACGCTATAAAACCATCGATATATATATGTACTACTAGATTCGGCGTTCCAAACATTCACTGCGTTCAACTGAATTGAACTGCAATCCATTCAAACTGACTTTAGTATGGTCTATATTGACAGCTTGTGGTTGTGTTCGGAGTGACGCTCATGATATAAGAACTCGAGTCTAAGTGTAAACCTGGATACGAATAAAAAATATTAGTGAAATAAGTAAAATTATTTGTTGTTCAAATGAACAAATAGGTTATAACAGTGACGTTTTGGTTGCCATTTTAGTTCAGATTTTGAACAAATAGTTTATATGGACGTTCGTGTCTATAATGTATAAAACAATTTAAAAGTATTTTGGATGCCAAGGCAAATAGGGACGTACCTTCGTGCACGGCGTCGGCTCCATTATTCGGGATGGTGATAGGGATGCGCCGGTCGCCGTCGTGGAAGTAGAACTGTCCGTTCGACTCGCTCAGCACGTAGAAGAACGACATGCTGCAAATACACATACATACATATGTACAATATGTATGTATGTACATACATATTGTACCATATCGCACCCTTAGAATATAAGATTATAATAATTCACTGTTCCCCATTTATTTGTTTTCGGTTTTATGGGAATATATTACTGAAAAAGACATTGATCTTATGATATATATAATTCTGTTTGTGTATAAATATAACACACAACTTTGTAATAGTGAGCCAGCGATTCACCAGGGCCAATTTGTTACCGGATCGGTTGGCACTGAATAGGCAAACCCAATATCACTCTGTTCGATCAAAATCACAACACGGCAGTCGTATCGAAATAAAACTGTGCAATTGAAGCAAACAGATTATCTAATTAGGCTGAAGACCAGTGGTGCCCAAAGCCGACTGGACCGCGATCCACCTAACAATACCTACCAAATTCTGGACACACCTCTTGGCAATAATGAAGTTCAATACTTAATTACATACACGGAGAACTCTTTCATGAGCATATTAATTTCCTTTCTCGTTCAACAGTGAACGCCCGACTGTTCGCCGGATCGATCTATATATTGTCATATTATAGACAGTTATAGCCGTTATTTATAGACCAGGAAGTAACAAAAAAATTCACGTTGAACTTACTCCGAGCTGGTGGTAGGCGGTGGTGGTTTGGGCAGTATCTTCGGCGGCGGAGGCGGCGAGTTCGGAACTATCTTTACTGGTATTAAATCTGGTACAAAAATAAACTTTATTATTTAAACCATTAGGTTGGTAGCACTTTTAACACGAATTTAGCTCGTGCGTATATATCGCACCCTTAATAAAATAATGACCTATTTCAAAATTGTTAATTTGTGACAGTCGTCGGCAAACTATTTTTCGTTTGCTACCTTTTTTTCGAAATTGCTATAAAATTGAGCTTATTAAAGATAGGTAAAAAATGAAACGTATAGCATGAAAAAAAGGGAAAAAACTAAAAAGTCGCAAACAGAAATTGGTTGTTTCAAGATTCCCACAAATTGGCAATTTTGGAATGGATCACTATTTTATTAAGAGTGCGATATGGGATTTTTGTACGAATATAGTCCGTAAGTTGAGTGCGTTTTATCATATACCAGGGAAGGCGAACCTTTAATGATTAACGTGTCATTATTTATTGTTGGAAACAAGGACGCAAATGATTAAGCGTCTACTTGGAAGAACGAACTGGCGTTTTTAAATATTATTTTTTTATCCTGTCACTTGGTTTGCTTCACTTCGATATCGTACTTTACTAGTCCTCTTCACTGTATTATTTTATTTCCCATAAATTGTATTTATAGTTTGTTACTTTGTAGCGTTGTTTTTATAATTTATAACAAAAAAAAATATGGCCTGTAATGTACCATCCAGAACTTGTTTTATCTATGTAAGTGTTTCTTTTTAGCGACTTTTTTATGACTCAACATGTTTTTTTGCCATATTATTCCCTTGTCTGAATTATTTTGTCACGTGTCAATAGTTCGCCATCTCTGTCAGTTTTTTTTATATATTGCAAATATATATAAAAAAGTAAAATACATAGCTCCTTATTCGTAGACGTTATTTATCTAAGGACGGAGCATTGCTGTGATAACAAGTCTGTTTCTGTGCTGACAGCATGGCAGCCTTCGCAGTGCGTAGACAGAGCCGTTAGATTGGCTAATATTGAGATACAACAATACTCAGCAGCTTTACTCCGTCCTTAGATAAAAAAACGTCTATGAATAAGGGGGATAGTATTTAATGTGTAAGCTTCTCTAGTATTTGGTATGTTGAAATGTAGGAAATTGCACGAGTGAATGTTATACGAAGATGTATTCAAAGTGTGTACGGACTGCTGGGCGGCGGCAGCTTGGGCAGCAGCGGCAGCAGGCGCTGCACCACCACGCGCGACGGCACGCGCCGCCGCCAGCGCGGCAGACCCTCCAGGCTCACCGCACGCGGCGCCTGCCACACACACGTACAGCACACAGCGTAACTTGTAAGTCGATTTATATAGGCAAAACATACATACGTATACAGTAATATTATACTATAAGTTAAAGTGCAATCATTACTGTTTTACTTTGAAAATAGTTTTAAGGCTTATCTGAGACTATAGCAATAAAAAAAAATACAAGCGTGTTTTTTTAAGACGTCTCTTACAAGTTTCAAAATTAAAAAATAAAATCAGCATTTTAAATAACAAAAAAAAATATTTTTAGCATATGAAAAAAACTGATGGAATTTGTGTGAACCAGAATATTTAAACAGGGAGTAATTAATGTAGCTACGTGTATATATTAGTCGCACCTGTTGCTGCGGGCGCGGCGCGATGGGCGGCGGGTGTCGGAACACGCCGCCCGCCGCGCCGCCGCGCGGGCAGGCGCGGGGCGCCGACACCTGCGCACACAACACACCTTCACTATACAAGTTTTATTGCCTCCGAACTCCGAAGACGAGCCAACGGCCCATCAGATGGTAAGTAGTCACTGTCACTAATGGGCGTCAACAATGCTAGACGATGAGCTTAGTCGCTGCCGACCTTAAAATCTTTTTAAGTCTCAATTCAAGAGAAACGTATAACGCCGTTGGAATATTGAAACTACATGAAACACATATTTATCTTGCAATCAATAATATCTCGAAATTAATCTGCACTTTATATCTAAGATTATATCAACTAATAATGTCAATATTTAATCCACTTCATTTGACGGTTTATTTTGCATTTAGTTTTTTTTTTAAATATCATTTATCTTGGACAATGCCTGCAGTAAGGTCGGTGGGTACCTGTTTCCGCTGCTGTCCGCAGACGTGTCCGCAGTCGCAGCGTGCGATGGCGCCGGGCAGGGCCGACACGTGCGGGTTGCCCGCCAGCGCCAGCAGGCGCTTCAGTCTGCAAACCAACATAACATGACGTCAGAACAACACGAATAGCTACATCCGGCTCGAAGGACCAAAATATATTCAAATAAAACTGTCATTAATTTATTTTGCACTATGACCATAAATGCCAGTAAATCTTCGAAGCATAATGAGTAAAAATTAAACAAATTATCGCGCAATAAATCATTTTAATAATTTTATTTCAATGTAGAACATTCCCATGAACAGAAGACAAACTGTATTCATTCTTTCCATAGTATTTTTGACGAAATGCCACGCATACGCAGCGCATTCATCAGATTTGTTCGCACCATTCTCCTTAAAATCGTATCAAGTGTACAGTGTGCCGTTACCTCTCACTGAGTTGCGAGAAGCCCGCGTCGGTGGGCGGCGCCTGCGGCAGCGGCCGGTTGATCAGTTTGCTGATGAGCTTGAGCGAGCCGCTGCACGCGCTCGACGACTTGTGCTCCGGGGACGCTAGCTGCTCACCTGATGACAATATTATACTGCATAATACATTTAATGAAATCCAGACACGTATTGTGCAGTTTTCAAGCGCCTACTAAGTGTAGTAGTAAATAAATAAAATAAAAACAGAGCATAAATGTGTAGCCCAATGTAAAAGGAAGTAAGTCTATATCCAATGTCCAAACACTAATTCCGGTTTCCGAGCTGCTAATAAGTAAAAAAACCTATTATTACTCCTCAAACCGTGATTTCAGAACGGTATCATACGCAAACGGAATAAAACTAAATAACCCTAAATAACAAATAGCTCACCTTTCCTCTCGTCCCCTGACAGGCCGTCATTACTATCTTGGCTGAAGGTGTTCTTCGGCGAGAACATGTCGTTGTCACTCTCCCGCGCCCCTCTCTCGTCCTCCACGGAGCTGTCACCCTTGTCAGGCGTCTTGTCCGCCTTCTCTTTCTTCTCGATATGTTTGTCCTTCTCGTCTTTAGTCTTGGCGGGTTGGGGTAGTGGCGACGTTGGCTCCGCCCACCAGTAGTCCAATTCGAGCTTCGAACGTGAACCAAACTGCAATATTTTTTTTCCTTTATTTTCTCAGATCCAGTCAAACACACAATTTTCCAAGACCACAATGTGGGGCACAATACTATCATTCATGTAAAATTAAAAAACAATTATAAAAAATAGAACAAAATAAAACATATTTAAATAAATAAATACTAATTATTAGGTTAACATAGGTTACAGAATAAGTAACAAAATCTTTGCCAATTCACTCGACTTGCATGCCAAAAAATATTTGAAACTCCTCATAATTATGTTGTTTTTTGCTGCAACGCAATGGTTCATTTGTTACAAACAATCATTTACCCCGAAAATGAAGCCACTCACCATCAGATATAGGTCTCCAATGGTCAAGTCACCTGCGTCGTACACACTCCAGCCCTTCCGGATCTGACGTAGCGCCATCTCCACGTCTACGTCGGCCTTCATGTCCTCTTCCGGTTTGGTTGGTTCATCTTCCACTTTGGCCGGTTCATCCTCAGTTTTGATCGGTTCGTCGATTTTCGGCTCGTCTTGGTTGTCCATCACCAATGTGTATATACTACCACCGCGCTTTTTCGGATGCAACCGAAATTTTACCTGAAAATTATGGAATGGATTAACGACAGATCGAGAAAGGGAATACATCTATAGAAAGAGCGAGAATATATTTTACAGATCGAATTAAATGCAGATTTATGTACGAAAATAGAGTAATAGGAATTCCTTTGGCAGACTTCTCAAAGGCAAAAACAGATCTTATTCTGTGAGAATTAGGTGCGCGTGTGAATACTCAAAGTGGTATTTAAGGGTATTGATGGAGTAATCTATAAACACATTAGACTGACCTTCAAATTCTTGAACTTATGCTCCTTCCCCTTATCACTTTTCCCCTGGTCACTCTCATTATCAGTATCACTCTTATTGAACTTTTCATCATCCTCCATTTCAGAGAAGCTGTCTTTTTCTTTCTCGGACATATCCTTGTCCCTCTCTGGCATGTTTTCTCCTTCTTCCTCAGCAGTTTCCTCAGATTTTACCTCTTTCTCATCCTCAGTACTAGGTTTCTCCTCGTCTTCTACATGGTGTTTGTAGGAAGCCATTAATTCGATGCCGTCTATGGCAGTCTCCTCTATATTCATTAGTTTCGGTTCTTGCTCGTCCATTTTGAATTTCTTCTGCTCTACATCTTTGTCTGTTGCACTGTCTTTTCTTTGGCGTTTTGGTGTTCTTATTTTTGCTGTAAATGTTTTATAATAAAGAGAAAATATATATTTTTTATTAAAAGTTTTGTGATATCTCCAGAGCTGAAAATCATTATAAGGGTATGTTTCATTTCCCCAAGGGGACCTTCACTGACGCAGTCAATTCATGATGTCATAATAAAAAAAAACCTAATTAAAAATATCCACCCAAGTTCGCGAGTGTAACTTCAAGCACTTACAGGCACGGTCTTTATCTCTGCGCTGGGAGCCCATCCTCTCGAGATACGAGGAGAAGCAGATCTTCTGGCTGGACAGCTGCTCGCTGGGGCTCACGAGCGGCAGGTGGATCTCCGCGCCGGGCCGAGGACCCACGTGCAGCGCCAGCTTTCTGCCCTGTCTCTGTTCTGAATGCGATAGATGACTTCATAGTTATTGTTTTTAATAAAAAAATAACATCTAGAGTCAAGGACCCCGTTCAGATGCTTTAGACGCGCGTTATAACTACCTATACATGTATTTTATTTTGATCGAGGTGTTTACATGCCGACGCGCTTTAGACATACAAAATACGTGGACTACTTAATAGCCGATTTTCGTAGAAAAGTGTTATCATTGGATCAACAGCTTAAAGAGAACAATCAGAACAAACTCTAACATGCTTTCCAATAACTTAATTTAATTTGTTTATTCTTAGTATTTATTCGGCATCATACATTAGGATTGTTTATAGTAATTAGGTGTATGATCCATCAGTATGAAGCCCGAGCGGATCTGATACCTCTTCCTACTAGAGTTCTTCTAAACTTACCTTGTACAATAAGCCTTTCTGGTTCCAGCTTAAGATGGTGAGGTAGATCTTCTCGTTCTTCGTTCCGGTCCTCGCAGCGTGCCACCTCCTGGTACTCCTCCTCCCTGGCTGGTGAGTCTTCCGTTTTCAAATACATGTTCTGCGAGTGTCTACTGTGTTTTGGCTTTTTTATTTGTTAAGGAAACTTTTTTTTGTTAGTATTGTCATTAGTATGATAGTAATATCATGTCATATTCGTGAAAGTTTAACACGGTATTTGGATAAAAGTTCATAAATACACGTATTGCTGAACAGAATTGGGTGAATTTTGGTACATAAATAAATCTAAATATCTTGGATGAACGTGAAGTTTATTATTTATTCTGGAAAAGTAAATCGATCGTTAAAGGGTTAATTGGTTAAAGCAACATTTATTTGCGAATAAAATTTTATACATATTTGGAATCAGTTCATTTCTTTTTATTGTAATTTCAATTGAAAAAAATATTATGAATCAATTAGTCTGCCAACTGTCGACATAGTGGGAGTTATACTTAGTCTGGCCATAAATACTGTTACACTTAATTATAAAAAAATATTACATTTGAATTTCGAATCTGTCATTTTTATACGATTGTTCATTGTGTTTTCTCATTTTGGCGCCAATACATTGTAAAATATTTTGCGATATTAAAATGGTGTGGGGTGATAAAGAGAACCGAATCGCTGTGATAGCATTACACAAAGTAGGTATGGAGCCAAATGCAATTTTTAAAACTCTCCATACACTTGGTATTAGTAAAATGTTTGTGTACCGGGCTATTAATAGGTACAATGAGACCTCCTCTGTTTGTGACAGAAAAAGATCTGGCCGTCCACGTAGTGTTCGTACGAAAAAGGTGGTCAAAGCAGTAAGGGAAAGAATTCGAAGAAATCCTGTCCGAAAGCAAAAGATTTTATCTCGGGAAATGAAGATAGCACCTAGAACCATGTCGCGTATTTTAAAAGATGACTTAGGACTTGCAGCCTATAAGAGACGCACTGGCCATTTCTTAACTGATAATTTAAAGAAGAATAGGGTGGTAAAATCGAAACAACTACTGAAGCGGTACGCAAAGGGAGGTCACAGAAAAATTTTGTTTACGGATGAGAAAATTTTTACAATTGAGCAACATTTTAACAAACAAAATGACCGTATTTATGCTCAAAGCTCTAAGGAAGCTTCCCAATTAGTCGACAGAGTGCAACGTGGACATTATCCGACTTCAGTGATGGTTTGGTGGGGTGTTAGCTATGAAGGAGTGACTGAGCCATATTTTTGTGAAAAAGGTATCAAAACATCGGCACAAGTGTATCAAGATACCATTCTTGAGAAGGTAGTTAAGCCCCTTAACATCACCATGTTCAATAACCAAGTATGGTCCTTCCAGCAAGACTCGGCGCCGGGTCATAAAGCTCGGTCCACGCAGTCTTGGTTGGAATCGAACGTTTCGGACTTCATCAGAGCTGAAGACTGGCCGTCGTCTAGTCCCGATCTTAATCCGCTGGATTATGATTTGTGGTCAGTTTTAGAGAGTACAGCTTGCTCTAAACGCCATGATAATTTGGAGTCCCTAAAACAATCTATACGATTGGCAGTGAAGAATTTTCCCATGGAAAGAGTGCGTGCTTCTATTGATAACTGGCCTCTTCGTTTTAAAAGGACTGTATTGCAGCCAATGGAGACCACTTCGAATAAGCTTTTTATATTTTTAATTGTTTTATATTTATGTATTAAACTGACACACTGTAAAAGTAATAAATGTTATTTGCAGTTAACAATTTTCTTTTTTCTTTATTACAATATTTATGGCAAGACTAGGTATATTATACTACTGTATCGTGTGTAACCTGTAATCAGTAGTAAATATGTGAAATAAAGAAATAAAAATGTACAATAAAAGATTTTTAAGTGACAAAAACCGTGAGCAACAGTTAGTTTGTAATAAAATGCTATTGTAATAATGCTACAATGGTGCGTGGTGGTAAAGGATACGTGGTTGCGCCAGCGCAGCTGCAGCGCGCGCAGCAGCGCGGCGAGGCGCGTGCGCGCGGGCGCGAGCAGCGCGGCGCGCGGGTTGTGCGCGGCGGCCTGCACGCGCGCCCACGCGCCCGCGTCGCGCGCGTGCAGCGACACCTGCGCGCGCCCGCACACGCGCGACCCGCACGCCAGCTCTGCGCGGGCACACCATCTTACACTACTAGTTTTTTTTCTATTTTACACAATTATTTTTCTAGTGGTAACTGGTAACACTTTCTAAACATGTTCAATAAATATAAAAATATATTTTCAATCAAAAATATTTAAAAAAAAAAACGCACACAAACACATGAATTTTAGGACATCTTTACTCTTCATCTATTCATGTGATTTTATTCAGAAATCGCACGACATCCTCGTTTCCTAATAAACTTCTAATTTTATTATATTAATATTACACAACAGCTACTTCATAAAACACTTTATACTGCGACAACTTACTAATGATAAAAAAATACTTTTATATCTAATTTTTTATCGCTTCTATCATTTTAAAATTTTATTGCTTAAAAAACTTTCGACACAGACAAAACCGCAAGCATACACTTAGTAAATTATAATTATAACAACCCACTAATTAAATGATTTAAATTATATTTAAAAAAAACTAAATATATCATAAGCGCCAAACATCATGTCTTAGTCCCTACACCCACCTGTGATTTGGTTGAGTCTCCGAAGCGCGCGACACATGGGCGTGCGCACGCGCAGGTTCCTCCCGCGCGCGCGCACCACCATGCTGCCACCCAACACCATCTCTCCGAGCCGCGCGCACGTCTTTTCATTCACTGACACAAGCTTCTTGCGTAGTTCGCCGTAGTTTATCAACGCGTACAACTCCTGCGCCACCTTTTTTACATCTACAACAAGTTTTATATTATTGACGTGTTTCAAAATTAATAAATAGTATATATGCTACATAAGCTTGTAAGTGAGGATCAAACGCCAGCACAGCAAAACTATTACTTCACATGGATTTCTGAAGACTGGCTTTATTTTTGTTTTTGCAGGCTAAATGCGATTACAACCACCAGCTCGCCTCATTGGAGATCTTCTATCGTGTAGCGTATCTTGGCGTTGTACGTTGCACTAAGGTCAGATGTCTTCAGACCCAGCATGACCGCTTGATCGAATCCCTAAAGCTAAATTATACATCTTACCCCGACATCACATCGCCGTATCAGCCGTATCAGTGATACGGGGCCCTCGAGCTCTGGGACTCCTCTTGGCCCGTACCTACATTAAACTAAGCAGGTGCCCAAAATTTCGCACTGCCCTGAAGGGCCCTAAAGAAATATAAATAGGGCCCCCCTATGGCAAGCTACGCTACTGCCCGAATTATTTTTCTATTGGATTAATTTCGTTGCGGGATAATGACAAATTAGTTTTCCCTGAGACTCGCCGAGCTTCACTGCTCGGTGTCATAGCGTGCCACTGCTGATCCTGGCTTACAGGAGTTGTAGTGGTGGGTGTGAGGGAGGGAAAGACTCTACATATGTGTAGATCTATAAAACACATCGTACGTGATGGTGCATTAAATGATATGTTGATACCACTCCAAGGTGAGCCGTCTACTTTATTGTAGTGTCAGTACTCGGTGTTGTCATTAGTGTAAGTAATGCCGCGCCTTACGTGTGGCGGTACATGTGACTTAGTATCCATGTGATTTATTATTTTCATGGAGTCTAACATTATCATTTGATGATAAGTACTTGATTGCCGTTCTCACCACAAAGCTGTATATCAGTGGCGAATATTTAATGGTCCGAAAGGCAATCCAATACAACATATATGTAATGCATAAATGTAGTCGGCAAATCGTTCTTATAATAATTAGATTTAAATTACTAAAGTGAAGCCGGCAGCAATCGAGTTATATGGACCCTTCGGCACTGCTGTTTAGTGCCTCTCGCAAGATAGAACCATACATAATACACGCTCACGTCTCTTATTCCCGAACGGGTAGACAGAGGCGGAACAGGTGGACCCACTTTCTGTCGTGTATTCCGTCTCTTACGGGATGGGAGTGAGCCTATCGGGCACAAATTCCAGATTCCGGGCTCATACTGAGTAAGAAGAACCAATATCAATTTGCCCGATCCAGGAATCGAACGCCAGATTTCAACACTTCAGTCGTACTGTAATACAACTACGCCACCGAGGCAACCACGAAAATAAATAATATCCTAAAAACCACAAAAAATCTATATCCTTTATCTACCTCATTTATTTAATTTTGAAATATACAATCATAACTGACCACTTTTAGTCTCTAACACGAGGTCTTTAAAATGACTCTACGCCAATAGCTTTTGGAAACAATAAGTCCATACTCACTCTCACCAAAGTGCACATGCTTGGACAGCTTATGCCACGTCCTGTAGTAGAAGTGGCTGACTTGGGTCTTCGTCTTGAGATTCACATCAGGCATGCCCTTCTTCTTCATCTTAGCGCAGATGTACGAGGTGATCGCGTCGAAGTCCTTGCCGCACTCGTTGAGGGCTTCGAAGAACAGGTTCTTCTCGTCTGTAGACCAGAGGGCTTTGGGCATCCGCTGCTTCACCGTGGGGAACTTTAACTCCTTGTCGTCTATTTTGTTTGGTGTCTCGCATTCTTGTATCTCTATAGAAAAGAGATTGTAATTTTATTCAGGGTGGCATAATTGTGTCGACTGGCGAGTAATCATGTAGCGTCAACCGATAAATAAAGCCCAAAATTATTAAGGGTAAAACGTTTGCTATTTTTCGGTTAAACACTAATTATTATAAAACAAAGCTAGTCAATTGTGTACATGTATAAAATATGTTACATATTCTATTCATTATATATTCTATCTGGACACAATTCAATACGCCAATGACTTACCCCCTTATTCATAGCCGTTATTTATCTAAAGACGGAGCATTGCTGTGATAACAGTCTGTGTCTCAGTGCTGACGGCATGGAAGCCTTCGCAGTGCGTAGACATAGGGCCGTTGTGATTGGCTAATATTGAGATACAACTTTAATCTAGTTGGCTGTCAGATAAGCAAAGTTGAACAAACAGCAAGCTGTCAGATAAACAAAGCTGAACAAACAGCAAGCTGTCAGATAAACAAAGCTAAGAAACAGACTTGTTATCACAGCAATGCTCCGTCCTTAGATAAATAACGTCTATGAATATGGGCGTTAGCTTTGTTCCGCTAAATGATAAGATGCTGTTCCCTATTGTTTTAATGCATTAAATGTTATAATATGTAATGTTGTTGGTGTACCTTAGTACAAATAAATAAGCTTTAGGCAGTTCCTTTTTATTGCAGCTATGATTTTCCCTAAGCAAATTAATTATACAAGTAATATGTTGCATCTTATGCATTAATTACATAACAGAACCATAAAAATAATTTATAGCAAATAAAATACATTGTTGCATTAATTTTATTATCCCACGTTATTAATTACCTACCCACATCGGTATATATTATGTACAACGTACCAAATCACTGCTGGTAGATCTCTTATATGTGAGAGTAGGTACCACCGTAATGTCTATTTCTACCGCCAAGCAGCAGTGTGTCACTGTTGTGTTCCGAACGGCATTGTAGCCAGTGTAACTACTGGACATAATAAAACTTAACGTCTCATGTCTCAGGATGGTGAGTGCAGTGGAATACCAAACAATACTTTGTCATTCAAGGTATTGGATGGTATTTCTTCTATTTATGGGCGGTCGTATCGCTTACCATCAGGCGAACGGCAAGCTCGTCTCACCAGTCAAAGCAATAAAAAAAAAAGAAAGCGCTCCGTACATTCACTGTGTTTAACTGAATTGAACTGCAATCTATTCAAACTAATTGACAGTTTGTGGTTGTGTACGGAGTGGCGCTCATGATATAATTAAAAACTCGAGTCTAAGTGTAAACCTGGATGTGAATAAAAAATATAACCCAAATAAGTAAAATTATTTGTTGTCGCAGTGAATAAATAGCTTATAACAGTGACGTTTTGCCATTTTAGTTCAGATTTTGAACAAATAGTTTATATGGACGTTTGTGTGTATAGAATATATGTCAGTGCCTACCCATGATAAATACCTTAAATATCGTACACGTACATCAGCGCACTCAAATTCCATATGTCATTGTCAGAGCTTTAATTTCTAAACAGTTTAGTAATCTATACAATTATATAAAGCTGAAGAATTGTTTGTTTGAAAGCCCTAATCTTCGAAAGTACTGGTTCGAATTAAAAAAAATCTTTTAGTTTTGGATAGCCCATTTATCGAGGAAGGCTATAGGTATAACATCACATTATGACAGTAGGAGCGACGCATCAATAATCGTTCACATGAAGTCGAGGTATTTAACTATGCGAGCGACATGTTCGTCTCATAATTCCGATGTTTATTTTTTAACATCGAAATCAATGTCTCAAAAACCAAAAACGTAATTAAGTAAAAAAATTAAATACAACATCATTATTATAAAGACAGCCATATACAGATTACAGTCACCGCAGTAGAGTTCATTCCTACCACCTGGAGACGTATCGTTCCCAAACGGAAAAGTTCCAGCGTTCTTTTTTACCATATACGTGTTAGCTCAGGAATGAACTACCTTTGTCGGTGTTCCCTAGGCGCTATGACTTGTCCTTCTTCAAACGAAGCTTAAAAAGAGTATTGTCCCTACGGTAGCCAGCGGCTTGTCTGTGTCCCTGGCATCGCCGAGTCCATGAGCTGCGGTGGCCGCGTACCATCAGACGGACCGCTAGCTCGTCTGCCTATACTGGCATAATAAAAATCAAAAAGAAAAAGTTCAAGACATACCTGGCCGTTTGTCCCTATCGGGCGGTGGCTCCAGTCGCAGCTTTTTGATGACCCTGGCACTGGTCCTCTGCTGCTGTAGCGTGGTGAGCGAGCCCAGCAGCTCGGTGCGCTCCGCAGCCGGCGCCGGCGCAGACGGCGACACCACCGCCTCCTTACCCGCCACCTACGACGAACAATAAGGATTTTTATACGGGCATATCAGATTAATCCTCGACAATCGACATAATTAGACAGCCATGTTAGAAGCCATATAATAATAATAATAATATCAGCTCTGTATTATATACTTGCCCACTGCTGAGCACGGTCCTCCTCTACTACTGAGAGGGATTAGGCCTTAGTCCACCACGCTGGCCTAGTGCGGATTGGTAGACTTCACACACCCTCGAAATTCCTATAGAGAACTTCTCAGGTATGCAGGTTTCCTCACGATGTTTTCCTTCACCGTTAAAGCAAGCGATAATTCACAAAGAATACACACATAATTTTTTAGAAAAATCAGAGGTGTGTGCCCTTGGGATTTGAACCTGCGGACATTCGTCTCGGCAGTCCGTTCCACAACCAACTAGGCTATCGCCGCTTAGAAGCCATATATGTGGGGAATATCTGATCGTATTTTAAGATAATTATAAAATGTTTTTGCAAGCGTATCCGATTTTCGGTGCATAAGAGAAAGGTAAAAGTGTTTTCTCTCTGTCTCGCGAGCGATAGTGGATACGGCAGACGCTCGGGCGCGCGCGCAACCGTGTAATTAAAAATTAATCGGGTCAAAAGTAAGGACTTTTCGTGGATTCCACATCTTTTATTTACCCCTCATCCCTACATATATACTGGGTGCTCCCAGAAAACAAGCGCTACTCTGGCGGCTTTTCTTGGGCACGTTGATGTGCTATGCTGTATAAAAATTTCCTACCACCGGCAACTAAAACTGCCGGTTCTTAAATCAGTCATTAGTGTACTGTGTCAGGACATTACACGAATATTGTAAATATTATATCATCACAAGCACCAGGTAACTTGAATAGTACACTCTATTGGCATTTTATATTTTTTATCACAGGAAACAACATCTAACTGAATGAATGACAATGCGGTTTACGTAAAAACTGTACGTCGTGCGCATACCTCGGAATAGGATTTCAATTAATCTATCCATCTCTACACAAAACATTTTAATACTAGATTTCGTTAGTATAAAGAAGCAAGACACGAGCGGCTATAACGAAGGTCAAATGACAAGTTTTCACATTGACATACACACAGAGAGAGAAAGAGAGAGAGAGAGAGAGAGCGAGAGAGACACCTTTAATCCTCAAAAAGGTAGGTAGCAATACACCTGGCGCACCCAATTTCCACCGTGTATATTGTCCCATCGAGTGATACGGGACGTGCCCATTGCTATATCAGGCACAAATTCCAGACAACGAGATGATACCGAATAGAAAAAACAAATAATACTACCCAACCCGATTATCGAACCTGAGACCTCATCACTGCAGCCGTACCGTAAAATAACTACGCCATCGAGTCAGTCATGTGGAATTAAACGAAAAAGTGATCCCAAAGGCGGAGCAATCGTAAAGTCGAATTTTAGTACAAGAATTTCAATGATACGAGGTAATTCGCTTTACTGACGTTATGCACCAAAACAGTCCTGACTGGCATCACCAACCAGAACCAAGAGCTCTGCAAGGCACTGAACTATGCCTGTCACCCAGAGACAGAGACATTCCCGTCCTCACACGCACCACTACGACTCCTGGAAGCCAGGATCAGCAGTGGCACGCATTTTATGACAACGAACAGTGAAGCTCGGCGACTCTCAGGGAAAAATAATTTGTCATTATCCCGCAACGAAATTAATCAAATAGAAAGATAGAGAGGAGTTGGAAATATTAATTGTCCACTTCCCACCACCCACCCAGAGAAAACGAGCAACTCTCGTGGTTGCAATTTGAATGGTTTTATTTTATTTATTAATTTTTTTTTATTTGTTTATTTATACATATATTATAACACCATAACAGTTGAAACTAATGCGATGTTATACAGATTTAATTTTAACAATTTATTTATTGAAATAATAAATGTATTGACATTTATGAGCCATTTCAGTGAATTCTGACAGGTTACATATAAATATATCTAAGTTCTGAGGTATAGTGTTAAGCAATCGTATGGCCCGTGACAAGGGCGCAAACCTTAGAATATTTGTTCGCGGTGTTTTAAGACGGAACAGTGGTAGGAGAAAAAGAAAAACCCATCATCCCCCAACCCGAGAACCTAACTCAGCCCATAGCTTCACAAAGGCGGCTAAAGGATTTTGATTACACAACACAAAACAACACAGCACACGTGTTCACACCAATACCGCTATCAATCTAAATTACGATTATCGAAAATTATCGTCACGTAATTGTTTTTTAACAGCGTGCCGTTATGACAGTGAGATAATTAAAGTTGCCATTAGAACAGATATAGTCTGACGTGGGGCTGCCATCACCTAAATTGCCGACGCCGGATATACACGGCAAAATTCCCGAACGTTTGGGCAAAATAAGGGGTTTTCGCTGTAATAAAATATTTAATGCAACAAAAATAAAATTTATTCATTTATACTTGCGGGTTATCACAAATTAGTTTTTCACTAAGATTTATTCAAATTTTTCGCTAATCAAATAAAAAAAAAATTTCCCCTGACAATAAAAGTGTCCGGGTTATACCCGGACATTTTTTAAAAACTCCTACCGGACGGCCCCGGACGCTCTTAAAACTAGGGCAAATACGGGGAAATCCGGACGGATGGCAGCCCTAGTCTGATGGAATGATTTTTAATGAAACGAAATGCGGGCTAGTAGGTTAGGAGAACCTACCGCCACTTTGTCACATAATGTTACACTTCGTTGACCCCGTTCCGTCTTTTAACAATATATATTTTTTGTTATTTATTAATATAATATAATCCACTGCATTACCCTCTCTTTCTATTTCTCGTTTTTATGTGTATCCCATGGTTGTCTGAAAGACATTGCCTAGATAAGACCGCCATTTGTACATGTGCCTTTTATATCTCTTTTTTCTTTGAATAATTTTTTCTGTTTGGTTGTTGGTACAATAAAGAGTAAATAAATCAATTATGGAGGGCCCCATAGGCGGAAACCCTTATGAATTAATACAAGCAATATTGAATAATAAGAAAACCCATTCTTCAATTATATTAAGTACCTACATCTAAATTGTAAATGGTAATACCTCACATAATTGCTGTAAATGTAAAGAAAATCCAATAAGGTAATACGTAACACAAATAAAAAGGAAAGTGCGAATTACATATGTCAAGAAATTCCATAAAGCAAAATAAACCTTTTCCTCGTTATTTCTATGTTGTACAACAACCAGGAACAATTCAGTTTAATTTTAATCTTCTTTTTATTATTTTAATATAGATAATTGTCTCAGAGTAGAAATTTTATCATATCGGTTCAGTTACTTTAATTTTTAAACTAAAATAACAGGAATGAGTTTGGATTGTCTTGGGTTAATGATATCTATATACATGCTTTCTACATAGTATCACGCCTTTCTTCCGTTTCAGTGATAGGCAGTGAGGTGTGTGCTATATTAAGTCGTAAGTAATAGGGGAACACCGGACCGGAGATTCTTAGCGTAAAAATCGTCCGCGTCCGCAATACAGCTACGCCACCAAGCCAGTCTTTTTCTTACTAACACAAAAAAACAAAACATATAAACTTTTTAACAAAATATTTAATGAAATAAGTCACCGACTGCAAAATTAATAATCAATACATAATGTATTTTTTTTTTTATTAAAAAAATATTAATAATCAATTAGGCTATTGCGATCTATAAAAACACCCCTGAAGGTTGGACAGTGACGCAGGTTTTGGCGCGAAACCACGGACATAGTGTTAATATGATGCGTTATACGTCACCGGCGCACGCGCATGCCTGAGAGACGCAGTATTATGTGATAAAAACGATTGGCAGAACGCGCTAGTTTCGAGTGTTATGATAGCGATAGACGCCGAACGCGCGTAATTTCAATTTCGAACGCTCTATTTATTAAAAATAAATATATTACAAATGAACAAATATATATTTTAGTTTACTAAAATTAAATGTTTAATTGTCTTATTATTAAAATAAGTGTTAAACAACAGTACTATTAGTTTTTTACTCATAAAATAAATTAATTAAGATATTTTTATATAAGAAATCCTTGTTCGTCTGTGATAAATAAACTAACAATGAGTGTTTTAATAAAAGTATGCATATCTGTGATATTATCTATATACATTTCGAATGCGTGTGCGCAGAAATTGAGGAAAAACACATACGAATCAGTGGTAAGTGCACTTTTCGTAAATAGATATTTTATATGCTTTTCAATATTCAGAATATTATGAAACAAAATTTTAAAACTTAAAGAGCATTTCTTAGCAGCTTTTTCCTTAGTTGATAAAACGAGCCATTTTGAAAAAACAAAACTAAGTAGGTACTTATTTATTGCAACTTAATCATACAAATATAATCGCCAATTGTTTATTTACAAACTTTTCGTAATTCAAAGCAAAATATTAAAGTAGCTATATTACATAATGTTATATAGAATGACAAAACATTAATATTTATTTACGCTGGCCCAACTGGTCGTTGACATTTTTACCGGTCCACTCTGGGGCATTAAATTCTAAAATAGCCTTTAAAATTCACAAATATTCCGGTGAATTGTTAATGAAACATAAATGTTTTTTTTTATACCATATTATTCTTATTTGTCTTACTTCAAAAGTTGGCGACTTATTAGCAATTATATTTCTCTTATTTATATTTTCAAACTTAAAAAAAAAAAAACAAGAAAGGTAAGTAGCGTCAAGTAGACGTAGTGCACTCAATACTCATCCAACTACAAAATTAACAGCGAAAGTAAAGGTAAAAGGTTGCCTCAACACAAATATTAAAGTAGAAGCCATAAGAGTTCCCACGACACAAACGTCACTAAAGTAGAAGCAATAAAAGTTTCCACAACACAAACGTTACTAAAGTAAAAGCTATAAGAGTTCCCACAACACAAATTTCACTAAAGTATGCCATAAGAGTTCCCATAACACAAACGTCGCTAAAGTAAAAGCTATAAGAGTTCCCATATTACAACAGGCGCTAAAGTAGAAGCAATAAGAGTTCCCACAACACAAATTTCACTAAAGTATGCCATAAGAGTTCCCATAACACAAACGTCGGTAAAGTATGCCATAAGAGTGACCAAAACAGAACCGTCATGATTTATGAAAAAGAACCAATAACTTTGATCCTTATCGAACCAACCAACCGCTATAACAAAACGACAGCAACATAAATGATCCAAGGCTTACTGGGTTCAAATACTGTCACAAGACGGCTCATTATTAAATAATTTCTGCTAATACAAATATAAACTGTTTTACATATCCGATGACGTAACTTGAATAAATTAATTCACACTATTTACATAAAAAAAAATATGTTAAATATTACAGCCAGTTTTTATTACCCTTATTAGAATAAAGTTTTATTAGATCATTTAATATTGCTTTATGACGTAGGCATATTAGCTGACATGTGACGGGCCGTAGGCTATCGTACAACTGGGGCCATAGAGCCAAAAACTATCTACGGGAATTTTTATTTATTTATTTATTAATAAATGTTATAAGCTAGCGATAAGTGGTCAAATGCGAACGTAATTATACAAAAATCTTTCAATAATAAATATTCCATAGCAACTTTTAATAAAACAAAGCCAATTAAAAATGTGTATCAAGTGACCCGGTACGGTTAGGTTAGGTTGGAACTGACAAAACTGATAATGTGTTCCTTATTCTTAATATAAGCAATACCTTATTATACCTTTTCTCAATATAACATCTCTGTATTAGTAATCCGATTTAAAGTCTCATATTGTGCAGTCATTTTAATAGACTATATTTTATAAAGGATCAAAATAGCCCATTCTCTTCTCTATGCCACACCTGGGTCCTTGATGTACTGTCATATATAACAACCAACTAATCTCTTAAAGTATGTTATCTATGTATTGTTATACATCACTGTAGACATCTAAACTAATAATATAAAGCTGAAGAGTTGTTTGAACACGCTAATCTCAGGAACTAGTTTTTCGATTTTGGAAAATTTGCACTAATATAAAGCCACATTACTCCTGTGTACTGAAGGCTACTTATCCTGGGAAAATAATTAGACCGGAAAAACTTTTTCACTCGAGCGGAGCCGCAGGCAAAAACTAGTAAGTTATTAGACGATTAGCATTGTAGAGACATTAATCCAAACATCTGAATGTATAATACGCTATTACGTACACATCTTGATCTATCCGAACAAAGATAGGAAATAAAGACCGTATAACGAGACATTAAATCACACATCTCAGAAATGCCTGCACGTGAGTTGGATTGCGGAAACAGTTTCTTAGATTCGTCGATATCAGCTCAAACAAAAATGCTCCTTAGTCCCATTAGATTGAGGAAATCGCTGGTAAGCTCCATGCTCATTAGAAATAAAAGGGCAAGCAGCAACACCACCTAGAACATTGTTCCTCACTCAGAGATACATGATATCTACTGAGTTGATTGGAGATCTGATCGATCTGATTCATCACCCCCATTCCACATGGCACGATTCCTTCAGACCAGAAGAGGTACCTCACGACCACTAGCTCTTAAATCCACAAAATCAACAAATCTATATGATTTTATGCAAATCACTGACATAACATGATTCGATGTTTGATAACATTTAAAAACACCTAGCAATAAAAACGCTAGAGGTATTTTAATGAGCTCACCCTAAACACTAGGAAGTTATTTACATCCGACGACATCACGCAGCGTGTGGACGTGGTCAGGCACGTGTTTCTTCTCACAAAGACGTTTACATATAACGAACTTGTCCAGATTTATTTTTGAAGCAACCGCTAAACAACCAAATGAATCCTGACCACAACCACTCACAATATCAAAACAATGCTTAGATGCGCTACCGGCCACACATGTATGACAAAATGTTTCAACTAACCTAAACTAACTTGGCCGAGCTCTTGGTCTGAAATGAGCATAAAAGAAAGGAATCAGGTAATGAGTTTTGGGGACCCGAAACCTCAATCACGATATGAAATACTAGCAATTGACTTTATTTATAATAATAATAATAATAATATCAACCCAGTATTAAATACTTGCCCACTGCTGAGCACGGGCCTCCTCTACTACTGAGAGGGATTAGGCCTTAGTCCACCACGCTGGCCTAGTGCGGATTGGTAGACTTCACACACCCTCGAAATACCTATAGAGAACTTCTCAGGTATGCAGGTTTCCTCACGATGTTTTTCCTTCACCGTTAAAGCAAGCGATAATTCACAAAGAATACACACATAATTTTTGTAGAAAAATCAGAGGTGTGTGCCCTTGGGATTTGAACCTGCGGACATTCGTCTCGGCAGTCCGTTCCACAACCAACTAGGCTATCGCCGCTTTATTTAATTGACTTTATTTACTGAGGGAAAATGGGCCCTTTTCGTCGTTCAAACGTTCAGACATTCATGCTATTCACCAGCCTAGATATTTCCAGGTGATGAACCCAAGGATTCTCGTTCAAAATACAATAACAAATCTATTAGGTCACGTAAAATACTGGTACATACTCCGGTCAAACTAACCCAGTCGTAATAATGACCACTATTCGTTCGTGCGCATCTCTGTCATATACCAAGTATTTTCTTTGCATACGCTACATTCATTTTAATTTATAACAGTTATTATAGTCTGGTCCGTGATGGCGTGTGGTTCATCATGATTATGATATAGCAGGTATTGTGTTACGGACGGTGACACTAGTGTACTATATTGTAAAATATATTTCTATATTCTATTTTTCTCTCGTAAAATAAAAGTAGTATAAAAGTAGTGTCAAACACTGCACTTGTGCAGTGCTTTCTTCATATAATGTATGATGAAATGCGCAGGATCATTGGCCTGTCAATTGCCATACAAAATAAACTTATATATTATTAAATAAAGTCTCCCGCCGCGTCTGTCTGTATGTTTGAACGTGATATACTCAAAAATCACTTAACTGATTTCGATGAAATTTGGTATGGTGATAATTTGAGTCCTGGGACTTGACATATGTTGCTATTCTCGAGAAAATTTATAGGGAGACCGTCATCCCAAAAAACATTTTCACGGCTGCGAAGCCGCGAGCAAAAATGTTGTATGCAATATAAATAAAACACAAACACTTATTTTACTTTTAAAGGCAAAGGCAGAGGCGCCACATGCATCCACATTTTTAAAATAAATAAAACATTTCATCGTAATATCATTACCATAACGAGCCAGGGGACAAGATTAAACATGACACCAAATCAGGGGCGAAGGGTGGAATTTTTCCGAAAAAAAACCCGACACAGGATAATATAGGTACTAATATGCATAAATGCGATCTAGAAATCATTCTAATAATAATTAGATTTTACATAAATTACGAAAGGGAAGCCGACGGGAATCGGATTTTATGAACATCCGTCATTGCACCAAATGTCTTAAGATGACGAGCGGATAAGTGCTTTGCAATTAGAAGAATATCTGGGTAGTATTACTAGGGGCAGACGTACATACACATAGACGAACTGTTTGTTTCCTTCTTGAAAAAAAAAATCTTATCTCCACAATAACAAATATCAAAATCCCCTGTCATATTAATGTCAATCAGTATTTTGACCCGCACGTAACAATTAGTATCGAAAAAAATAATCCATAATCGCTCATCATCAATAAAATGATGCAATACGGCTGAAGAAATCCTTACAAATACTAATACGATCAGTTATGATAATAATCGTCCTTATGTCCTTCTACTCCAATGTAGAGTCGACGGGATATTTTTTACGTCTGAAGAATTTAATGGCAGCATGTATTTTTTTTATCGCCTGCCTTTATGATGTTAATCCCCTCTGATTATTCAATTCTAGGCTAATTGTGTCAAAGCCCTAAACACGTGTTGCCTGACCTTGGATTCGAACCTGGGACCTTTGGGTCATTGGTATATATGTATTATCGTACATACCTATCTAACTGGCCTGATCTAGCTAGTTATTTTCGTACAGTTGCCAGATATTCGATTCTTATTTGTTACTTTCAAATGAGATTGCCGTTTACTCTGTTTTTGTGTGAATACAAGCTATAGAGGTTCGCATTCTAGCGGTATTATTGATACATATTGCATTGATTACTTAGAATTCTGCAATATTACTATTCTACTAATGTTCAAATTCCAACTAAATCAAAACCGAATATATTTTGAATTAATAAAATAAAATCGATCTAAAATTTGGATAGACGCATTACCCTGCAGAACTCTATTACAGAGGAAACTTTCAGATAGAAGGAAGGGTTACCAAAACATAATTACGCGTACCAAGTAATTTATAACATTAACATATTGTAGTAATGCGCAGAATGTACAAATTGCATAAACATTATATTGAAGATAACATCTTAGGAGACACAATGGTTAAATTGCGTTTCATTGTAACGTCCCCGCGGATTACAATTTTATTGTTAAATCACTTTGCACCGTTTATAAATCACAATAATTCTTATACGGAAATCTCATGTGGTTTGCTGTAACACAAACCCAGTATACCTAGTCTTACGTCCATTATTTTTTACCCTGGCTAGGCAGTGATTCCCCTGGAACCGATGATAAGAACAGGGTA
The DNA here is from genome assembly GCF_014839805.1 of Manduca sexta. NCBI lineage: Eukaryota > Metazoa > Arthropoda > Insecta > Lepidoptera > Sphingidae > Manduca > Manduca sexta. Next base: position 10,623,414 of record NC_051121.1, on the reverse strand, counting down.
GTCCAAATATAATTGTGCTTAGTGGCCGTTTCAATGAATTAAATAAATACTATCGACTAAAGAGAAACGTTGCGTTGTTTATGATATATTGGTTTTCAATTACATAAAACGAAAAGTATGCGGCAGTTAAACTAAGCACCTCTGCCTACCCACTGGCAGCGTAAGACGTAAGCTTGTATTAAAACCATAGCCCCTTTGTCCAAAAATATCTATTAAAATAACTAGGAAATAATAATCAATTCACGATGCGAGAGAACGCATATAAACGTACGAGCGTGATGTAAATATGAATTTAGGATTCGCACGCGCGCCGTGACATAACAACGCGCGTGTCTCGAATGGTCCCTCGCCATTGTTTACCTTTATGGCCATTACGAGATGGCCTTGGAGATGTGAGATGTGGCGATCGCGACGTGGGGGGTCAGGAAGTGAGTACGTCCCTGGGTACTGCTTAAAGCTCGTCGCATACTTAACGTCGAAAAATATTTGCAACAACGACCATTTTTTCTATAATAGAGATGATTCCTTCTTTATTATAAGTATTTCATTAAGTACGGAATGTGGAAATAAGTATTCGAAATTTACTAAAACAATTATTCCAAAAAAAATTACAATAAAGATATACCTACTAATTATGATATCTATACTATGAAATAAATCTATTCTTCGGATTTTATCGCTTTTTTTTTGTATTATAATCTATACTTTCCTGTATACCTTATTAACGCGGGAAAATGCCTTTACGGAATTTTATCCTGCTCTTCGACTAAAACTTGCAACGATTTTCATTTTCTTCCTTATGTCGTAGGTCGCGGGGTGCGCACGCGCACCCAACTATACCCAGAAAGATACTCATCTGATGGGATCAAAATAATTGTTTGCCGTTGATATAGTTTTACCTTGAATAATCACATTATTTAATAAAATTTTAGTATTCCATACGAATGTAGTTCGTGTTGTATTCAAATCAGTCGGCGACAAAAGAATTATTCAGTTTATTGTCACGATAAACATGGCTATTGCTGTGACGTTGCTTGCATACTTATGCAATTTTAAACACAATATAAATAAGAGGTAAAAAAATTAATAGCGATTTATAATAGGTACCGATTTCTTGAGTAGACGGACACAGACACAGTAGACAGTCTTTTAGCCGCAAAGCAGCAGTGTAAGCCCTTTGTTGTTTGAAGGATATAACAGCCAGATTAGTTACTGGATCCTATGGGAGGTGTCTTCTAAAAGGCAGTTCAGGGTCATGCAGAGCTTACTTATTCCATTTTGATTCTCTAGTGTAGGGTCTTGCAGAACTTTCTTATGCGAAGAAGGAAATGCGAACAATTTTGATTCTCTTTATTTTTAAGGACGCGTTATAGTTTTAGCCAAACACTTATAATCCAGAGATTAAGGTAATCGATTGTCTTTTTCTACGTCTATTCTCGTTGTCCCCTAAATTTTTTTGACCAACGAATTCTTTCGAATGCAATAAAGCCCGTCCTAATAACCCTAGATATTAAATACAAGGAGACAGTAACACATGCTTAGTTATTTATTTATTTATTTAAATATGGTTCTCCAACAGTACACACATTTCTTGTTAATAACATAAAAGTAGTAAAGTCACATTCTGATGTGTGTACCAGTTATAGGAGTACACAACGCTCACAAATTAGTACGCAATGTTGATATTTTACAAAAAGACAAATTAAAACTAAAACTAATTATATAATGCAAACAGCATACATTTTTAGACTGGCCTGGTTATCTGGAAATGTGATTTGGTAAGTGGATTTATAAGATAAATCTTTCCTATTTTTATACATAAAGCAATAAGACATAGTTTTAGAGTCATTAGTTCTGTGATATGCGATATTCTTCCCTGGTAAATAAAGTAAGAAATATGTTGCACTGTCTTCCAGTGAGGAGAATGGAAAAGATTTCGTGGCACTGTCCCCCACTGAGGGATTTTGCTACTCTACTTCCTATTGTCCATTTGAGGCTGACAAAACATGTTGGACAAAGAAACAAACGTAAATGATTTTCTATGTTTACGCGAATGTTATACATTAAAATAAAACCGACTGCTGACTTCAAGACACTGTGAGCTCATTCTGTGTAGATCGGACCACCAAAAGCTATTATTTTGTGTAACATGTAGGTAGATATTGTAACTTTGACTTTGCGGATGACCAACACTTAAGTCCACCCCGTGACCACGAAGGCTGTAGTCTTTGAAGCGTCGGAAGAAAATTATTATATAGAGAATAAAAGTTTTTCTGAAATTATTTGGGGTAAAAAGTCAAAACAGGGATAAAAAAAAATACAAAGGATATTTGACAAAATACGGGAATATAAAAACCTGTACTATATTTGCACTAGTAAATTGTAAGCTTTAATGAAAATAATAGTTATTATACATATCTCAATAGGTAATATAAAGATCTTTAGATAACAGGAAAGGTCCTTTAAAATTACCAAATACCAAATTGTTTGTTTTCCTTTACATTTTCCATTGCAAATGTATACAATAAATAAATAACATTTAAGTGTGTGATTTTGAAACTAAGCATTTTCCTTATGCTCATACTTTTAAGTCGTCACCCTTGTAATATAAAAATTAAAATATGCTAATGCAATAAAATTTAGGCTAAGTAAACTTTTTAGTTTGACAGTGTTAAACGTACCTATGTTACTACACTAATGTCACCACACTAAGGTTATTGGTCAAAGCCCGTCATTGCTAATAACTGGTAAAATACTTCATTAAAATAAAATAAAATATTGCATACCAAAATATGCCTAATGTCTTTGTCAAATTATCTCGATCGTGGCTACACTGTCTCTTCGACTCGATCAATGCAATGATTAATGTCAGTCGATGACAATGAAAATTATGCAAATTATGTTTGTAAATGTAGAATTATGTTTGAGAATGCACTTTGTACATCGTTTTTTATTCATTCGTTCGATCTTTTTTTATTATTTTCTTGCAGCATCAGGTTCTTTAAGCCGACTTGCCCACTAGGATTCCGCCATGCTTCTCTCACTATATTTTTTGTAAGACCGGCGCATGCGCATACAACTGCAACTCTCGAAAGAGTCGCCTCTTCTACAACCTCTCGTAGTCCGATGAATGAGACCTCAAATGAATGATAAACAGAGATGGGCGTTCCACCTGGATTTAAACCTCGTACTTCAGTAGCATTGGGCGATGTCCATATAAGTATAATCGAAAATAATCGCGCATATGTTCAAGCCATCGAAACTGTCATTTAGCCCTAACATGTTATGCAAGGAATCATGCAATAATAACAGAATAACTTAATCACGAATATCAATCACTAAGCAGTAGAATAGCGTAACGAGTGCAATAAATATAATGATAGAAATAATTAAACATAATAAAATTAATGACATAACTGTGTAGACCATACGGTTCGTGCTACGGTTTGTGCTCTACTCACGTAGGCATTTTTAAACGGGTAGCGGAAAAGGACGTCATACATTTGAGAGTAACCTAATATAATATAATCCACTGCACCACCCTCTCTTTCTATTTCTCGTTTTATAACCATCCCATGGTTGTCTGGGAGACATTGCCTAGAGCGATAAGACCGCCATTTGTGTACATGTGCCTCTTGTCTCTCTTTTCTTCTTTGTATCGTTTTTTTTCTGGTTTTGTATAATAAAAAGTAAATAAATAAATAAACGATAACGAGAGATGATTATCCCTCACAAGTCTCGCTACATCACAATTACGCCGGGATATTTGAAGCCCAACATACACAGGCTGATACCGGAACGCAACACACTTACCTGGACCACTATGGCGGGTTTAATACCTTATGTACAGTAATACTTGTATGGATGCAAATATCCTACCACAAGCAAATTACATTTTGCTGGTGGTAGGATACGTTTTAACCAACCCGACATAATTGAATAGGCCTAGTGCAGATTGGTAGACTTCACACACCCTCGAAAATTCCTAACAGAGAATTTCTTAGGTATGCAGGTTTCCTCACGATGTTTTTCTTCACCGTTAAAGCAAGCGATAATGCACAAAGATTACACACATATTTTTTTAGAAAATTCTGTGGTGTGTGTCCTTAGGATTTCAACCTGCGGACATTCGTCTCGGCAGTCCGTTCCACAACTAACTAGGCTATCGCATCTTTTTTACTAATTGTGTCGACTGTCGAGGGGTAATCATCTCTCGTCAGTCTACATTCTATTGGACCCCACTCCAGACCATCAGGCGCAGTGGCGTCACTTTGTCATGCACGTATAAAAAAATCTAATATACTTATTGCTCTACTAACTTCTAGGATCAATTACCATCTAACGACTCACGCCGTATTCACTTGCTTATCGTCGATTATAATGAAACTCGATAACAATTTGCCGTATTACCTATTCATTATGGTGTAAATTGTTCATCGATGATCATTCAAAGCGATTACGGACGGCACGTGGATGACTTTCAAAACATAATGATTTCTTATGTTTACGCGAATGTTAAAAATTGAAATTAAACTAATTTTCGGATTCTTCTTGGTCACGGGGGGGCAAGGCTGCAAAGTCTTCGAAACGTCGGGAGAAAATAAATTACTAAAACCGCGATAGAATCCGAAAATTTGTTTAATTTCAATATCAAAACATAGTTTTTATATACACCTTGGTATATAAGTAGGAAGCAAATATCGAATAGTTAGACGACGAGAAAACTTTATGCTTTAGAAGTACAACACATGCAATGGTGGGGCGCGTTTTCGTGGATGAAATGATCCATAAGTAGGAATGGAGACTAACCCCCTTATTCATAGACGTTTTTTATCTAAGGTCGGAGCATTGCTGTGATAACAAGTCTGTTTCTCGGTGCTGACGCCATGACAGCCTTCGCAGTGCGTAGATATAGGTCCGTTGTGATTGGCTAATATTGAGATACAACTTGAATCTAGTTGGCTATCAGATAACCAAAGCTGAACAAACAGACTTGTTATCACAGCAATGCTCCGTCCTTAGATAAATAACGTCTATGAATAAGAGGGTAAGATTGTAGCAGTAAACTATATTAAATTATAATTTTCTTTTTCCGCAGCCGAAACTAATCTCCTCATCGGGCTATCCAGTTGAGAGGCATCGCGTGGTCACGGAAGATGGGTACATCCTGCAGATGCACAGAATACCGGCCGGGAGGCGGACGCCACGGCGCACTAGTCCTACAGGGAAAGGCAAGAGAGCCGTGCTGGTCATTCACGGGCTTCTCGGCAGCAGCGGGGATTTCATCATCATGGGACCCCAGAGGAGTCTTGGTAGGTTATTACCGAAATGCAGGAGAGCTATGTTTGTTTATTGAGAGTAGTAAACCAATAAGCAACCACATGCATCTGATATTGTAAGATGTGAGAAGAAATTAATAAAAATATCTAAGTAAGAAAATAATGAAAATTTTATTATTCAAAAATTTCATTAAGTTCAATTTAATAATAATATATGTATTAAAGTTTATGAAACTTTTTTAAATAAGTTATAAAACAGTCATGATAATTTTCCCAGGATATTTGCTAGCGGATGCAGGGTACGACGTGTGGCTTGGTAACCTGCGCGGCAACTACTATACCTCGCACCAAAACCTCACGCGAAATAACCCAGATTTTTGGGAATTCAGGTAATTAGGAAAAACGAACATATACATATTAATAAATAGCATATTAGCATTGTATTATTCTCTTGATAGATATAAACAAGCAACAAATGGAAAAGTTCCAAAACACCTAAAAGCGTCATTGACATAGCATAGGAAAGTCGTCAGAAATATTTCCAATAGCTTGTTACCTGTCATTCAATTAGCACATTGATATAACAACCCGCACTGATCACCGACCAAATTCTACTTCACTAAATCAGCGACCTAAATTTCAGTTTCCACGAGCATGGAAAGCTGGACATCCCGGTCATGATAGACCACATCCTCAACGTGACAGGCTTGCAGAAAGTCACGTACTTAGGCTACTCCATGGGCACCACGAGCTTCTTCACCATGATGGCGCTGCGACCGGAATACAACGACAAAGTGACCTCGTTCTTTGCCCTGGCCCCGGCAGTCTACCTGGACAACATCAAGCAACTAGCCCTGCTGCTGTTGAAGACTGTTGATGTTCCTGTAAGTGTATCTTCTCCAGGCTTTTTATACGGGTATAGTGGACTTCACTGCACTTGATAATGAAGTGACGTCCAGATAGAGAATTGATTGACCAAAAACAGTCATAGATAGCGTGGCCACTTGTCACAATTATACTGGCTGTTCGAAGACTATTTTCAGTCGTAATAGGCACATAATAATAATAATAATAATATCAGCCCTGTATTGTATACTTGCCCACTGCTGAGCACGGGCCTCCTCTACTACAGAGAGGGGATTAGGCCTTAGTCCACCACGCTGGCCTAGTGCGGATTGGTAGACTTTACACACCTTCGAAATTCCTATAGAGAACTTCTCAGATATGCAGGTTTCCTCACGATGTTTTCCTTCACCGTTAAAGCGAACGATAAAATCACAAAGAATACACTCATGATTGTAGAAAAGTCAGAGGTGTGTGCCCTTGGGTTTTGAACCTGTGGACATTCGTCTTCGCAGTCCGTTCCACACCCAACTAGGCTATCGCCGCTTATACGCACATAAAGTTAATGATTTCTTAGCTGCTTGAATTCCTGTTTTGCTGTGGAGGGAAGGGCCAATTCTGAATTCGAACATCATAATTTTATTGATTTTACATTTAAGCTTTTAATTGTCCCTTAATTTCCGAGGTAACATCCTAGATGATCTCACTGGAGATGATTCTATTCTCTATATCGGACACAAAATCAAACCCCAAACAATTTAGTCCTGTGTTTTCCGAATCGACATCACAACCTTTAGTTACTGACCTGTGAATTTAACCTAATAGTTCACAGCCCAAGTACCTTATGTTTAGAGCATTGAGTAGATTCCACAATTTAAACCTTGGGTCATTATTCATTCACAGAGGACCATGCAGTCTCGAGGCATGATATCTGCGACGCTGCAGCCTGAGCTGATCAAATTTCTAGTGGAAAACGTGTGCAACTTCAAGTACCCTCAACAGGACATGTGCTCCTCAATCATTTTCTCTATAGTCGGAGAAGACTACGAGCAGAATGACTTGGTACGACATATTTCTTTCTACTTCATATATAAATCCACAAAGGATTGCTCACTTATGTATAGTAGAAATAATCTCGCTATGTAATAATAATGTTTTGTTTATTTGCAGGAAATGCAATCCACAATAATATCGAGGATGCAACCGGCATCGTGGCGACAGCTGCAGCATTTCGGAAAAATTGCCATTACTGGTAAGTGGGATGAACTACAATTTTATTTATATTAAAGAAAATAGTACATAGATCTGCCATGTATTGAAGTCAACTGGATATTCACCTCTAGAATGCGGGTATCAAGAAGTAAGCATCATTGCTTGGCCTGTTTCAGCCGCCTTCTAGTAGGTATTTGAGTATGAAGGATATAGAAATTAGCGTAAAGTAGTGTAGTCCGTGCCCTGCTTTACTCAACTTTCTGGGTGGTCCACCATTTACAGACACTGATATTAAAGTTTTATGAACATGATATATTATTTGTTCTTTCAGGTGAATTCACATCATGGGAAGATGGCCTGTGGGGCTGTGTACGTCCGTACAACCTAAACAACGTGAAAGTGCCCGTCACACTGCTGTATGGAGAGAATGATCAGCTCACTGAAAAACATGTAAGGGTATTGTGTTTAAATGAATGATGTTGCTTTTAAAATTTGGGCAAAAACTAGTAATAATCATAATAGTACGGCAAAATGGCTCCACTACAAATGACGGTAAGTGGATCACGACTGTAGTCATCAGAATATCCCTCGCTAGTCGATACATTTATGCTGGGCTGTGTGAACTAGGTATAAACACTGATATCAGAACGCTACATTTATGTAAGTATCTATGACGGCTCTAACACATTGTGTGGGACGGTCGCTATAACGGGTGGGGCGGCTAAATTATAGCCAACAGCAAAGAATTTAAATAAATGGTGTACAATCAGTGGCAGCCTTAGGAGGGGGAAGGTGGCGGACGAACTGGGCCATTACCTAGGACCTCGCGTCTCCATCTGAAGAATTTTTTTAGGTCACCAGTCTTGTTTACCAAAACAACTTACAAACGAAATTGTTGTAATCGTGGGCTGTTTGTTTCCGCTCGGGCTTCGCACTTGTTGAGTCCGACAGCCACTGACAGGGGTCGCAAAGAAAAATGCCTAAACAAATATCTACCCTTCGGAACCCCGCGTTTGTTACGGCTGCCCATTATGATCCATGATCTAATAGGAAGTGAGACAAAATTTAGCCTTTTGTATGATAAGTCCAGAAATTCTTTCATTAATAATATAACATAATTCAAACATACTTAAATTTCAGTAATTTCTAGCTTATAAATCAAGACATTATCATCTATTACATTATTTTTGTTTTGTGTCAAATTTGGACCGTACAAATCATATTTACTCTTTCTATTTTCACAGCAAATAATGAGGCTAGCGGAAACGTTAAAAAAGAATGGAGTGTTGGAAGAGATGCGGCCGGGCTGCTCATGGCCCAAGTTCAACCACCTCGACTTTGTATTCGCCAAAGATGTGGGGAGGCTCCTGAACAAACCTCTCATAAAACTGATTGACAACATGTACAATAAATATTATAGTGACAGTTATGTGTGTGTTTTATTTTTTGATTGTTGGTTGGGTTGAGGATGCATGATTTATTTCAGAATAGATTTTTAAAAAACCACCTATTTTTTTGCTTTGTATATTTGTATTAAATACTAATATACAAACGTAAAGAGTATGTTTGAACACTCTAATCTTCGGGACTATTAAACTAATTATTATCTTTACTTCTGAGTGCACTTTTTATGGCAGGAAATTTTTTATTCAGGAATAACTTTTTATCCAGCCTGAGTCGCATGCAAAAGCTAGGAAGGAACAAAAGTGTAAATGTCACTTTCTAGCCTAAATACTATTTTTATAAAGAGTAGATTAATGCAGTACCTCAAGTTTATATTAACTTACCTTTGTTTTTGGCAGTGCACTAACAGATGTTGTCTGTGGAACCTTAGTTTCAGCACTTTGAACTTTACTGCCTTCTGAAATGTTAAATATAGGAACATTGGTAGAGTATATTATGGTTTATTCTACTACAAAAAAAGAAAATACCAGGGAGCTCTTTAAATGTGGGTTAATTTATAATTTTTCAAAACTGACTCCTATTCTCTCGACATTAAAATCTTCTCTTAGGGCAGGGATGGCCAATCATTGGCACGCAAACCAGTGGCAGCATGAGACAAAATAATTTAGGCATGTCTATATCTCAACCAAAAACATTGTGTGGACATTGATTGTTTTTGACATAACAAAGTAGCTAAAAAGTGGAACTTGGATAGAAAAGACCTGTCCTGGATGATATGATACTGGTACATTATTATTTAATTCTTAATATTGGCATTTTAGCTAAGAAAGGTTCGCCACCCCTGTCTTAGGGTGAACATATGTAAGGAGATATCTCCACAGAATGTAATGATTTAGCATCTTAACTTAGAAAAGTATTCGTTATTTATACCTATGGTTTGTTTGTTTATAATTCACCATAACTTTTCCACTACTAATATAGTCATATACAGCACTCTGCCAGACACAATTGTTATAGAATTAAAGCAATATTAATAGATTGGTCATTATAATATTCCAATTCGAATACATGTTAAAGTGCTAAGGTGGTCTGAGCTGATTAAAAAAGGGAATAATGTTGTAACTAAAACTGATTTACTATCATGATATTAAACTTGTAAACGAACTCATTTCATAGGTTTAGCGTCTTTTGCGATTAGTAACATGAGTCAGGTAAAAGGCAAAGATTCAAACAATCAGATTACTGAGATATTCATTTTGTAAGCACAAATTTGTCCTAAACCGATATAACACAACAAAGGCTAGTTTCTAATCAGAATATTTCAAGCTACAATATTTCATAATGTTTATTAACTCTTAGGCATGATCAGAATTTAATCCTATTCCTCCATTCGTGTAACTTTTCTTACAATAATTACTTAATTATAGTTAATGGAATCGCAATAGATAAATGTTTTGCTATTATATTTCTTGCTCTTTTAAAGATTCAAATTGTACATAATCTATACCTTTGTTTGGCATTATGGATATCGGAATCCGTGAACACTTTTCAAAATTAATTTACACTTAAAAACTAAGATAAACTTATTTATTTTCACAAAATAACAAACACTGACATTTTGGCTTTTGCCGCTAAGTTCACAAATCACAGGCTGCACAGATAAAAAGATACTATTACATATCGATTACCTAATCTATAGTATCAACATTATAGTCGATATTTTATGTACAGCGCTATTATTCTCTTTCTTCTTCTTCTTCTTTTAAGTTATGGCTTCCACCGTTGATGTATCGATAATTTCACCAATGACAAGTAAGAATAATAGCGGATACGAATCAAAAAATCCAAATTTTCTCTTTGATCACTAAGCTTTAGTCTTTATTGTGGGACATTCTTAGAGTAAGTACTTCTACCTACTCTACTGTACATTTTTAATAATTAAGTACAATGGACATCTCTACCTCTATTGTCAAATTGACGTTACTTGTTCCAAATCAAAAATGTCTGTATTATTAACATAAATATGAGATAAATATATAACATAAAAGACTGTGGCAGCGATAGAACATCTATATTAAAGTAAATATTCATACTTCATATATCTGTAACATGGAACAAGACCTCCTCCGGCACGGTCCTTGATAGAATGATGTCGTATTAATAATTTACCGAATATTATAATTAAATTAATGCATTTATTTAATTAATATAGTGATAGAGTGACCGACGATTTGTGCTTTTAGTGTAACATAAGTACAACCATGGATCTCCACAAACCAGTCGACCCTAACAAGGTATTTAAAATTCGTTTTGTTCAAGCCGTATTTTAATATTCTATTTATTTTCTAATAACATACGTGCTCTATCTGTGTAGACATACGAGGAATTGACGGCGGAAGAGAAAATGAGGTGAGATAATTCTGTTTTAATATATACTTAGAGTGAATATTGAACTTGTTTCATTTTTTATTGTTATCTGATTATTTTCTATATACTGAGAAATTTATTATCACTAATAATCAACATTTATATTATTATATTCGTTAAAGTCTATATCTTCCTTACTAAATTCGTATGTTGTTAAAGATATGATGGCATACACATGGTTCTTCACCGTGAAATCTAAAGTTAAATGATGGTTTTTATATGGTTTGAAGGTTCACTAATTTATCCTTCCCCGGGACTAGCTGTTTTTAGTAATATTTTTTTTATTTTTGTGTAAACAATATATTTTCTTCTCAGTCATAGACTCCTGATGGAGCGGTTATGGTTATGGATTTTCTGAAAAATTGGTTACAACTTTTGCGAGACTTCACCTCTCTCTAAAAAACAAAATATAACAAGTAGTAATGAGACATAATATGTATACAAACAAAGTAATTGTACATTAAAGAAGAAAACCAAGCTTTATAGAATACATAATAAATCATCAGTTGAATATTAATGTATCATATATATATATCACACATTTCTCCACAAAGGATATCAGTAATTTTCTTTAAATGACTTTGTTGTAAAAATTTTATTATAATATTTAGTCAGTAATTATATATTATATTAAAACCATTCTCTGCTTACTATTAGCTCAGAGAAAACGCTTTGCAACAGTAGAAATGATAGTATAGTTACCAGAAAATACCTATGGATTAGTAATATAAGGAAACAACTTAATGCCTATGTTTTGTTCATCTTGCTCATCCAATTTAAAAAAATTAAATCTTTTAATAAAATATCAAATGTTTCACTACCATAGTAACATATATACTGAGATATAGTTAAATATATGATAAATTTTACTAAAAATATGTTTGCTGTTTACAACTTTCAATTCTACTTTAAATTATGACCAATTTTGCTACTTTTCCTTCCTTGTTATTTTTTTTTGCTTATTCAAAATGTTTTTTTGTCATCTGTAATATATAGTTATAATTTATTTTTATGTACAGGCAGGCACAGGACCAAAGGCTTTACATGCTTTCCGAGGCATAGGGTATTACTCCAACATTTTTCTAACTCCAAGCTGCAACTGAGCAATTTTTAAGATGGAAAAACCCAGTTACAGTTATTTTTGCCTTACCTAGAATTCGAACTCAGGACCTCAGTGTTATAGTCGTATTCGTACTGCGTACGCACTATACCCTATGCCACCATGGCAGTCAACCTGATAATATTATTAATAAACTAACTCATTATCCAGAGATGGAAACAAACTAACATTACTTGAGTAGGAATACTTAGCTATGAATCAAAGATACCTATATGTTTAATATTGTAGTACTTATATTGTCTCAATCACTCATACTGTCCTAACAGCATGCAGTGTAGACATTTTTTTACTTTCCATTACACATGACATACTAGTTTTGTATCATATCCGAATTTACATAGTACCTGATAACTGCTTTCTATATTAATTCAATTTGTTGCACTTTTTAATTGTCACATGTTTTACAATGGTAGGTACATAATTGTGGAGTGTCGTAGTGTGTACTGTAAACCATTAAATGATGGTGATTGTAGGTACGACCATCAGAAGATGCACGAGCTGCACAAGGGCCACGAGTCGATGCACACAACTATGGTACTGATACTCATCGTGACCCTCGTCGTGGCGCAGTTTGTCGTCATCGAGTGGAAGAAACGACACTACAGATCTTACGCCGTGAGTACTAAATCATATAAAGGAACTATTTTTATGTAAATCCTTTCCAAAAATAAAAATAATCTTTGAACCATTGTAACATACAGACTGATAAGACTTATTTCCACAAAAGTAATGTGAGACAAATATTTGCAAATCATAGAAACATTTGTTTTTGCTTGCCTAATAGTAACTGCCTCACGCCTAAATATGAGGGGAAGTGCGTAAGCGCCGATCAGAATGGACATATAAAGCGACATAATCTTAACATATGATGTTGTTACCTTCCCTAAAAAGTAATTAATAAAAATAATACTTGGAATTACAAACCGCGGCGCGGATTTGCACTGCGCTTATCCTAAGACAAAATGTGAAGCCATGTCATGTCCACTATTCGATAATCTCTTTCAAACTGGAACATCAGAACGCACGCACATTACTGCTTGATGTCACAAATATTGTGTGATACCAACTCTCGTATACAAGAGACTTACCTGGGATGACATGGTAGTTGTTTAAATCTAATACTGTTGCAGCTATTTACAATGGTGGCGATGTGGTCGTTTCCTGTGATCATGAGCGCCAAGAACCAGTGGTGGAGGTTCATTGTCATTTGGAGCATATTCACGTTGCTCACCGCGCTCGTCATCAGGAAGTCCACGTACAGACCCATGGCGGTCACCACGCCTAGGTAACTATACTGGTTGACTACTCTAAGCAGAATGAGAAGAAATTAGACGAGAATATACTTCTACAGATTGTCGAGTGAACTTATTGCTGCTAGAATATTTTATTGGAGTTTACTCCACTTGTATGGTGTAGTAGAGTAACTTTACTGGTATAATTAGTATCAATGGTATGAAGTGAGTTACAAGTGGTGTTGAATTTTTTTTTTATTTCACTATAGGTAGTTTTTATTCACATAGTAGTTGTGTTTTTGAATGGTGTCTAAAAGGAGGTAAAGGGTCTATAGCAGAGCTACTTTTATTATATAAGTCACCTCTACAGGTCCACTATTTGATGCATAGTCCACCCCTCTTCATAAGGCAGGCATCTTAGGCATGTCAGTGCGAAAGAATTAATACAATACCATCCACTGTCACCAAATGCTCCCCCTTGTTATTTACTAGGCATTATTCCAAACTCCAGCCGCAGACTTACACCTTAGAGATAGATAGTATACATGCAAAACTATTTCACAAACTATTATATTAATTTTCTCCACAGGTTAGTGTATAAGTGGTTCTACTTAATATACATAGCGAGCTGCTTCATCGGCGTCATAGGGTATATAATAATGATGATGACGTTCTTCGGGGTCAACTTGATATTCAACCATAAGCCCCAGGCTTGGATGGACGTCGCGCTGATGATGTTGTTCTATGGGCTATACTTCGGTGTCCTCGGACGTGACGTGGCCGAGTATTGCACGGACAAAATGGCTGCTTCGATTGGGGTGAGTTTGAAATTGTTATATATATTGGGGTATTTCAATCATATTTTTATAATAAGTATTGAAGAATTCGTATGTGGAGGAAGTGAGACTGTATTTTTATTGTTGGGGTATTTTAAGTTTGGGGTAGTTTTAAATGGTAAAAGTATATATTAGTATTTTTTCAATAAATCCTTTTTGGTGTACCACAAAACAATCTATATTACTGTATATGTGCAAGGCTTTTTTTATGGGAGCACGCGGGGGAAGGGGCACTATGTCCCTAAAGGAAATTTCGAAAATATCGAAAAATTGCCATTAAAAGGTACGTAGGGAAGGGCGGTACAAAACATTATGGAATTAGCGTGCCTCCAAAAAAGATGTGACAAAAAAGTCTGTATATGTGTATAAGTTGTGTTATTTATGATTGTTGTAGTACTATACTCAAGAGGGCATGCCGACGCGACAGCTGGAGAGCAACGTGTGTGCGGTCTGCGGCAACCAACTGCTCGTCGATATACACGAGCAGGGGGTGTTAGGTAAGTTGACAGGGTATTTTTGTATATTTTTTCCACTACTAAATAATAGTGAGCATTGACATATTATGCTTGGATTCTATGCCTTGGTAGGTAGTGAGGAGTTTGAGTTGCCAGTTGGTCCTTGTTCGCTTCATATTTGTATGGTGTCTACGGTTATTGAGGATTAATATAAATAATAAAATAAAATACATAAAAATAAAATGATTATTTTCTTTTGTCACATTACGACTTGTAATTTTGTCTCAGATAAAAAAAATATATATATATATATAATGTAGCAATGGTACTATGCATTGTTGGATATTAAAAAATAAAATAAACAAGCACACATCACACATTTATCCCTGCAGGGGTATAAAGAGGCACAACCAGGGCACCTACTTCTGACCAAGTGTGTTCCACGATGTGATAGGGGGCGAGCCTATCACCATATCGGGCACTTATTCCTGACTCCAGGCTGATGCCGAGCAGAAAAACCAAATATCCCTTTTCCCAGCATTCGAACCCAGGACATCAGAGCGCTGCCGTGTCGCGCATGCATTACAACTACACCACTGAGGCATTCTTAGAGTTGGATATTAAGATTTTTTTTTCTCTTTCTGCACCGTGGCGATCTTTAACATAATGAGCCACGCTGTTGACCGTAATATTATATTGTTGTCTGTATTGGGCCTTTAGAACAAGTCTCCAGTGAGAACTCTTTCTATCATATGCTGTCCAATTCAAATGAATGTTTTTGCTAGTGAGTAAACACTGTGCCTTTTCAGCCTGGTGTGGTGTGGATATGAAGATGAATTTAATTTATTTTTCCAGAGAACACATACAAGCTGGCGTGCGGTCACGTGTTCCACGAGTTCTGCATCCGGGGCTGGTGCATCGTGGGCAAGAAGCAGACCTGCCCCTACTGCAAGGAGAAGGTGGACCTCAAGCGCATGATCACCAACCCGTATCCTTTTAAATATCTTCAAAAATTCCAATAGATGTCATGTCTTATATTGCATGCTGGTGGTAGGATATATTTTATATCTGCCCAGATAGCGACCACCGTACACAAGGTGTTAAAATCCGCCATAGTGGCCCACGTAAGTGTCTAACAGGCCGGCATAATTGTGTCGACTGTCGAGGGGTAATCATCTCTCATCATTCGGTATTTTATTGAACCACTCCACTTAGAATGAGATGCAGAGGAGTCACTTTGTGGTGCCTGTATGAAAACAAAGGATTAGTTATAACTAGCGTAGAATAGGCGCGCCTCTTGGAATAGACTCGAATTGCATTAATTTGCTAGCTATACATTTATTATAAAACTGCCCATTAGGAACTAGCTTTGCCGCGCCGTATTGGATAAATGCGTGCATGGCATCAATGGAATTCGATTCGGTAATTTTACAAAATTATTCCGGCTCAGATAACGCGGGTACGGCTAGCATACAACTGGAGTATACTTAATGCCGTCTCACTCACTCGCATTGTGCAGCATAACGCCAGTGCAAGACAACACGTGTCGTACGTGGTGTGCAGCACTGCTGGACAGGTCATTGTTTCGACACCGCAGTCAAATACTGCTCAACTTGACGTCGGATTTCTATAAAAAGGATCTAGGTTATACAAGTTCAGGATAGTTTTGCTACTTATGTGCAGTTGTGTTGCTTGCTATTAGGAGAAATGTTTCCCCGTTTTCTCATTCTAATATCTGAAAAAAAAACCTTGCTAATAAAATGTCGATGTCTTATGCAGTTTAGTAAAAGATATTAGCTTATTATAATATTTAATAATGTCCAATGGTGGTGTGGATGAATGGATAATAGCTAAATATAATAAGATACTAGCTTGAGTACACGCGACGCGGATGATAATTGCTTTCATACTAATTACATAAACGGCTAATGATAGGCGCGATGCACAAAATGCTGGCAAAATAAAAGGTAGATCGTTAGCTGGTGACACATCTGACACTTCTATCTACTCCTGAAGAGGTAATAAGGCGTAAAACCAAGTACATATTTATAATAATAATAATATCAGCCCTGTATTATATACTTGCCCACTGCTGAGCACGGGCCTCCTCTACTACTGAGAGAGATTAGGCCTTAGTCCACCACGCTGGCCTAGTGCGGATTGGTAGACTTCACACACCTTCGAAATTCCTATAGAAAACTTCTCAAATGTGCAGGTTTCCTCACGATGTTTTCCTTCACCTTTAAAGCGAACGATAAATTCACAAAGAATACACACATAATTTTTTAGAAAAGTCAGAGGTGTGTGCCCTTGGGATTTGCACCTGCGGATATTCGTCTTGGCAGTCCGTTCCACACCCAACTAGGCTATCGCCGCTTCTAAGTTTTTTATAGTAATCCTTAACCAAGTTCAGATGGGACCGGCCGCACATCTTCTACGGGCAGCTGCTAGACTGGATCCGGTGGCTGGTGGCGTGGCAGCCGCTCATCCTGTTCCTCGCGCAGGGCATCAACTGGATCTTCGGACTGGAATAGTGGAATTAGGTGCGGGTTCGATGCCTCGTGTAGTTAGAGAAATGGTGTAAAATGAACTGTAAAGTGAAATGTGAACAAATATCTACTGTTTTCGGCTTTGAAGTGTGAACAAATGTGTAATCGTGTTTTTAAAAGTTGCAAAATAGTAAAGATGTATACTAATTCATCAGTTACTTATGTCTATGATTTGGTGTAATTCTGTTGCGTATACAGTGGTTTCTTCTGTGGCAACAGTAAATATCTATGGACCAGTATAGAATGAACCAATCAACAAAAAGGTCAAATTAATTTATGGTATACTATAGAAAATGATGTGTATTATTGCGAAACAAAAAATATTTAATTCTGTCCTGTTTTAGAGGTATAAATAATTATATTATAATTGAATTAATGTTTGTTACGAAATAATACAGATTTTTTTCGATAGTTTTGCATTAATATTTCAATATTGATCTATTGCCAGTCTAGTATAAAAGGAACTGTTTGAAAAACGGATGGATATTTGTTAACATTTCCGCGAACGACTCGTTCGAGTAATCGTAGTGTGTTGTGTTTATACAGGGTGGTTACATAGTGTTACACAGGATGTTCTGTTTTTAAATATTTTAATAATACAAACTATCAGTGTTTTGAGCAATCAGTGTATTGTATTTTTCTTTCACTCTTATAAAATTTTATATTGATAGTGCACGATCTATTCTTCAGTTTTGGACCGTGCAAGTTTAGTTGGTTAACATGAAGCATACGCATCTATCTCTTTCTGGACCTCAAATCATTTCGAAATATCTTAAAAAAAAATTACAATACTATTTCTTTTTCGAATAAAAACCTTATCCATAGTTATTATTCCATAATGTGCCTACATAGAATATTGTTACAATTGCATATAAATGAAATAGACAAAACATGATTGAAAAACATAATAAAATATTTTTTAATGTAAAAACACAACGCATTGACGTTATTTCAGAACAATGTTTAATATATAAATATTTATTAGTTTTAATACAAAACGTACAACGGCTTGCGAGTTATCTCTTCACTAGTTTTACAGACCAAGCAGTATGCTACTTACAGCAGTTTTAAATAAGGGCGCGTCCATAAATTACGTGAGATTTTTAAGGGGGAAGGGAATCGAGTCAAATCTCATCTAATCTTACGTTGGAGAGAGGGGACGTCTCGGCAAATATGAAATTTAAAAAAAAACACCTCACGTAGTTTATGGACGCCCCCTAAATGATCCCAATCTCAATCTTCAATCCCAGAATGAACCAATCACTATAACTCATTTGTGCGCACGTCAAAAAAGCTTTGTTCTGATTGGTCCATTTGTGAGATAGATCGAAAAAGTTTGGAACTACTTATTGAAAGTGGCGGTTAGTAGTACAAAACATAAGTACTGTGCTCCAGCGACCGCTTACATCGGCACGGATTTGGAAATTGATATGGTGTTTTCTAAAACTGTTTTTTTCTATTGCTTTGAATGATGAAACGAGCTTGCCGTTCGCCTGATGGTAAGCGATACGACCGCCCATAAACAGTAGAAACACGGTTCAATACCTTAAATTACAAAATATTGTTTGATATTCCAATGCGCTCGCCATCATGAAACATGAGGTGTTCAGTATTGTATAGATTTTTCTAATTTTTAGCTATTTTGCGCGGTACCAAATTATATATGGTATATTTTTGTACTGACTAGGTCGATTCACCTCTCCAACAGCTATTTCGTTTTCAAGGCCTGCAGGCACATATTCATCTGAGTTCATTATTTAATATTTTAATCCACTGTCATTATTTTTTTTATCAAAAATTTTCTACCTAATTAACGTACGATGTTGTAATTAGCACATTTTGTAGCTTCTGTCATCTTGTTTAATCACTTTATCTATCGTTGCGAATGAAGCAGAGATCCAACAGGGTAGAAATAACAATTTATATTATGAAATCCTTTTTTGTAAAAGAAGTAACAGACTTTTCTTTGATTTTAATTCTAATCACGGTAAGCTATTTTACGAATATAACTAGATGAAGTAGTATTGGGTACGCAACCCCCATTAACCTTGTTCCAAGTCTGTGCCCGGAATACTGAAGCTTGTTAATCTTGTAAATGTGTTGTATTATTTTAAAATTAAGTATAAAACATATTTTTAATAATTTTATTTGCAATATTTCACGTCTAATGGCAGCGAAACGTGCCGGAATATATTAAATTCCCTGCTATTTTTTTTTGCAATCTTGCCAGTACGTTTAAAACAGGAAAATCTAGTATTCAAATTTAACTATCATAATACCTTTTTTTTATACCAGAGAGCGGGGAAAATGTACAATTTGTCACTGGCAACCCATCCAAAAAGGAAATCTGACAAAGGCTATCAAATTAAATTAGTTTTATAATCTAGGTAATGAAATAGCTCTTAAGAAAATGTAATGAAATAGCTCTTAAAAACAAATGTATTGAGTTATAAAAAATATGAAAACCGGATGTTGTCTGTAACTTAGCCTCCGTTAAAGACGTTTGCAGGTATCATGATCCCATTGCGCACTTTTCCGCAATAAAACAGCCAATATAGAAAATTCAAGACGAGGTATTCGTATGAAATCTCATTCAAATCCGTTCAGCTGTTCATTTTACAAAGTAGAGCGGGCGAATGAGCTGATGGGTTACCTGATGGGAAATTGGCAAAGGTACCGAATGCTCCCCACCCCTGCATATATAGGCAGTAGTTGTATTATTGGGACTGAGTATATGAAATTTCCACTGTCCCTCCTTCCCTGTATCAAAATGTAATATTTGGACTCTCCCTTAATTTGAAAGCTGTCTACCCCTATAGTGATTATCATTGTCTTTAAAGATCAGAAGTGATCATGGGTTGCAATTAATTTTGAGTTTTCTCTATAAGCTCCCTAAATCGTCCGAAAATATGTAGTGAAAGCCGGGCCCACAACCTGGTAAATAATAATATAAAAAATAAAATAATATCAGCCTTGTAATATATACTATCCCACTGTTGGGCACGGACGTCCTCTACTACTGAGAGGGATTAGGCCTTAGTCCACCACGCTGGCCTAGTGCGGATTGGTAGACTTCACACGCCCTCGAAAATTCGTATAGAAAATTTCTCGGGTATGCAGGTTTCCTCACGATGTTTTCCTTCACAACCTACTAAGGGGGAGAAAATTCATTGAAAAAACCAGCTATAAGTGGTTTTAGATCCTCAATTTAGTACGACTAAACGTAGCTAGGAAATCTTCATTGTTAACTATGAGTACCTAGTCATTATACGAAAAATATTATTGAAATCCTATTTTGATATATTATCATGCATTTATATGTTTAAAATTGCGAGTGATCATTGGTTTAGTGTAAAAATTGTTATGAATATTTAATTTTGTTTTGTGTAAATAATTAAGAGCGCTTTCAGACGATGGGAGTTAACGCGCGTTGTCCCGCGTATCGAATTCTGCACTAATAGCCAGTTACTTCATTAACAGTAGCAGTCAAAGTAACACTCATTTTTGTCTAAGTCATGACGCTTGTGTTGTGGAAACTCTTATGGTTTTTACTTCAAAGCTGAGTTTAGATCAGCAAGTTCTTACAGCATTATATTGCGCAAATACTTCCAAATTTACAGTAGCGGTATTCCATATATTCCATACTCATGCCCCGCAACTCCTCCAAGTTTCTAAATTTGCAGAAAATCAAGCTCAGCAAATTTTCTTGCTAATAAGACCTTGTTTTAGAGTTCATGAAGTAACTGGTTGTAAATGTTCTAATGTCGTGCTGACGCGCGTTTTTACCATTCCGCGAAGAGCCAACGCGCGTTAACCGCGTCGTCTGAATTGGGCCTAAATGTTGTGTAATGTATTTGACCAATGTGACCACGTAAAGCCTTGTTCATTTGAGACAAACTTGATAATTGCTATTTGAAAGATTTAAATCGCGTGCTTTTTTTAATTGTTCTATTTTGCCTTTTATTTATACCAACCTATATTTTTATTAGTTTGGTGCACTATTTAATTTTTGTAGTAGTTAAAGTGGAGTTTTTCAATATTATTAGATTTAATATCAGAATTGTTTATCAAAGTATAGCTGTTTGCGTGATGCGTGAAAATTAAGAGAAAATAACAGGTATATGCTGGTGTTGTTGGCTATACACCGGGTGGTCTTTGATGTTACCCCAGTACAAACCGCATTACATAATTCTTGTAATTCTTCACTTATTTAGCATATATTGTAACGACATGTTTTCGCGTGTATTCATTTCATCTGAACAAGGTCGTGTATTGTGCGGGGAATCGAACCCTGAATTAATGATACGGTATCTGCCGATCATCGAGCTAAGCGTGCGAAATATGCGTTAAATGTTAAGTATTATTTTTATATAAAATATAAATGTATAGTAAATATGGTGTATTATTTTCTATCTTGATAGATCTACAAAAAATAAAGATGTACTTCCGCTTAAAAGCACACCTTTTTAAAAAGCTGATGGAAGATCCGCTTCAAACGCAACTAATCTGCGTACTTTTAATTCTCGCGCTTCGCATAAGATTATCTGTCTGTATAAGCCCTAACGAGTTGATAACAACTTATAAAGGCCAGTCTGTCGCAACTTCATAGTAAAAAATAAATGTATGAAACGAGACCAAATTTTAATGGTGACTATATTTGTCTCGCTCACTTTCTTAGTGTTCCTCACTCTCACCCACAATGTCATTCGAATCATTGTCTATGCGCTATGTGTCAATCAAATATTACCGGCGGTATCATATTTTTTAGGTGAAAAAGTGTTCATTTACCAAGTGTATTACTGCAAATAGGTGTTTCAAAGTGTTTATTCGGATTTAGCGTTATTCAGAACATTTTATTTATAAGAATGGCTTATAGAAAATGTGTAATATGTGGTTTGAGATCGGAGCGTAAAGATGGCATAAAACGTTATTTTATAGCTAGATTTCCTCTAGATGAACGTCGGTAAGTTGGAATTTCTTTATTTAACAGATCTTTGTTTTGATTTTCATTCTTAATCTTAGTTTTTTTCTCTAATAAATTAGTTTTTGAAAGTTTTAAATCAGGGAAATAGTGTTGGGAAACAGAATATTTACATTGTCGATATTTTTACTTTCAGGTGTAAAGAATGGGTAAAAATGGCAGGAAATGAGGATCTAGCTTATTTGCCCATTGAAAAACTTATTTTATTGCCAGATTGACTTTATTTACAAATACAATATTTTTTTAAATTATGTCTGTAAAGCAGATTATCTACTTTAATGAAAAGTAAGTGAAGGCTAGTACCAAAACTAGAGAAAACTTAAATATTTGTTATAATGACAATGTAATTACCCCATGACAACTCTTTTTTTGATTATCTTATTTAATTTCTGATTATCATTTCAGATGTTCCATCAACATCTTCAATGGATTTTTTACCAATAAAATCAACAGAACTTACATTAGATGGCAGCAAAAAAGGTTAGTAAGCTAAATAATTTCTTTTTATTTTATGTATAATGTCGCCTTAAATTTAATTTAGATCCAGATTTTCATTAATGATCGGGTTTTTAGATTTTTTAATACAGTGCTTTATTGTTATCTTGTTTCATATATTGCTCGTAGACACTTGAACTTGCATTGTTCAGGACAAATGTCTGCCTCATCTTTCAATTTTCTCTAACTTTCAATGTTTCTGGTTTAACCAAATAAAAGCTTTTTTTTGCAGCTGCGCATATAAAGAGTAGGCGACCAGAGAAAATGTACGATCAAAATGTCTCTCCACGAAAAAGAAACTAATGAAAAAGGTTGAACATTTAAAATCGAAAATGAGAATATTTAAAAAAAAGGCAAAAATGTTCGATAATATTAAATCAAAATTTCTTAAGACGATGATGTTTTCAGCAATTAGAAATCAAAATCGTTCTGTTCAGGGCAAACGATGGTCTGAAGATGAAAAAGCTTTAGCCATAGCAATGTATAAAAAATCACCGAAATTATATAGGTATTTAAGACATTTGTTACCCTTACCTAGTCCAAGGTATTGTTTATTGTTTATTTATTAAGTCCTATTATTTATTGCTCTACACCAATTAAATCTTCTGATTCTGATTTTTTACTAAATACCAAATCATGAAAATCTAACATCGATTGGTTATCATCAGGGTCACAATTAGCTCCCCTTATAGGAGTACTAAGATTCGTTAATATAGTGGTTTTGAGTGTAGCGGCAAAATGGTGGCATGTCGGATTTTGGTTTGTTGGAGAATGTTGCTTAATTAAACCGAAAAGATTCTCCAAAGAATCTTGATTGAGTTGGCGCAAATTAAGGAATTTAAATCCAATTGATTGTACCTAGTTCCAAATATCTTGTAGAGAACATATAGTTGTATAGTACCTATTTACATAGCATTTTTCTTAATCTTAGTCGACTATCAGATTTTAAAAAGTGAATGGATTTGACTTTCTTTCTTAACTCTAGCCATAACTTATGATGTATACTGTATTTGGAAAGACTACATATAGTACATGAAAGAGAGGAGAAAAAAAAATACAATTGTTTTTTTTATTGTTAAGTTTGACTGAATAAATATGTTTATTTGTACTCACTTCTTTATTTTACCATAACCTAGATTAACCGTCTCGAATCCGTCAATGACAACAGTACTGTCATAGGCGGTTTCGCGACGACAATAAAATATATTTTGTTTTCATTCTGTTGGATATTCTGGATATGCAGATTATTATCGATTTCGATGTTCCTACTAACTGCACAACACTATTTCGTTTTTAATCTTATGTTGGTAGCACTTTATGATGCTCGTTATTGTCGTTACTTTGCCTATGCTAACTTAGCCCTGTTTAACGTTTCTTACATTTATTTTTATATATGGAGGTCCCGTCTCTTCTTACGTAGTATTTGTATTCTCTTTGATAAAGGCTGAAAATGCTGCGTAAAATAATTGCTGGCTTTGGATTTTAGTTCCAATAAAACAATGGATCGAAACGTCTTTGTAATAAAGCCTTCTTACCACTTCAAATAAATCCTCTGTCACAATTTAAAAACATTGCCGTTCTTTTTTTGAATTCCTGTCAGAATATTTTCTCCTCACGACACCAAACGAAATTTTTGTACGTAAAAAAACAATGTAGGTATAATAAAATTTTATAAAAATTTGTTGTGTATAAGGAATTATGTCTGTCGTCATGATGTTCGCCCCGCTGCGATGTTACAAAAACATTAAATTTGTGAACCAAGGTTTTTTCGCTTTGGGCCACGGTGGTATCAGCCCTGGTGAGTGAATTTCTTATTACTGGCTACTTGCCTTCACACAAGAAGATATAACACACTTTTGCTTGGCTGTAAAAACAAACATTGTGTCGGTATCTACTCAGCCGGGTTCTCACATACAAGAAACCCACCACCTCTTAGTCACCTATTTAATATTATTATTTTGCTGTAATTAGAAACTTTGAGCATTTTATACAATTAAATTAAAGAGTCATTTTGGCTTGATAATGTGCGTGACGACAGCTCATAAATAACTTGCTAGATATAATGCAAACCCAGCACCCACATGGACTCACATACGAGAGACCTAATTGGTGCTTGAATTCCAGGGTGCAAATCATATTCCAAAGATAAAGGGTCATGCTGCAAAGATGTGTCTCAAACCGAGGGTAAGAAGATAGAGCCGTGGCCTAAGGCGGACCCTCCGCCGCCGGCTTGGCGCGCAGAATGTCCTAAGGACCCCCAACCCCCCAACTACGACCCCTACAGGATCAAAGTGCCCGATGTGGTAGTGCCGCCCCTACCGCCCAGTAATGTGAAGGTGAGAGGGATTTAAAGTTAGTCTCTTAGAAGAATCGTTAGAGATAGAAATATTACCTATTGTTTAAATTTAACTTTAAACAGTGGTTCGTCGGCGTCAACGTTACAGAAATGTTTGATATAAAATTTTTGTCAAATGTTGTACTTATATCTGTTGCTCTTAATTTATCACATAAACCTAGCGACATGAAATGTAATTGTGTTGTAAAGTGCGTTTGACGAAATCAGAGCCCACCGAGCGTCGTGAAAATTAAATATCTAATGAAATCCAGCATGTGCTTTGTTCATCAGCGGAGCGGGGTGGTGTTGACGAGCACTGAGCAAGGGTCGCGAGCCGGGGCGCCGGCCGGCCCGCACGCCGCGCCCCGCGCCGCGCCCGCGCACCCCGACCACGACGACGACGACTCGGAGCACTACCAGCAGCCCGCGCCGCCGGCCGACACCAAACACGAGGGCTTCATGGGACTGCTCAGAGGACTCTTCGACCGGCTCAAGGGCAAATCGAAGGGAGACGGTGACGCCATGATCACCGGACGAGCGCTCCCACTCGCGCTCCCGATAACCGAAGAGTTACACGAGAAAAAACGCATGACGCTCATACTCGACACTGCATTTCGTCCAACGCACTAACACACTCTGCCCCTCCTTCCGGTGACTATGATGTTTTTTGACAGGAAATACCCAACGAGGACGCGCGGGAGTTGTTCAGGAATCCGGAGGTCCATTATGGCGAGCCGGCTCATGGGGTCCAGGACTTGTTCCATAATTCTCCGATAGTGCACCCCGATTACTGGAAGGATAAGACCGAGAGAAAGTTGAATAATGTGGAAGAGCCGAAGGAATCGTTGCCCAAACTTGGTTACCATGGCCGTAGCAAGTACAAATACGCTTTCCACGAGCCTTGGAAGCCGTTGGACCGCATGACGCTACTGGAGCAGGCTGCCAAGCGAGAGCTGGACACTGTGGAGGAAAGGGCAGCCGCCGTCAAAACTGAGAAATGAACGCATTTAGGGCTCTGATTTCTGAATTATTTATTACATGATTTTTGTTGAGTTACTGTCGCATGG
Source organism: Manduca sexta (assembly GCF_014839805.1). Classification (NCBI taxonomy): domain Eukaryota; kingdom Metazoa; phylum Arthropoda; class Insecta; order Lepidoptera; family Sphingidae; genus Manduca; species Manduca sexta. The sequence continues at coordinate 10,597,179 of NC_051121.1, read as the reverse complement.
TTTATTTGGTAAATAAATTATCTTTTATATTTTATTGCATTATTTACCGCAATCAAACCCATAGTGGTTTAAAGAAGGTACCCTCAAAGAAGGTAGATTCTTGGGGCAGCGCCTCAAAAGCTACTTTCACGGTATTATTGAAGCAAGGGTCCCAACAATATTGACTTTCGGATCTTGCCAGTTTGGAAACCCTCAAAAAGATTGCAATATCACAGATTTACTGCCAAAGTAAACCATTGGCTATTGGCCAATACCTTCGCGCCGTAAATCTGGTCATTCTCGTCCATGACAGCCGATGCTGGAGTGCGCGCGCACCCGCGGCCCGTGCTCAGGGAAGCCCGCGCCTCCGCCGCCGCCGTGCCCAATCCCTCCTCCTAAGCCGTTTCCCTGGATATATGTGTGGCTGCTTGCATCTTTTTGTTCCATCGTTGGTGTTGTAAGTACATAAACCTCTTGTTCAGTTGGCGTTGTAAGTATGTAATTATATAAATATTCTAGTTTACTGTCAATCAGTTTCTTCACGAATTTTAAAAATAGCGAAATTAATAGCTTAATGCTAAGTTTGCACGCTGAAAATCGGTTGCTGTAAAAGTAAGATTTTGTAAGCTTTTTTGCTAATTAAACCCCAAGCTGACTTCACTTGACACAGTCTAAACTAATTTTGATAAAACTAATAGTAACTTTGACTTACTGTTCATGAAGGAATTATCAGAAATATTTTCTCATAGTTAGTAGTTAGTTGTGCCTAGTGCCTACGCGGAAAATTATTAGTCGTTAACCATTTGTGGAACAGGAGACCACGACTTTGATCCTCTCATCAAGATGTAATTATGATGTCTCAAATATTTATTTTCGAATCTATAATAGAAGGAAGGACATTGTATTAGTAAGACGGCATCTCTACACGCACGCAAACCATGGACGCTGCCAAGATTAGTTTTAGGCAGGTGCATCTGCGCCTACGCACTTACGCACGCACTATACTACGCACGCATTACATTTTTTTTTCAAATTTAAATCGCTTGATTTTTTGGAAATTCTTTGTCATAATAAAACCTCTGGTCCATTGTTCCTGTTTTTGCCGATTTATATTTGTTGTGATTTACTTCTGGGCAAGGGGACGCACGTGCACCTACTTGCACCCTTCTCCCAGCGTCCATGCACGACACGTAATGCTCTCGACATATTCGAAGTCAAATTAACTTACTGGTTGCACCGATCCTAAATCATAATATACACAAAATCATCTTTTAACGGATTTCTGCTAAACTGCCTGATACTTAATTCTCTTCACAATTCAATTTCTAGATATATAAGTTGTACGTTTGGAAAGAAGAAAAGGAGAAGCTTGGAGAATACAGACCTATATGTATGTTATATTGGATTTGTAAATATTTGTTAATTGCTATAGTGTCTTTTGACTGTGGAGATAATTCGTAACCAGTTTGTTCAATACTATCAGATTATCCTGCCTTTATATGAGCTGCTCATTGAGAAAAATTTTCATGCAACTCAGTTTAGGACCTTACTGTTTTAATATCAGAAACCTTAATTGATCAATGTAGCTTTCCATGAGAATATTGAGGCGATTAAGTAGTTTTTGAATTCTTTACCACTAAGGATTGCCTCGAAGGACTCAGGCCTATCGCCGTAGCGTGCTGAGCCTAGGCTCTCTATGTTAGCATCAACCATTCTGATCTTAGCAGCCCGTAAGTATCCACTTTTCAACGCCTTTTTCAAGTCGTCGGCCCTTCTTGCAGTCGAGACTGATCTTTTATTAATAAGGAATTCAATTCTCAGGGCGTCCCCGTCGTAAGACGAAACGTCCATACCATGACAAGGATCTTCCCGCGTGCGTGCAGTACTTGATAGTGGGCGCTGGGGCGGCTGGTTGGGCCGCTTACAGGGCCATCATGCACCATGACAAGAAGGCGAAGGTAACTATGAGACGTATAACATTCGGTAAAGAGAAGTATTATGGAACATATTTTGAATTTAGCCTACAAAATGATTGGTGGATTTCTATTCATGCGGATGAACCAGCCTTATGTCATAGATAGTAGTCAACTTGTTTTTGGGCACGACTCCGATTATGAAAGTCTTTTTTGTTACTTTTCGGGCTTCAGTTAATTAATATTTAGAATGCAAAAAAAATGTGAATTCTCGCTTGCTTTAACGGTGAAGGAAAACAACGTGAGGAAACCTGCATACCTGAGAAATTCTCTATAGGAATCTTCGAACGTGTGTGAAGTCTACCAATCCGGACTAGGCCAGCGTGGTGGACTAAGGAATAATCCCTCTCAGTAGCAGAGGAGGCCTGTGCCCTGCAGTGGGACATTATGTAATACAGGGGTGATATTATTATTATTATGTTACTGTACTGTGTGCATATATGAACCAACAATTGTACACTATTTTCGCCTTATAAAGATATTGCAAGGTTTGTAAGCCCTGACTTATTTCCAGGTGTTCTTCATATCCAAGGAGGACTGTCTGCCGTACATGCGCCCGCCGATGTCCAAATTCATGTGGTGGAACCCAGACCCTCCAGACCTCAAGACGCTTAACTATATTGAGGAAGGCAGGAGGAAAACGTGAGTCTTCAAAACCTAAGGACTTAGATACTTCTAGAGTGTTTAAGATGGCAGAAACAGGAATCTGTTCATCCGGTGTTAGGTTACATCCTCAGAGCTACCCATAATGCGAGTGGAAATAAATATGAGTTGCATGTTTTAAAAAAATAATTAACAATTCTGACCGTAAACAAAAAAAAGTATATTGTCTTTTATGAAGGAAATTCATGAAGCTATACTAACTACCACATGATTATATTGTATGTTTGTATTTTTTCTATCACATAATTGTGCCAATAGACAACACGTATGCCTACATTCTTTAGCGGTAATAAGAGCAAAAAAAATAATAATATCGTGACGCTATACTTATCGCTTGTGTAACGATTGCAAAAATATATCTTGTCTAAGGCATTTGATTCGGAAATAGTTTTATTAACACTATTTGGCCAGCATGTACCTGTCGGAGTGCGCGAAGTTCATGGACCCGGTGAAGTTCTACCGCAAGAAGACCGGGCCGGCGGTGTCCATCGCGACCGGCTGGTGCGTGCTGCGCGTCGACGCGGACGAGCACGTGGTCTACGTGAAGACCATGTGCGGCGAGCAGCCCGTCTACTACGAACGGTGTTTGCTTGCGCCAGGTTACTGATGCTGTTTTAATTAACATTTCCAACGCTTCCCTATCTTTCTATTTGATTAATGTCGTCGCGGGATAATGACAAATTAGTCTTCCCTGAGACTGGCCCAGCTTCATCGCTCGGTGTCATAAAATGCGTGCCACTGCTGATCCTGGGTTACAGGAGTTGTAGTGGTGGGTGTGAGGGCGGGAAAGTCTCTGATGCTTTTTCATAAATAGCTTTTATACTATGGCTGGTAAACGCAGCGTGCGACCACCTATAAAGTGGACAGACGGTCTCGTAAAGATTGCAGGAACTCGCTGGATGCAGGCTGATTGTAGCAGGTTTGTTTGGAAAATTACGGGAGGCTTGTAGTAGGATTGGGCTTCCAAAGGCTGAAGAAGTGAAATTTAGGGATAACTAGCACATGCTAGTTGACAGGTCAAAATTACATCAGTCTCGGATCACAGCTTTTCACCTTTTCAGGAGTAGGCAGAAGGGTTATAAGTTGTCACACTGTTCTACCAGCTATGATAGGTCTCATGGAATTTACTGGGCACAATTCTAAACCAGAAAAACCCAATATCTCTTTACCCGACCCGCATATATCTCTCAACACGGTAGTCATCATCATAATTATTGTCGAAAAATAAACTAAGACAAATGGAGTTTTTTATTTATCTGGGACCTAAACGTTAGTCCTTGACCAATGAACTGACACTGATGAAACCCCTCAGGGTCGAAGGCGAAGGTCCACAGCGTGTTCAAGTCAGCGCCGAAGGGTGTGCGCGACAAAGTGAGCACCATACGGACGATACGCGACCTGGAGATCGCGTACCGGAAGGTGAAGGCGGCCAAGCACGTGGTGATCATCGGCGGCGGCACGCTCGGCTGCGAGCTCGCCTGGCACCTCGGCAAGATGAGTGAGTCCACGCGCCGTCGATACCAACACGGGTTGATGAAGAGAGAGGTAGCTGATGCAGGGCTCGAAGTTATGGGGGGAGACGGGTGTGGTGGAGAGAAGGAATACCAACACAGGATGACGAATAGTTAGAGGCTAGCTGTTGCAGTGCGTGGAGCTATGGTCACGTTACAGGGGTAGAGGGGTGTGGTGGGGGAAAGGGTGTAGTTGTTTGCCCCAGAGACAAAATAAATGAATTTCTATCTCATTATAATTATTTGCTCGTATGGGGGTTTTCAAATTTAAATTTTATTTCTTGGGTGTACGTAGATATTACTTTTTTTATATGCCAACAATCGGTGGGATAAATATCATCATCATATCTATGTCTAACGCCTAATAATACATATATCTATTATCTATTGAGCAAGCACTATTTTGTACCGGTCTAAAGGACGTTCGATTAGTGTATTTTTGTCTACATTTTAAAATTGCATGGGGTAATGCCAGTAATGATGTGTCCAGACCAATTGGTGGAGCGGGCTCCTGACGAGGAGCCGATCCAGTTCGTGCACATGTTCAAAGACAAGGGTCTGATGGCGGGCGTGCTGCCGGAGTACCTCGGCGAGTGGGCAGCCGAGAAGATCAAGTGCGAGGGTGTCACCGTCATGCCTAAGAGTGAGCTTGAGAGAACTTGATTTATAATTTTACTTACAAAAAACAAGCAGAGGAATTAAAGTTCTTGTGGCTAGCATCAATTTGACTCGTCGAGGCACATTAATTTGCGTGCTATACATTTACTATGAAACTGCGTCCATTAGTCCCAACACTGGGCATATGGAATAAATTGCGATATACAATTCAGCGGTCTTCAATTCTCAGCTAGCTAGTCGACATTCTCTTTTAAATCCCCTAAGTAAGTACCTCTCAAAACAAAACTTATTTTTTAAGCATATCTGGGTCCTGTCCATAAACAAATTATAATCTTTATATTCAAATAAGCAAGTATTGTATAAGTGTCAGTGAATTTATCATTAATGACTTCCTGCAGCGCAAGTGTACGATGCGTTCGAGACGCCTGATGGGAAGCTGGAGTTGACGCTGTCCGACGGGAGCTCGCTCATTACAGATTACGTATGACCTCTTGCTATCAAAATAGTTTATACGCTATATGAAAAATGTAGAGGTGTCGATGGGCGTAGCTCTACGGGAGCTAGGGTGGTCAGTGCCCATCCTAGAAAAAGCCTTGGGATTACAAAGGCCTGGTGTGATGCAGGGCTTTCAATCGGCAACGTTTTTTTGCTCCTTTCGCCAGCTGCCCACTCCCTAGAGAAATATAATAGCTACGCTCATGGGAGTGCCATTACACCCTTACTTCGGCCTACATAACTCTGCATAGCTACATAACTCCAGCGACCGCTAGCCGAATTTGAATGAGAGTTGACATGCAGTAGACCATAATTGACTTTAAATTACTTTGGTAATGAAATAGTGGGACTTTATTTTTCGATTCAGCCGCGCCTGCTTAACCATGAGCAAGAACTAGTAGTATTTTGATACATTAATAGCTTGCAGAATTTTTAATGAAATTTTAATGGAATCAAAGATGGTGGCGCGATCAATTTGACGCGTGTATACTTTTACCCGAAAGACAGTACTGCACAAAGACTTTTTGATTGTTTTCGAAGGCAGACGAGTAAAGCTAATGATGATGAATAAAATGTTGGTAAGTGGTCACCATCATCTGTAGAAATTGGCAAAGTAAAAGTCCCAAACCCACAACCTCAGGTGCTGGTGGCTATCGGCGCGGAGCCGCGTGTGGAGATAGCCGAGCCGTCGTTCCTGGAGCAGGACCACATAAACGGCGGGTTCAAGGTCAACACAGAACTGGAGGCCAGGACGCATCTATACGTAGTCAGTGTTATCTGGGTTTGGTAGATATTGTAAATACTTGTTCGGTACGACTGTCGCGTCACTATGGCTGGTATTTTATAAGGTGGTGGAAAGTTGTGCTTGGGACGGCAGCTGTTCAATTTGGGTTGTGTATGTTTCCTGTTGCAACTGTTTGTATTTAATTATTAGGACTACCTAACCTAAGTATATGAAATAATTGATTTGATCCTCTCCTGTTCCAATTTACTACAAATATAAATCTACTATTAAAGCAATATTTATTTCCAGCCTACTTTAATGAGCTCCTCTTTCAAATAAAATCTCAATATCTTTTTTCGATCTATGGCGAAAATGAACCAATCAGAACAGTTATTTTTGCCATCCTCACGAATGACTATTTTTGATTGGTTTATTCTTTGAATCGAAACAAAGATTAAGATTGGGATTAAGATTCGTTTATTGAAATTGGCTGATTGCATCTTAAATGAACAAGCGTGCATAGGCGGGCGACGCGGCGAGCTTCCACTCGCAGTGGCACGACACGCGCCTGCGCATCGAGCACTACGACAACGCGGAGGAGCAGGGCTACGTCGCCGGCGCCAACATGACCGGCTACTGGCTGCCCTGCAACATGGAGCCGCACTACTGGCTCCGGCTCGGGCATGAGCTCGAGATGCAGGTTGGCGCTGTTTATCCTGCAAGTAGCTGATGGAAGGTTTAGATGGCTATGTAGTGGGTAGTATGCACCATGATGATATCGCGTAAAGAGGAAAATATTCTCTATTACGCCATATCTTTCTAGTGCAGCGGTTTGTATAACGGGAGCAAGTATTACTACTGGCTATACTGTACCATAGATATGGTAATTGATTGTCTAGGCGCTCTATTGACATTTTACACTTTGGCTCACAGCTACAAGTAATTGATTATCTAGAGTTTTAGGAGCTACATTCACATTTTACACTTTGGCTCACAACTCCAACAGTGAACCAATTTTAAATGATAATATATAAATGATAATTGAGATTTGAGCTGTAGATATAGTTTGATATTGTTCGACCAGTTTTTTATACGAGCATGACAGAGCGTCTTTACTGCACCTGATGGTAAGTGGAGTGGAGTCTCGATATGGTATCGACCGACGAGAGAAGATTACCACTTGCCAGTCAACACAGTTATGCCGGCTTGTTTGAGACCGGATATACACAGGCGCTGATCCTGGAACGCGACACTTTTACGAGGTCCACTATCGCGGGTTTTATATCTTGGGGTGGTCGCCATCCGAGCGGATACACAAGGTCACTACTACGGATAAAGTACGTAAGTAAGGTACCTAAGGCACAGTGGAAGTGACCGTTTGGCTTCGGGAGTATAGGCAGTGGCGGCTCTAAACGACGCGAGGTCCTAGACGAAAGCAAAAAGAAACAGACGTAAGGCCCCGGGCAGAGTAAAAACGTTCCCCTGTTTTAACAGTTTCGTCGGTAAGAACGTAAAAAAAGGTCCTGCGAGGCACCACGCGAGGCCTCTGTAAGCGCGAGGCCCCGGTTCGCCTCCCCCAAAGACCGCCTCTGAGTATAGGCCTCCAGTTAGAGATGCATGTTGCAGGTGGTGGGCGAGGTGGGGGCGTGCCTGCCCACGGTGGCGCTGTTCAAGCAGTGCGAAGACGAGCCCGCCATGAAGGCGCAGGCGGTGGACGCCGCCTCCGGAGACAGGCCCTGCTACAAGAAGTTAGTGTCCTACTTTTCAACAGATCACACAGCGCTCTACACACTATGCTTATTGTAATAAAATAAACAACAAATAAATTAATGCTTTATTCATCACGTAGGCGAACATAGTTTCAAGATACATGAGAATATTCAATTATTACTTAAATAACGTCGCTTATATAACTAAAGACGTTTTATATTGGACATAAAATAAATAGGATATAATATATTATATAGGATAGATAGTAAAAGTAGCTAAAATAAAAGCCACAGCACATAATTGAGACAAAAGTAACAGTAACGTGTAAACGCGACGACGCGCCGCGGCGGTGTAAGATAAAGACGGCTTTGTTGTGCGCCGATCAATAATGTTTTTTTTTTACAACATAAGCACAACAAAGTGATGCTATTGCAATGTGGACCTGATGGTAAGTTAATTAGTGTTTATTATAATAACCCACACGATTACGCCGGTCTTTCTAAACCGGATAGACCTTCTTAGGCAGTGGCGGTCGCTGGGATTCCAAATGACACCCCCCCCCCCCTTTCTACAAAACTCCTGTACACAAGGAACCTTGGACGACGACACTCATGGGCAGGTTCACAGTGGGTATTTATTGTCCCAACACAGGTCTGAAGAGTATCAGAACAGGTACAAGCGCGGCATTCTGTTCTACCTGCGCGACGAGATCGTGGTCGGGATGGTGTTCTGGAATTTACCGCCCATAGAGGACCGGAAGGAGGTTGTCACAGAGGTGCGCAATTAAATGTGACGGTTTTTTTTTATTAATTATTTAACCGGATACGGTCAAAGGCCATACTGCCAAGAACGTAGATAAAACCATTAGAAAGAAAAAGAAATAACTAACTGTACACTCATACTTGGTAAAGATTACTTTATCAACATTGATTGCTATCGTATCTCTGTTTGAGTTTTTGGTTCGCTAGATGCTGCGTGCGCGTCCGTCGTACAAGGATATCAACATGTTGGCCGAGCTGTTGGGATTCCCCGAGACACAGTGCACGTATCTACCCGACGAGCAACTGAAAGACCCCGGACCCTGCATAAAGAAGTTAGATATTTTCTTATTATTTTTACATAAAGCTGACTTTTGAGCAGCCATATTACAAGCTATACGTAATTCATGGATGCGGCGTTTACCCTTTTAAATTGAACATAAGTACGTATAAAAAATTACCTACATGAAATTTTCGCGTTGTCCCCTTGTCTCTGGATCCAAATTACAAATTCGGCCCTCGTCCTGAAACTTAAAGCCGGCTATGCCCTTTTTTTATGAGTATATAGTAAATGATAACTTTTGTTGCAGTTGGCGGGTGTTTTAAGTAGTTTTCTAAAAGACTTGCAAGGATATTTACAAGTGGCTTGTCAAAGAGTTTACAAAGATGTGATCTTGCTCAAACTAAATGTGTGTTTCTCAGTTGTAATGGAACTTCACGTAGTAACGTTATACTTGATAATAAATTGCGATAAACACGGCTACCAATAATTTAAACGTCCTTTACAATGACCATGACTACACATGACAACTCAACACGTATACGGTGGTATATTAGATAAAAGTAAAATGTAGCACAAACTTAAAATTAATAAATGGTCCCCATTAACTTTCTATTTGTTTTATTCAATGCTGTCGACAGCAGCAACCCGGGCTCGCTCCCATGCCATGAGGTAAATTATTTAGAATAGTGAAGTCAAGCGAAATATATAATTCTAGCATATTTATTATCCATATGTCTCCTATAAAGTATACACTTTATAAGAATAGTATTTTTTGAATTATAGTTACGATCGATATTGTTAACATCGATAACAATATTGATTAATATCGACTATTATAGATACATAATTCTCATAGCACACCACTATTCCTGACAGCTGCCAATTGCCATTTTTATATTTTGTAATATCAAATTTGCATTCATTTTGTTATTGACGAAATTTGTTGTTTTGTAAAGATTCGATAAATATACGAATGAATTAAAATGCCACGTAAAACAATTTACTGGACCCGTAAATTAGAACTACAGTTAGTGGAATTTGTCCGCCAAAGAGAGTTTATATGGAAACCATTGGGAAACACAAACCATCACATACAGCAAAAATATAAAGCCTATGCAGAGTTCGCCGCTAATTTAGGCCGAGGATTTACTGGTAAGTGCTGACTGCCAATTGTATTTAGAAATAAAAAAACATGGCCGCTTCGCCCCAGGTATCTTTTTCTTATAGTAGCGGGAAATGTGCTTGATAATCAGTAAAAAGTGGCTATCAAGGTTAGGTGAAGACGCAATTGCTTTTCCCTAAGAACTACTACGAGACGAAGTATGCTTTAGGTAAAATTATCAATAGATTATAAAGGCAATAGACTAACCCCCTTATTCATAGACGTTTTTTATCTAACGACCGAGTAAGGCTGTGATAACAAGTCTGTTTCTCAGTGCTGACGGCATGGCAGTCTTCGCAGTGCGTAGACGTAGGGCCGTTGTGATTGGCTTATATTGAAATACAACAGTAATAACCAATCACAATGGCCCTATGTCTATTTCTCAGTGCCGTTGGGCACTGAGAAACAGGCTTGTTATCACAGCTTTACTTCGTCCTTAGATAAAAAGCGTTTATGAATAAGGGGGTAAGTATATATATATATATATCTTTTACACATTTACAATTGCTTAATGTTATATTACACTTTGCCCCAGCCCGTTCCGTTCGCGACAGATGGGTGAACATCCGAAGCACGTTTAACCACAACGTGCGGCGAGTGGACAAGTCCAAAGAGACTGCAGCGTCGCCCGCCGACGTGTACGTCCCTTGCTGGCCGCTGTGGAAGCCGCTGCAGTTCTTGAGGGATGTGTCGGTTCGAGAAGATTCTGGTGTAGTGGTAGGTTGACTAATGCTTATACTTTCAGACTTATAAAAATTTCACAAAGCTATGCTTAGTTAAGACACAAATTTACTTGATCAGCTGTAAGTCAAAACCTGCCATTTTGCTTCTTAATAAGGTTTAAACTAGGATCTGGTGATGTTTTTGACAGCTATTTAAACAAGTCTTATTCACCTCGTAATGCTTAAACAAGTTTATAAGTAAGAATGTTTATGTCTGACAATCTGCTATAAAATGGTTTTTGTCTTAGTATGCAATACAAACAAGCTGGTTGTCTAATAGTAAGCAACATCCTCCACTATTGGAATGTAGCAGTGCCAAGAGCAAAACCAAGTTATTTCCTATTAAAATACAGTATTGTGAGGCATTCATTGTTTTAGTAGTAAGGTAGTTAATATGTTTTGTATGCAGTAAAAGTTAACTAATTAAATTTTTTTTCCAAATAGTCATCATGTGAATACAGCCAGTGTATATTCAGTAAGACAGGCAAGCAGGATTGTTTCAAAAAATGTTTTCTGTTGTCAACTAATAATAAGAAAGGCACTGTATTTTAAAATTGAAACACAAATAGTTGCTGTCAATCAGTATATAACATGTATTTTTATTTGCAGACATATGAACCAAACTCAGGCCCGGAGGTTAGTGAGATGCCCTTAAAACAAGAAATACAGTTTGAAGAAGATAAAGAGTTGCTAACAATCAGGCAACGTGGCCAGAGAACAGACAGGCCTCGACGCAAAATGAAATTCCACCCAAACATCAAGGATATCGACTGCCAAAAAGTATTAGATGATCTCCGGATTGCCATGAGACCTTTGATTACTAACACTAACAATGACAATGAAGATCAAAGTTACTGGTTCTTTGGCAAACACATCACGGAACGGCTGAATTGTATGAGAACAGAAGATGCTGAATGTGCCAGTCGGGATATTCTTGCTCTGTTGGAGAATTGGCCAACTAATGATACATGAACTGGCTCAGTAATGGAATTTTGAATGGAGCGCAATGTTCCCAATATTTGAGAGGATATCTTGTGGTAATTACTGTCCCCAAAGGAGTTTGAGGAGTTGTTACTAGTGTCTATATGTTGCCAAACTATTTTTTGTTGCTTGGTTTGCATAATATTGACAAAGGCATAATTAGTAACCTTGGTTGTCACAATCTCCCCTAGTAAATTGCCAGCTTAGCAATATAAAAAAAATGTTTACTAATGGGTAAGCATCTTTGAGGATTTTTTGCTAGGTTTAAAGAAATAAAATACACAACATTTTCTTAAAATTATGTATAGAAAATTTGCATGTAAATAACAATTATAGTTATAAAACCAAATTCAACTTATGTACTCATTAAAATAAAAGGAATAAAATTCAGTATTGAAATATTTGAGGTGTACTATTAGATTAAAGAAATGACTTTATCAGTATAGAATTTCACAAAACAATTTTTTTCTGGATTAGAACACAAGCGTCACAAGCACTTGGGACACATTACCTACCGTAGTTTGGCCCTTAATACAAAATATACATCGCCCTTTCGAACAAAACATTGGAAAATGGTCAACCCTATCATACCTTACATCTGGTGGAGGTTGTAGTGCTACAGGTGCCTGTATTATTTTCGAAGGAGTTGGTCCAGAAATTTCACAGTTGTTGTCGGTATCTCCTTGGCCCTTTTGCAGGAGGCTCTGTACTACGTGGTACCTGAACATTTTAAGAGGCATTGTCTTTCCCGCATTATGTCGTCTGTATAAAACCCAGCTATTATTTATGCAAATATCTAAGTTGCGACACTAATAGGAAATACTATTGAAGGCCTCTGAAGTCTGTTCTATACAGGGCGATCAACATGTTTTCTAAGTTTACGCCTCCCATAGGGCGTTATAAAGTATGTTAATGTCCGGGCAAAGTACCGCTGTTCTTCTTTTCTCAACTTTGTCATAACGTAGTATGGTATTGACAGGCTTTTTGTTTTCCTTTTTTTTGCATATAGAACAGGTTAGATTGATCGGTAATGTAATCAAAAATTTCCTCTGTTAAATACTCTTAAGGAGTTTTAGTTATTTTAAGTTGCGGAAGATTTAGATCTGGGCGAAAAATTTGAATTTATTTTTAGTCCACTCAAATTTAGAGGCTTTTGAAAATTATGTCGGTGTGTACTACTCTAGCAGTCCTTCCGGATGTTGTAGGTCTTCTTAGTTGGCTGTTAGAGGCATTTAATGGAGATAGTGGCAAAGAACGAAAGCCATTTTGCGTCAATGTAAATGGTAGTCACACTGGAAGCGGCCGAGATGAAGGTAGCACAGGCGAAGGCATCAAAGGAGAGTGAGTAACAGCGTCTTGTACGACTACTATTTCTTCATCGGACAGTAAATTCAAGGTAAATCAGAATGTAAAGATGGCGCGGGTGAAGAATCGGAATCATTCACATGGTTATGGACATGACTCAAGCCAATTGAAATCCGCTGAAGTTCATCTTCAGATTCAAATTCATCATCATCTAATTTTTATACGTGGTTTTCGTACTAGAGCACAAATTCTTTTTGCTCTAGAAAAACATGGTTGCATCACTTCCTGAAAAAAAAGACCACTCTCACACTCATGCCAAGTTCACACTCAGCGCACTCACATTCAATGCCCTTTTCCTCAAAACACATAAAAAAATAATACAGTACTACCCCGGACTTACGCGATAGGTGGGACTGAGCGCTATCCGTGTAAGTCGAATGCGCGTAAGTCGGGGTACAATTTTGCATATAAAGACATACAAAGTATGTTTAATTGGGACTGGATACTAAATAAAACACTAATTTAGGAAATAATTAGTATCTAATTCTAGATAATATGACAAACAATATTAATAAAATGTATAAACACAATCCAAATTTATTTTGATGTAGGAGGTTTTATAAATTGTAACAAAGTCGTCTGACGAGTCAATGATTTTTTCTTCTCCCGCAATATCTCCTCGTAGCATCCTAGTAATTTTTTTATTCCATTTTTTGTAACAAAAATGCGCTCTTCATTGGAGTCTATGCTTTCCAAAATTGTTAACCTTTTTTCAATCGAACTGAGGGCTTCTGTTAAGTTTCCAACTGTCATTTGATCTAATTGAACTGGATCCAAAGAATCATGATTATGAATTTCTTCCTCTTGTTGACGCATTAATGAGCTCATCAATTGTAAGCTCCTCATTGTGTGAATCCAACAGCTCTCGAACATCATCACTATCCACATATAAATTTATTTGTCTATCAAGTTCGACAACGTCTTCGATCACATTGCAAATTTCATCAGGCCCTGGCACTGATTCCGCCTAAGTCTCAGTGGAGAAAAAAAATGGACAGAGTTTTTTTCAGACGCCATTTAAAGTTTTTTGTGAAATTTCATCCCAAGATTCTCCAATGATTCTCACTGCTTCTAAAACGTTGAATTGTTTCCAAAATTCTTTAACAGAGAGCTCGTTGTTTTGTCTCATAGCTTTATGCAGATGTGCAAACGATCGTCTCGTGTAATAAGCTTTGAATGTTTTGATAACTCCCTGGTCCATCGGTTGAAGCAAGCTGGTTGTATTTGGTGGCAAAAAATCAACTTTCACACGTGGGTCGAAACTAGTTAAAATAGCAGAAGGATGACCAGGCGCGTTGTCGATTAATAGCATCACTTTAAAAGGGATTTGTTTAGACTGGCAATAACGTTCGACTTCAGGTATGAAGTGATGACCAAACCAGTCGTCAAAAAGGAAGGCCGTCACCTAAGCTTTACGATTCGACTTCCAAATCACGGGCAAACTAGCTTTAGATTTGTTTTTCAATGCTCTTGGATTTTCTGAGCGATAAACTAAGAGAGGTTTTAATTTAAAGTCACCAGCTGCATTCGCGCCAAGCATCACTGTCAATCCATATTTGGCGGCCTTAAAACCTGGAAAAGTTTTCTCTTCACGCGCAATAAAAGTTCTTTTAGGCATCTTCTTCTAAAACAGGCCAGTTTTATCTACGTTGAAAATGGTTTGGTTGGTATAGCCACCTTCATCTATCATAGCTTTGAGTTTCTCTGGATAGAGAGATGCAGCCTTTTTATCTGCACTTGCCGCCTCTCCACTTTCTGCAATGCTATGCCAATTACAGCAACTTTTGAACCGTACATTGTGGCACAATGTACGCACCTCTTTCTGGCATTCGACTTTTCCATTGGGTGCGATGGTAATTGTCGTTTCACTGCTTTGCGTACTACACTACTTCTTGCAGTTGGAAGGCCTCTTTGCCTGTTGGTAAAACAATTTATCAAACTCCGAGCAACAACTTGTCTGAATTGCAAAATCGACAACAGAGATCCTTCATTTTTTTTTTGTCAATGAAACTGATTATTTATCTAACAGATCAAAAAATAGGCGAAGATAATACTTTATTTTTGATCTCCGATCTATTTCATAGCACACTTTTAGTTGGTCCATTAGGTCCACTCCGCCCATATTTTTGTTATAGTGTGATACAATTTTAGGACATCTCACGTAAATTTTATCTGCTGAGCCAGCCTGCCGCCGTTTTACGGTATCAGTTTCTACAGGTGACAGAAAGTTGGTCAACAAATGTACCGCTTTATTATCCATCCATTTCACATACGATATGCCTTGAAAACTTGTGGTGTAAATGTCTCCACGCTTCATTTTTTTATCCAATGGTGTAGTTTTCGGAAGATGTTTTCGGTAAGTTCGAACAGTTCCACATGCCTTGATATTCTGGTCAATCAGTCTGTACTGCAACAAAGGTGAGTTGAAGAAATTATCAATGTAAATTTCACATCCCAAACCTTCCAGCTTTGTCGTAAGTTTCAGCACTACTGATTCACCTAATCCATACTCAGTCCCTGAAGTTCGTTTACCGGTATATAAATCAAATTCAAATAAATAACCCGTTGCTGCATCACATGTGCACCATAATTTGAATCCCCATCTTACTTGTTTATTTTTTATGTATTGCTTCATTACGTTGTGGCCCTTGAATTTGATCATATGCTCGTCGATAGATTGTATTTTCGTGTTATTGAGAGCATTTTGTAATGAAGTATTCAAGTGAACCATAACTGGCTGGATTTTGTATGCTCGATCATAGTTAGGGCTGTTTATGTCTCTTACGTCGTCATTGTTACAGAAATGTAGATTTCTGCGTATTTCTTCGAATCGCGTTCTTGGCATAACATTTGAAATGAATGGTACCGCCATGTCTGGTTCTGTAGACCAGTAATCTCTCAATGTTGGCAAGATATGATAGCCCATAACCAGATTCACACCAAGAAATGCTTTCATTTCATCGATTTCAATAGTGAACTCCCGTCCATTTTGGTGAGCGTATTGTACTGACTCAGATACTATACGTTCAACTAAAATGTTGAAATTAATTACTAAACGGAAAATGTCAAAAGGAGTCAATGTATCGGCTTCAACTTCTTGACAGATTCTCACCTTTCCGAATTCATATTCCACGTCAGGAAAAACATTTGGGTGGTATGTTCTCGGATTCCAATTGAAAACCGGTTGATGGTTGGAATGTGCTTCAGTGACGATTTCCTCTCGAGATGTTGAAAGTTCAGGTGATCCTTGCCGTTGAAGAGTCGTCGTTCCTTCAATCTCGACATCAAATACCCCTTGGTCACCATCCTATGTTAGAAGTCCTTGGTCTTCTTCATCAAGCACTAAGTCATCTTCCTCATCGCTATTGTCACCCATAAAAATTTGACGAATTTCATTTTCTCGAAGTTCAAAAAGTCCACTTCCCTTACGAAACATATTCTGCAACAATATGAATATGAAAATGATAGCATTTTGGTATAAATCACCAGGCCAAAAAGTTAAGAAATTCCGTATAAAAAGTATCCCTTTACGCCGACAGGAACATCCGTGTCCCATAATCTTTATAACGATTTATCACAGAATCTATATATATAAAAATCAATTGCTGTTCGTTAGTCTCGCTAAAACTCGAGAACGGCTGAACCAATTTGGCTAATTTTGGTTTTGAATTAATTGTGGAAGTCCAGGGATGGATTAAACGGTGACGAACATAAATAATAAATAACGGAAAATACTAAAAACGACAATATAAGTTTTCAATACAAAATGTTCCTAGCCATGAAACATTCGATGTCTTTTGTCTTTTTTAGAAATAAAGAATTGGCCTGGCTGTCACATATATATAGGTGCGTTCAGAAATTTGTCTGTTTCATAGTTGTACTATGAGGTCCGATTTCTTTGGTTTATTTTGTTCAAATACAAAACATTTCAGAAATAAATAAAGTGTAAAAGTGTCAGTGGGTTCTTAAAAATAGAAAATAAATAAATAAATTTCAAGACTATTATTAAAATCTATCATCAATTTGTCAGTGCGTGAGAACTTTATTTAATGTTATTGTCGCAAAATGCCACGGAGAAGATGACTTAGATCGTCGAAGTTTATCAAATGTGCGACGAGCTTCTTCACGTGCAAGCCGTACTGTTGACTAACGGGAGACAGATAATGATAACATACGTATTGGTATGGCAAAATTGCGTTCCACGATGAATAATAATAATAAATGTATGTAGGTGATACGAAGTTCACCGGGTCATCTAGTATTACATAAATACATTACTACTGAATATTTAGTTTTAATATTCTTTACCTCACTTTTATGTCTTAATAAGTATAGTTTAATGGCTGTAGTCGTTCATCTGATTAGATAATTATATCCGTCATCTGAAGGTGTTTCAGAGTCCACTGACATCAGTATGTATAATTTCTAAGTCTCCTCGCTCTGATTCTAATTGTGTTAAAATGTAGTCTGTGTTGTTTTGCCTGTATACATGTCTTGAATTCTAAAGTTTCTGTTCCTATTGCTTTTATACTTTCCATTGCCTTTGAAACTGTCTTTAATACTCTTTTTCCAACGGTCGAGTCTTCTGTGCCATTTTGAAGTTGTTTTTATTTTCTTTTTTTTAATAGTGACTTCTTTAAAAGTGTTCTTAAAATTAACAATGAATAATCCATTTTCCTTTTTACCTTGTCTTACCTTGTATTAGACTTGAATTTTTGTAGATACTTTTTTTTATACGATTACTGCAAAGTGACCTCACTGCCCCTGATTTTAAGGGTGGGTTCAATAAAATGTCGACTGACGAGTGATGATTACCCTTCGGCGGTCTATACAATTTTGCCGGCCTGTTGGAACCGGATATTCACAGGCTCAACGCGGTACGCGACACACTTACGTGGGCTATTATGGTGGGATTTAACACCTTTTCTAAGGAGCGGTTTTAGTTGCGGATATAAGATATTAGAAATGAAATGGATATACGGTAACTATCCAGTATTCGGCCTATGCGGTGGCCTAAATCATATTCGGCCGGATACCGGAACTATCACGCAATCATTCTAAAGCTTATAAAATAAATTAGTACTCGTACTGCATTGAGCATCTGAACGGATGCAGGCTCATTAAAGTTGGGATCAGCTAGCTCGAAGTCATTGAAGTTTAGACTGCTGATGTCCAAAGAGATCATTTAATATAAAATTTATGTTGTCTCCTTCTAACAACTTTTCATTATTATTTAGAAAGCGATCTATTAACATATTTGATGCTGTCCATTTTTCGGCTAATTTTGACGATATATTAGATATTTTCATTTCAAATTATTCATATTATACCTCGCCAACCAATGACGATAAATGCATAAGTCACACATTGATAACAAAAATCTGGCCAGAGAATTAAGGAATGCAGATAATATTGAAGCTCAGTCAAAAACCTAAGATATTTGCACAGCGATGTTGGATTTTCGAATAATATACAATACTTCATCCAGTGAAATTAGTTTGCTTTATTACTAAAGGAAAGTAACAGTATATAATTTTATTGTTTTTCTTGATAGATTTAACGATGTATGATCATTGAAAATAGTTAAGTGTTCGTGTAAAAGGGGAGTGTCGAAAAACATTCTGAAATATCCCTTAGCATCAACATTGTCGGCTAACTTCTTCAGTAGCAAGTCCATTTGAGCCATTTGTATATGCGACATTCGATGGCAGCCTTCGCATCCACAGTGCACTCAATAAGTTATCAACGCTCTTGCAGTCGCCCAGTGGCTCATCACTCAGTAGTTGGCGAACACGCTGGTCTCAGGAATTTCCAAATCGTTTTATGACTTTAGATTTAAAATTGTTATATTTATCTTTACTCGGAGTATTCTCAATAAGATCTTAGAGCTCTGTAACATTCCAAGTATCCAATTTAGAAAGGATGTGACCATACTTGTGGAATCTTGGGTTATTCCAGCTATTTCAAATTGGGCCTCGGCCTGAGCAAACAGGCATGGGTCTGCATCATTGAAAACTGCTGGTGTCTGAAGCTTGGTTAGTTGTTTCTGTAACTCCCTAACCTGCGTCAAAAAATCCTCCCCGCTTTCAACCTCATGGTTCCCCCGGATTTGTTTCCCTAAACTTCACGAAGTGATTTAATAACGTTCAAGCTGAAATTAAATTATAGTATTTATTTATTAAACAAGATACAAGAACATATTACATAGTTCACGATGGTCACTGCACTAGGCTCCAGGCCCGTATCGCAGTAGACCAAATAAGAATCGTATAACCCTCTTGATATGTGTTCTTAAGCTTGCTATTTCGTTAGTTTTGCGAGCCTCTAGCTTAGTCAACTTGGATTTAGATTGTATACTAGGAGGACTTACCAGTTTATACTCTTTTTCTCAGTAATAGTTTTCCGACAACTTTGAATCTTCTGTGAGCTAGAATGGAAACTCCAGGTAGTAAACTGTCCAAACACTTTCCATCAATTCCCAACAATTTTCCATCAATAACACATCACTTATTCTTCCAAGAAAGCTTCGTGATATGTAATTTACAATATCATCAGGGATGTTGCTTATTAAATATTTTTTAGTACAGAAGAATCTCACTAAGCCGTCACTATTAAAAACCAGAAGGTGCCGGATTATTGGAATGTTCGGATTGCTGGATTATAGAGAAAAAAACATAAATAAATAAAATAAAGCATTTTATATAATTTATGTATGTACATATTTGTGTTCTTCTTCGACAGGCTTTATTGTAACTGTAACATATCTCAAAATTAACATGTAATTACATAGTTTAAAAATAATCCTTAATTGATGTCTGCTTTTATGTAACTTGTAGTTCTTGCTTAAAAACTTTTCTCGCATGTTTCTTAGAATTATAGTATCTATGGCAGGTATGCCGTTTTCTTTTGCCCATGTTATGCAGGTATTGAAACAAATGCTTTATCAGGTTTTACTTTTACAGTTGTAATAGTTGGCGGCTCCAATATTTCTATAAGGCTTTCTTCTTCTTGTATGCTTCACATACATCTTCATCTATCACAACTTGCCCTGTTTCTTCGATCCCTATAAACCGAGAAATAAAATTTTCTTCATTTGTCGTGAATCCTCTTTCCAAATGATTTTGCAACCAATTGATAATAAGTAGATTATTTACAGGATCCCGTTCTTTTGTTTCTTGTGATACAGCATTCATTGCATTCCATAACTTTTTCCGTGAAGATTCGATTAAGTCAGATGAAACAGACTCACAAGCGTGAGCGAGAAAGAATTCAACATCCTTCAAATTCGATCATTTAAGTCTCTGCGTTATGTCACCATCCTGAGATACATAATATATGGATCAGCAATTTATTTTTATACTAGGAAATTACTTTTTAGATAACATTTTGATCCATCGGCTGCATTACAGGTGTACAGTTTGGTAGTGGGAAGGTCGTTTGGATATTACTATCACTTGATTTAAGTTCTTGTTAATTTGGGTGGCCTGGAGCATTGTCAAATAAGGGAATGTGGGATAAAATCGGGACGGTAAGAGAAATATTAAATTAAAAAAAAAATAAACATTATAAATGATCTGTATTAGACTTCGTTTAGTTAAAATTATTAATCACATATTTGGAGATCACAGGTTTCATTACTATAAGTAAGAAAAAAAATAAAGAGTTAACTTTTTACGCTTTTGCCCCATACCTGGTCCGAAACCGGGTACACCCCCATTTTATACCCGACTTTGCCCCTTAATAACGGAAGCAACGGAAACAATGGAACTCATTCAGTTTATCCTGTTCCCAACCAGTACAGCCTTCATGGGTCCATTTTTTACACTTAACTTTTAAAAAAAAAGAGGCCCACATATATAACTTCTCTCTATATTGCGGTCAAGAGAGCTTTCGCAACTTCCCGTTTAGGACGATAGAGGCGTCTTCCGGTTGGGCTGCGATTGCGTTATGCAAAAGCTGTAATTGCGTTATGCAAAAGAATACAACAAAAAGCTTGTAATTTATATTTTGAATTATTTTTAATCCCTTAGTACTTGCGCAACCTAAGCGACAAGAATATGGATTTTTTTATTGGGCACTTATTCGTGCGAACCGATTGAGGGGATGTGAAAAATATGCCAACTGGTGCATCTTGTGATTGCAACCAAGATAATAGTTATTGTTGTCTTTATGGTGACCACCATACTGCCAACAGCAAGGTATTCCAGTATGCGCCCCCACATCTTCAAAGTTATTATTGAAATGAATACAACGCCGTATTTGCTTAATTTTTTTAATGGCATTGCATGGGCGATTAGTTCATAGGGAGTCATGAGACCAACAATCGGTTTAAGTTGAGATATTGACGATACCCATGAATAAGTTAATGGCTATGAAGTCTTGAGTATCATGGCAACTAATTTTAAATGATTTTCCGGTAACTTGAGTAGAATATAAGTTGGTTTCATCAAATATCATATCCAAAATATCATCGGTAAAGAAGCATTTGAAATATTCCTGGAACACAGGAATTATACCCGAAATTGTATATGGGTCTAATATGGAATTCACTAAGAAGCTATTTGCATCGGCTATTGTTTTTAACGAGACCCAATTAGGACCAATAGCTTTAATACCATTAATTGTAATTCCGGCGACGACGTTTTGAAATAAAGGTTGACCTAGTTTTAATGGATGTATGGTTAAACCAGCAAATGGATCTGGTTCCACTCTGGTGATATGTACGATATACGGACCATTGGTACGTTCGGAGTATTTAATTATTTTCATGAAATTCAGGGTTTGTCTAAACGGTTTGAACGGAAGCGGAGGACGGGTTTCAATTGTTTTTAAGGAACAAGGGGCCTATCGGGCATCGAATTAGTGAGACGTTTTTGCCACAGATGGTAAAGAGCCGGTTGAATTTGAAATTGCTATATTATCAGTTCATATTATTTATTTCCTCATCATCTACATTGTTATATAAAACATTATCTAAATATTGTGCAGGACGGTTGTTGTTATGGTATTATTTATCAATTTAGTTTTGTCAATCACCATATTAATTAAATTAATAATATCTTTCATTATGTATACCTTCAATGGTGCAAGTTTTTCTAAAATGATATTTCTGATATTAACATGATGTGGAGTATTTATTTGTCTTTAATGCAATTATTTATTGTGAGCGCGTCCGGAGTTCCAACATTCTATTACAGAGCACTCAGCTTTTACTAACTAACATTTGTTACAGCTAAAGTATGTACGAGTTACTAGTATTTGTAAGAAAATTTATATGTTAGGGTACAAATCTTGGCCGTAAGCTTCAATGAGATGAGCTACCGAGTCTGGTATGGCCAAATTGTTTTCGATTTGGTCATCTCAGTCTGTATTCATTTATAACAGTTGATTCACCATCGTTAATGAATAGGCGGTACATCTGGGCCATTTTTTTCACTTTCACTGTCTCGATGTCGATATCCCTAACACTAACATTTGGTTTAGGTAGAAAAACTCCCAAATGAAATAGGTCGAGTACCTCCGGAGACAATCTCTCTTCCAAATCATTAATAATAGAATCTAATAGAGGTATGTAAATTGATTTCCGAAAGTACTTTCCACCGATTTCGCCTCATAATTGGACCTGTTCGTTTGCCTTGGAACTGTACCAGGGGATTTTAATGTAGCATCCAACTGTTTTGCTTGCTCTGTCGTTTCTGAAAATAATAGCTTGAATACAGACTCAGCGATTAAAATAGTAACACACCAAATCGGCAACATTAAGCAAAACATGGATATTTCTTAATTCTGGGATCACTGGAAAATCTTTGTACTTGGGAACCACCTTAAGGTTACTAACAATATCTTTATACAATAGTCTAGGTCTCAATACAGACGGGTGTAAGATGTTGGCTTTACAACAAATAGGATAGAGTTCAGTAGATCTTCGATTTTGAACGAGAGAGATAATTAGTTGGATTGTAAAATATTTAGAACTAATTCAAGTCTTATTTGAAAATTATTGACTATATAATATTACTTATATTGCTAAGAGGCAGGGTCATTTTGTTAATAGCGTTGTTTAGTTATACTTGATTGTCATGCATCACTTGCATGGAATTAATACTGGACACAGCTGATTGGGAAATTATAACGCTTTTGTTGATAGATTCTATGATTTTCCTATAATTAGCATATGGGCTTTCAATGGCCTTATTATAATTATCTACGTCTTCTTCGTCTAACGTGCCGAATATATGTTTGAATATCACAAAACGCTGGAAAACCAGGCAGATCTTTTATAGACGCTATTCTTGACCCGAATTAAGTAATTCTTTTAATGCATTCCTTTCCCTCTTTGCGGGATTTGCCTTCCTTGTGTGAGTTTTAGGCGTTTCTTCGTTCCCACTCTGATTCGGTGAGCTAAGATGAATAAATTCATCTGGTTCCGAGAAACTTCACTATGTTTAGAAGATTGATTTTCATAATCCGGATCGGCATCGGAGTCATCAAACTCCGAGGAATCTACTGCTAGACTCTGCTGGCTGTATGGTAACTGTGTCAACGTGCTCCGAAATATTGTTTGATAAATCAGGTAAGCCCATGTCATATTAAGAAGGTGAAGGTAGGACCATTATGTGTTTTTCAGGGGTATCACAATCTGTTAAATCTTCATTTACGGCCCTATTTTCAGGAATTGGGGAATCGAATCAATCAGATGTCATACTTTAAAGTATCAAAGGGCTACTAGGGTTAGAAATATTATCAGCATCGTTGTCACTTTGAGTTTGTGAAAATTCGAAATCTAAAACACCTCTTCCTCTTCCCCTCGGACCGCCGAAAGGTGCAAACGTGTTGCATTTAGTAATTTTTTCAAATCTTGAAATAAAAATTGTTTATAACTCTTGTCGTTCTTCTCTTTTTCTCTAAAAATCTTTTTGTCTTATTCATTTCGGGAAAATCGGTAGCGCCATAAAAGTCCCGTCTTTTTTACTACATATTTTAATTCCACGAGAGACCCATCGTGGTGTTTTGTGAGTGGTAATAGTTATCGTTCTAACTGGAAAGCATTAGTTGTAGAATAATAAGAATGTCTCTGTTATATATGTATGTTCTGATTCATATAATTCTTAAACAATTATGGTTTGAAGGCAGTCTGTAAACATTTTCATATTGTCATAACTATACTCGAATTTGATTTATTGGAATGCCCATGTGTTAGGCACCGAGGTGTCTAACATTAGTATGCTGGATTGCGTGAATTAGAAAAACCAGTGACTAGGTTGAAAATCAAAGCTTTATTGCTCAAACCAATTTACAATATTATAAACTCTAAAAACGCGGCGGCGTTAACACTGCTTAAGTAAGCACTATCTTGAGTTTTCTATTTATTTTCTGAACTTGCTGTCTTGTCGGCGATCTCGAACAAACTGCGCTGGTCGGGGTGAATCCGCTCATTTATATTGAGTCGTTGAGTCCCGCACCTCGGAGTCGGAGCGCTGTAAGCGTGGGCGCGGCTCGGCCAATGAGAGCGCGCGGGTGGTGACTTCATGAAGGCGGTGTGTGTGAGCGAGACGGAAGATGTTTCCTTCTCTTTCCTTTTCGTTGCCTGCGTAGGTCGGTCACCCTGCATTTTTCAATTTTGCTTATTTATCTTTATTCATCCTGCACACCATGTTGTAATAATTTCTTCAGTGCCTAGACTTTTCTGGAACGGATACTCTCAATGATTCCGCTCCTTGTTGCTGTGTATTTGGAACTTTGGTTGCCATCTTGAATTCAGGGTCACCGATGTAGATGCGGCTATGTCGAGCGTCGGGGTCGCTCATGTGGCTGCAGTTGTCCAGCGTCGGGGGTGACCAATGTAGGGTTCTTATTTGTTATTGATGTGAAGTATGGGAGTCACAGCCCTAGCGTCTATAGATTAAACTCAAGGATGGCACTATATAATTATATATTCAAAGTTCAGAGTAAGTTAATACACAGCGAAGTACTTAGATGGTAATAGTAACAATTTAGTGGACGTACTGAGTTAATATTTTTTTTTTTTTTTTTTTTGATACTGTCTTACGTTTGTTAGCCTGGCAAGGGCCGGCTTATACAAACACACCGGTCTTGCGGGTGCGTGCTTTAGGCACTGCGAGCCCTTAAGTGACCATGCTGAGGGCGACCCTCTAAAGGGTCACGACCTCGGCTCAGGACGGCCACTGAGAGAAGGTGTTTTGGGGACATCAACGTTTATGGGAACGCGAAAGGTGCGAAAACGACCTAACAATCTAACATGATTACGTCGGCGTCCGGGCCGGAATTATCAGAAGGGTCGGGAGGACGGGGGACGCGGCGAGGTCCTCGGCGGCGAGGACGGAGCAACGGTCGTGTGGAGTGTTTGAGCTTTTTAAGCAGCTCGTGCTTTCTACGTATTGCCAGAGTGATATCGTCCTCTGGATCTGATAGTACTGAACGCGGTCTTCTCCATTTGGCGCGGTCAAATGGAGTGTATTTCGAGTTGAGTCGGATTAACGGGTTCGGGTGATTGACCGCCTTATCGAAGTAGCGTCTGCTGGCCATGTGCATAAAGTGTCTGATGATCGGCATATCGGTGTCCACGTGGAGGTTGCGATTGCGAACGTACCACGGGGCATCGAGTGCACGTCTGAGAAATTTGTTTTGCAACACCTGCAGACGCTTAAGTCGAGCAGGCGGTACATGCGCGAATACGGGGGACGCGTACGTCATGATCGGTCTAACGCACGTAGTAAAGATCCTAATCTTGTTGCGGATAGACATCTTACTTTTACGGTTTAAGAGCCAGTGGAGCTGGCCCATCGCGAATGCGGCTCGCGCGCGTACCGCATTTACGTGTGGGGCGAAGGTCAACCTCTGATCAAGGATCACACCTAGATATTTGACCTTATGGGTTCAAGGGATGATTTGGCCAGACAATCGAACTGAAGCGTTAGGCGCTTCTTTCTGAAGCTTCCTATGGAATAGGATAGCTTGGCTTTTGGAGGGGTTGACAGTGATGCGCCATTTGCGAAACCACTCGCCGAGCTGGTCGGCGGCGGCCTGCAAAATGCGCACCACATGTCCCGGTTCTTTACGTGAAGCGTAGATCGCCGTGTCGTCCGCGAAGAGCGCCAGATGGGCGTCTTTGTATTTAGGAATATCGCTAGTATATAGCGAGAATAGAAAAGGTGATAGCGCGGAGCCTTGCGGGACTCCGGCCGAGATGGTATGACGAGAGGAGAGGGTGCCCTCGACACGATATTTGAAACCGCGATTCGACAAAAACTCTCGTATGATGTGCACGAGCTGTGTGGGCACGTTGAGAGTGTACAGCTTGTACAACAAGCCGTTGTGCCACACTTTGTCGAATGCTTTCTCAACATCGAAGAAGAGAGCACCGGTATAGAATCCTAACTTAAATCTGGAATAGACATGCTCCGTGATGCGGAGTATCTGATGCACGCAACTGTGCCTATTTCGAAAACCAAACTGCTCCGGAGGGAGCAGATTGTGGGAGTGAGCTACTATTTTGAGACGGTCGAGGACGATCCGCTCATAAAGTTTCCCTATCGTACTGAGAAGGCTAATGGGCCTATAAGAGGCCGGTTCTGACGCGGGTTTACCCGGCTTGTGGATACCTATCACGACTGCTTCTTTCCAGGCCTCAGGAAAGTAGCAGTTCTGGAATGCTGCATTGAGGATGTCAGCAAGAATCTTGACCAGATGCCCCGGCAGCATTTTCAGTAACCTAGTGGGGATACCGTCAGCCCCGGGGGCTTTTCGCCTATTTAGTGCCTTGATCAGAGTGACGACTTCTTCGATCTTCACCGGCGCGAGGGGGTCGGGGGGCGCGTCGACGTCCGGGTCGATTGTTTGAAACGGACGCGGAATAGGCGGCGAAGGGATCGCGTTCCTACTTTCGACAAAAGTGTCTACCGCAACAAGATGATCGTGGTCTACGGGAATTGTTTCGAGCGAGCATTGAGACTGCAGGGTGGAGGCTAATAATTCCGCTTTCTCGTCGTCGTCAAACGCGGGGCGTTGATTCGGACGATTGAGCGGAGGAAAAGAGGCCACATCCTTTCTCTTGAAAGAGCGGACCAGCTTCCAAAAGGCCGTGTGGGTCGGTTGGATTTCCGACAAGTGCTCCTCCCACCTCGAATCGACGGCGTCCTTTACGCGACGTCTGGCCTCACGTTGGAGGTAACGCGCGAGACGCCGTCGATCCGGGGAGGGGTCAGACACGCAGGCCCTTAGTGCTGCGTTTCGCCTCCTCAGCACCCATCTCGCGTCATCGGGAAGATGCCCTTGACCGTTGCCGGTCTCGGGCACCCTCTCGGAGCTTTCGCTCAAGACGTGGTGTAGATGGTTGGTGAAGGAGCGAATCGCGCCGGTCGTTTCCTCGCGAGTCACGATGTTGGGCGGAATAGAGGAGAGAACATCAGATGAGGTGTCGGCGAGTTTGGTGCTCAAGAGCCGCCAATTCGTCGACACTTTCACCCTGTCATTAGGACCTGTGTCTGAGGGACCGTTATGGGGGGCTAGTTCTAGGATCACAGGTCTGTGGTCTGAATCTAACTCGTGTACCACTCGCAGGGAACGCACGTTGAGACATACGTTCCTTACGAGTGCTATATCTAAGATATCGGGTCTGTAACTATCGTTCATGAAACTATAGTGCGTGGGTTCAGAAGGAACCAGAATGCTCATGTCAATTTCGTCAAGACAGCTCTCGAGTACCGCACCCCTACCGTTGGTAGAGTTGCAGTTCCAGAGTGTTCTTAGCGTTAAGGTCGCCCGCCAGAAGGACGGACTCCCCCATACTGAGTAGGGTTATTAGTTCGTTGGAGTGAAGCTCCTTACTAGGTGAGAGATAGGCCGAGATCAGAGTGATCGGCGGGTGTCCTGTCATAGAAAGCCTGCACACTGAAGCCTCAATGCTGCTCACGCTTTCGGGGGGGTCGAGAGGTATGCAATGCAGGGACCTTTTGTAGTATATGAGAGTGCCACCTTTAGGGCCATTGGTGCGATCGTTTCGCATGAGATTGAAATTGGGAAGTTTGGGACTGCGTTGGGAGGGTTTAAGGAACGTTTCCTGGAGGAGGAAGACGTCCAATTTATGATCGCGAGCAAAGTCTGAGAGTTCGGCTCGTTGGCCGCGTAAACCATTAAGGTTGAAAAAGCCCACTCTGAGGGAGCGAGGCTTGAGTCGCGATGGGTTATTTCCGTTTGGAGAAGCCATTACGGAGAGAAAATGGATTCCATAGTGAGCTGGAATATGCGCTGTTGCGCGTTATAAATTTGGGCGAAAAGGACGGAGTCAGAGTGACCCAGTGCCTTCATTTTGGACGAGCAGTCGTGGATCAGCGCGTGGAGTTCGATAATCTCTGGGGAAACCAGAGAGAATGAAGAAGCCGCGCCGCTAGACGCCGGAGTCGCCGCCACCTGGGGTTTGGATGGTGCGGGAGCCTTCGACTTGACTACCTTGGAAGAGGTAGCCTTGGAGGTCGAGGGCGATGGGACGGGAGCGGGAACAGTGGCCGCCGCTGCTGGTGTTGTGGCCGGGGTGGCGGGAGATCCTCCGGGAGAACCACCGCCCTGGGCCTGGGGACGCGAGTCGGCACGTACCGCGGTGGGAAACCACGGGTTACGTGTCGGGGCTGGGGTCAAAACGAATTTTTCGGCCTGAGGCGCCTTGGCCTTAGGGGCCTGATTGGCCCTATAATTGGACTTGTATTTGGGCGCCCGTGGGCACCCCCGGTAATTGGCTGGATGGCCAGATTGCCGGCAGTTAGTGCACGAAGGCGGCTCCGTGCACTGAGTCCTATCTTTAGGGCGCGGGCACTCTGACGTGCCGTGTTCGCCGAGGCACTTGACGCACCTGGCGGGGAGGCGACAGCCACGCGAATTGTGACCATACTTCTGGCAGTTGTGACACTGCGCAACCTCACTAGTCTTATGTGGGGTCTCGACGGTGAAGCCGCCGAGGCCCGAGATATCGCGTAGCTCGTATAGAGCTTTAACGTCTGCGGGGGTCGCTAAGATGGCGAGGACCATCTCATACTGTATGCCACGTCGTGACAAACGCGATTTACGGTGCATCCGGTGCACCTCTAGGGCTGCGATGCCCTTGGCCTGGAGGCCTTGTTGGACCTCGGCGGCCGACATTTGGAGAGGTATGCCGCGGATGACATACCTATAGCGGCGCTCGTCCGGGAGCGCGAAGGTATAATAATGATAGCGCTTGCTATCGAGGAATTTGGTCAACTCGCGGTGGTCGCTAATTGACCCGGGCTGGAGGGACAGCAGTTTTTGGCCACTGTTCCAGGCGTTGGGAGGGATTTTGATGCCCCCACGGGTGAGAGCATCAAAAAGGACTGAAGGGAGGCCCCTTCGGGAAGTTGGAGATTGACCTTCGGTGGCTTTTTAGGCCCCTTAGGTTGGGTCGGTGGCGACGAATCCGTCGAGCTAGCGGGCGCGGGCTGGGAGGCCGCGGGTTTTTGTTTTGGCGCAGAAGGCGCGGACGGCGCAGAAGGCGCTTGGGATGCAGGAGCGTCTGAGCCACGCTGCTTCTTCCTGCGCCCGTTCCTCACGGTCGTGAAGCCGTCGTCGTCGAGGTCCGACGACGCGGCCCCAGACCGCGATTCGCTGGGGTCAGGGGAAACAGGTCGCTTGGACGCGCAAGCGACGGAGACAGCGGAAACCTGGGGTGCGCCTGGATCGGAATCCATGGTGAGGTCGGGATCGACGGCGCCGGCCGGGCTCCCGGGCGGACTAGGTCCGTCCGAGGACTCGGTCGACTCCGACGAGTCCGAGGAAGCGGATGACTCAGATGAGTCAGTAGAGGACGCGGGTGACGCGGGTGAAGCGGGCGACTCCGGCGAGTCAGGCACCGCACGGGGGGCATTGGCAACCACCAGGGAGTGGACCAATGAACAAAACATTGGATCACTCCTGATGTACTCCGCGAGGGTTGTCAGCAAGGCGTTTTTTGCCTTGCCGACCTCCACCGCGGGCTCGTCAGTGTCCATAGGCCTAGATTCAGCCATTGCGGGCGAGTCCGGGCCTAGGGGCACTTAAAAATAGAATATTGAAAGGGCCGCGAGTGGGTTCGGGACCCGGGTGCGTTCCGCCTGGGAAAGAATCCACAAGAAACCAGGCGGCTATCGCACTGTGAACGAACGCGTGATTCTAAAAAGTACGTACAAACGTCCCCGGGTGGGTGTGCCCGGGGTTGTGTGCGTGAGTGACCCTCCCCGCCGGGTGTAGGCGAGGGGGGATGTACTTAAAATTAGGTGTGCCCTAAGCTTGTCTCCCTTTGCCAATCTTAATGTGCGAAAGGGTTCCTAACAATCCGTGCGACGTAAACGGTATTGGACCTTTTTAGGGGTCCGCACACTCAACCGTCACACGGGATGGAGTGAAAAGGAAAGGTAGGGTTGGGAAGGAGATATGCGGGGGAAACTGGTGTGTCTCCACAGCTTCCTTGTCCGCACCCGTCCGGCTTCGCTTTAGCCCTGAGGGGGCGCAGCGCGGGCCGGGTCACCGCTAGCTCGGCTTGTTATCACCGTTAGGTTTACCACCGAGCTAACCCTGAAGGGGCAAAAATTGTCGAGAAACAGAAAAAAGGGTTAGACCCTGTCCTGAGAAGGACGCGGCCGGACCCAAACAAAGGACGCAGGTAACAACAGGGACAATGCCCTATTGTTTCCTTTGTCCGTGGCGTGCAGCGAGGTCGCTGCGGTCGTTCCGAGCAGGTACTCGGAAACGGGACAATGGCTTTACCGAGCAGGTACTCGGTAAAAGCCAAAGGGACCGCTCGAGTCGGGTGCTCAGAACGGTATGTGAAAAAGACGAAAAGACTGAGTTAACAAAAGCGCACGTCGCTTATATATGGGAGGCATGGTGTGACAGCATTCCCGCACTACTATGAACGTGCACTTACACAGCTGTGCAAGTGTGTATGTCCCTACTATACACCCAATGTTGTTGAAATTACTGATCTGTCATTCTGAATAAGTTACATTTAATTGAAAGCGTATAGCGGTTAAAACATTTGAATTGTAGGTCAAACAGTCCTAATTGGGTATTTGACAAATTTTCGTAAAGTACTTTAAAATGTTCTAGAGTCACTAAAGATACGCTTGACAATTGTTTTTTTAATATTTAGAGCCATTTTAATAGCTAAAAGACAGTTTTAATAATTACATTTTGTGTTTCCCGCTGAAACGCTAAGTCACGTGACAAATAAAGGGCGTGACGTCATGATGTAATAGTCTTAATGTAAACAATACGTGAGATTCGTTTATTATTCAAGATTATAAAAGGCCAATACAATAAAATACCTTATAAGTAGCACACCTGATGGTATTATTAACTACATTTCTCCTGGTTATGGTGGCAGGATTAGCGATGTATGTTTGGTTGAAAATTGCAACTTTTAGATCATTGGGAACCTGGTGCGATTATACTAGCTGATAGAGGATTCAAGCATATTGAGCAACTGTTATTACAAAAGGGATGCAGTTTAGTGAGACCGCCAAGTGTATCAGTTAAGTCTACTTAAACCAAAGTTGAAGCTCCAAAAACTAAGGAGATAGCAAGTTTACTGATACACATTGAAAGAGTCATCCGACGTCTAAGGGAGTTCTCAATGTTTTTTATAATAAGTTTGTAATTTGTGACCATTGAAATTGTAAACAAATTCGGTTATTTACAATAAAAATTATTATTATTATTAATGTTAAAACTGCATTCAGTTGTCAATACAAATTTAATTAAGTTTTTGGACGATTGCATTGTTATTGCATGTGCCTTAATTAATTTACTAGGCTCCTTAATTAAAAACATTTGACGAATAAAAACAAAATTTAGAATATAATGTTTTATTTTCCTATATTAAGTTATAAAAATAAGTTTTTACAATAGATTGTAAACATTATTCTTCCAAAACTTTACAACTTTAAATAAAATATCATTTACTTTGATCTCATCATACTCTATTGGTATTACATGGACTTTATTATTTTTTTCAAATTCCCAATCTGCCACACAAAATAAACCTTTTGTTAAATTACTCACATACATTTGCAAAAGAACTTAGACTGCAAACTTTTCTGTGATTGTGTTGTTACATATATAGTATATAAAACTTTTTTGGCTTGTTGGACATTTAATTTCAATAACTGTGTCACCCTTTAAAATACCATCTGGCAATGCAGCTACCATTGGGAATTTTTGGCTAATAATAAAACCACATTCTGCAATCTTGTCATATTTTTTTCCAACTCCTTTCTTACCACTTCTTCAAATGATTTTCCTCTTTTCATGGTTGGAGTATCTGGTACTTTAGCTCCCATTATTAAGGCAACCAAGGATCCAACAGTTATTTTGCATCGTGAAACATCAAATGCTTTTGATGCTTTTATTCCTGAAAAGAAAATTCATTTTTTTTTTAATGTTAAACTAGTGACTGCCTGGTGGCCACATATACATTTATATCCCCACTAGGATGCCCTGTAGAATGGGTGCCCAACACATATGAATGTGAACACAAACATCAAAGACTAGTAAAGCTACAAGACTAATTTACATTTTGAGATTGCATCTCACATGGAAACATATAATTCCAATATATATTAATCTAAGACAGCATTTTCCAACCTTTCTTAACTGTGGACCACTAAATGAGCAAAGATGATCACCACAGACCTCCTTAAATCACAATAAAATGCTTCTCTTAAGCACAACCTGAAACTTCATATAGCTTTAACATTGAAATCAGCCGACTCTAGATATGTCCTCAGACCCCAAGTTGGGAATTTTGCTCTAGAACATTGATTTTAAATATCTTATTAGTTCAATACTTACAGTATCAAATCACATTTAAAAAGGCAACATCACATTTAAAATGCAATCAAATACCTATAAATAAATAATACCTTAACTCATGCCATGCTTGAATTTCGTGTTGTGCTCGAGTCAGACTTTCCACAAAATTTATATTTTCTTGTGTAAAAACACCATTAATTTTGGCTAAAAACGTTTCACAGTCACTTCCTTTCTTATGCTTGATGCTCTAATAATGCATCGAGAACTGAAGAATGTCGGGCACTTTGTAATCAGCTTGATGTTTTAGGATTTGAGTTAGCATATGAATTAGCATCATCACCATACAACTGTCTTGATGATCTGTAAAAATAGAAATAAAGCATCACAGATAGCCACAATACGAGAAACTTTTCGTTGAAAAGATTTTACACAAATAACAGGTACCTAACCAGAGTAAGATTCTTATAAGTTATGATTTTATTGGTAACGTAATAAATGTATTATTTGTATTTATAGTCTACAAAGTAAACATGTACCTATCATATGCATGACACAAAGGTTATTTTATAGCAAAACAAAATAAGGCTAAGTACATAAATCAAACTGTAATCTATTGTGAATTGAACAAAATATCAGAAAAGGATAGTTTTGTACTTACAATGAAGTTTTCACGTTCCTCAATTCTGCAGAACAAAAGTCCGAGTTTGAGGCAAAGAAATTTGCGATCATAAAAGACACAATTTTTGGCAAATTTGCACTGTCCACTTGAATAAAACCAATTTCCATGTTTGTTTTTCGGTGAAGTGCACTTTGGACACGAAATAATAAAATAAATATTAATGAAACCTGCGAAACGCGCCAAAATCTTTTTCGGAATTACAAGACCAATAGACAAGACATTACATATAATACATCGTGACGTCACGTTCTCTAGTCTTGCTCGCTTGAGACGTTTCTTGTAAATGATGCACAGATTCAAAACTCTTATTTTTATTTAGGAAAATAAAATATTAAATAATTTTTATTTGTAATTTAAGTCAAATATTCTTAATTAACACCTTAAATTATATAATGTTCAATACCAAATTTATTTATTTCTTTACTATGTCAAATACCCAATTGTTTTTATATTGTCTATTTTATGATATTATTAACACAGAAATCACTTTAACTGTTCGTTCGAGTTGTTTAATGTCTTGAATTATACTTGGTCTAATTTGAAAAAGGTCACAGTACACACATTATTTTAAACTATTTTTAGGCAAATTTACAGAAAATATTTCAGAGATAACACTTCCATTTGATGTTTGAATGAAGTTCTTTAAAACTCATCGGTTAGCTGCGATTAAGATGTAGTTTTGTTTATAAACAATTAAAAAATTTGGCGGAGCCGATGTTATTCGACACTAGCGGCATTCAATTTATTATAAACTGAACGTAGAGCACATTAAATAACTTCTTCTCTTGCTTTCATTTTTGTTGTTTTGACATTCAGCCTATAGATTTCCTTTGAACTTTTTACCTTTATACGATATAATTTCTTTCTAATTTTTTTTATATTATCATGCATCAGTTTATTTTTATTAAACACTGATTCGTACACACGTCTCAATCTTCTTATGGTGAGTATATGATTTTTGTTCATACATTTATTTTTATTTACTTCGGTGGACATAGTAGGTTTGGTTTTCTGTGTTCTTTTCACTCCCAGTCGTTTTTTTCTGTTCTCTACCTTTTTTTTTCTTTTGTCTTGCTTTTCTGTTGCTGAGAATTCTATATTTTTTTTATTTTTACCTGTACGATGCTTCATCAGGCGGCGCACGCGGTCCCGCTGATGGCGTCGCCATCGATACACGACGCGCACGCGAAAAGGGCTTGAAAACACTCTAAATCACATCACCAGAAATAAATGCACAAGCATCCGGTCACAAAGAAGTTATTTTGCGATTAAAAGCGAGCGTTATGAACAGTTCATGCGTATTTTTGCGTATTTTCGACAGCCAATGCAATGGCTGCGGCGGCGGCGAGTACCGATGTTAATATGGCGTCCGCGCGGATGGCTCGACGTGGGGCGCGTGCGACAGATAGGGTAGGCGTGCGTGTGTGAGGGGGAAGGGTGCGGAAATAGGAAACGAAGGAAATAGGGAATAGACTGCCAACTAATAATTGCGACTTAATTTATAAAAATGTGAAGTCATCCTGGCGGAACCAAGTATTAACAAATGGAAACTCAACATAGTCTTCTTTTTCTACAGGTATAGGTAAAAATTCATCATATTCACTGCGATCAAATTCTGGGTATTATTTTAAAATTTCTTTTATGGTGCAGCTGCGCTCTCTCCTTCTATGTGTCATATAAATGAACACTTATAAATAATATATAGAGCTGATCCACAGACTATAAATGTTGTTGCTCTTTTGGAAAAGTTTCTTACCTTCACTGGATACTAGAAGATGCCAATTTTCTTTCCCGGATCATCGCTCATATTGGATTCATCATAGTTAAAGATATTTGCAGGGGGGACTGTAACAGCTTCTTGAAGTGATTTCCGAGACACATCAGCTCTTGTTTTTTTTATATTCGTAGCTATTCGTTGAGAGTATTCAAACTTGTGTTTCTAAAGTAATGAGAAAAGAGTGTTTCTTAAGTAATGAGAAATTTCTTCGGAGAAAACTGGTTGTGCCCCAGGTATTTTTACAAATTTACCATGGTACTTGCTATATATTGTTCCATAGGGAATATTATACTTTGCAGAAGCTCCACGTTAAGTCAAACGATTTTCAATTACTTCCGTAATAGCTTTATTCAAAATCTCCTCGGTGTAGTTCCGGTAATCACGTGACCCTAAAAGGTTTTTATAGGTTCTTGGCATGATGCTAAAACAATAAATAAACATTAAGGTTAATTAGAAGATTAAAATCATTAATCAATTTAAGTAACGCAAAAGAAATAACTTCATGGGGTAACATTGATCGATGATCAAAGTAAACCTGCACAGATAATCAATGACACCCCGTACAAAATTTAGTATCAAAAAATCAGTCGGCTTCAAGGCTAAAATTTGTAATTAACGTCGATGAGACCAGTGAATAAACTTTTGATCCGGTGTATCATATGTATGTGATGTGTTTGCAATACTCAAAGCGGTACTTTAGAAATTATTCGAGCTATTGAAATTGCACAAACCTCTAGTACTTACATAACTTTAATATTTTTTCACAAACCGTTCCGGATCTATACACTGCGACTGATCAAACGACAATAGTGACATTCAATGCTGCCGACCGTTAAGGTGGTAGCTCAAGGTCCATTTTCATACATTTTGTTTCGGCTTTAATCTGGGTAACTAAACAAGTATTGGCAAGTAAAGAATTTAAATTCACGTCTAGTTAGTGATTAGTTCTCGCAGTTGAATAAAAATGTAAAAATAATTAATAATCATGGATATTTCGGCCTTTAAAATTTAATATGACGAAATTTTAAAGGCAGAAATATCCATGATTATTAATTATTTTTACATTTTTCTTACAACTGCGAGAACTAATCACTAACTAGACGTGAATTTAAATTCTTTACTTGCCAATACTTGTTTAGTTACCCAGATTAAAGCCGAAACAAAATGTATGAAAATGGACCTTGAGCTACCACCTTAAGGCTTTAAGAGGCGCCAATGACCTTGCGCGTTCGGCCGGCACCGGCCGGTAGGTAAAGAACATACATACATACATAGAGTAAGTGTTGCCAGTGTGCATAATATTATAATTTTATTTTTCTCCGTTCGTCGACATTGCGTTCAGAAATAGACACTAAAGATGAGTCAAAGTAACGTTTAGTTATTGCATTCGGTTTTATAAAGTTTATGATGCAGAATCGATTAGCAAATCGTGAATTGTAATTAGGAAACTTATAGTTATTAATTTCGTCTTTTTTTACGTAAATAATAATTTTATATTATGACAATAAATAAAATAATATAAATATTTCATTTGTTAGGTGCTTTATTGCGAAACATTAATATTTTAGGTACATACCTACTTACTCTATCCTTTGTTCTGTTACCACTAGGTAAAATGCAAGCATTTGGAATTCCGAAAATTTTACTATAGTTCGTTCAGATTTTCGGATTTGGGTCTTACTGAAAGGTTTGAAGGGGTGTTTGAGATAAAAGTGTGTTATGGAGAGGTGCGTCAGGAGCGGTATGATAAATTGAGATAATTAATCTAAGGCCACACAAACGCGACGATGTTCACTTGTGAAGGCACTGCTAGTTCAAAAACTTTATTATAATTACTCCTTTTAGATTTGGTTTGTTGGCTTGCGATTGGGTGTAAAATCCAGAAGTAAAAGAAATCAGAAACCCAAAAGTGGCCCACTTTTAATTTCTTTGTTTATAAGCAAGCCCATTGGCTTCAAAATCAATATCTGGCCGTGCCCTTAAATATAAAAGACTGATTTGTTAGAACTAGTTTTTGCTCGCGGTTTCGCCCGCGTGAAGGAGTTTTCCGGGATAAAAGTCACGCTTTCCCAGGTCAACTAAACAATCCTACAGTACATCGTCTTTGTCTAATTCCAACGGTTTATGCAGCGTACGTTGATATGTATCATTACATTATGACCAAATTAGGCAAAATCATTATAAATTGTAGCCTATGTGTTATTCTGATGTATAACCAATATTACTGTAGTTTTATCCAAATCCGTTCAGTAGTTTTTTCGTGAAAGAGGAACAAACATACATACATCCATCCTGACAAACTTCGCAATAATAATGTTATTAGTAGGATTGAGAAAAGTGGCCGCCATTTTGAATTTCTTTGTTTTGAGGCCAATTGGCTTTGAAGTTAATATCTGGCCGTGCCCAGTGATTACGTGATACAGAGGACAGATCCAATATCAGAATTAAGAAAAGTAGCCGCCATTTTGAATTTCTTTATGACCAACCGACTTCAAAATCAATACCTGGCCGTGCCCTTAGGTACAAAGGACATATCCATGTTAGAATTGAGAAAAGTGGCCGACATCTTGAATTTGTTTTGAGGCCATTGGCTTAAAACTAATATTTGGCCGTGCTCTTAGGTAGAAAGAACAGATCCATGTTAGAATGTAGAAGTGTAGCCGCCATCTTGAATTGGCTTAATAACTATTGGAACAGTTTCCTGCGGCACTCCGGGTGCTGCCTTCGGTGTTCGGGGCACTTCTGTTTGCCCGCTTCGGCGCGGCAGGCATCACAGGGGACGGGCACAGCTTCTTCCGGGGCGGTGGCCCCGACGGGTCACCATCCCCATCACCATCACCGTGCACCCTGTTAATTTCATGCTGTTAGTACATGCGCAAAGCAATGGACATTCGCGCGATTGTAAAGTACAATAATCCTGCAAATCCGGTGATCTATGACGGGTGATAATCAGCGTGGAGTGTTAGTAGCAGGGGAGGCGGGAAGGGCGCGGGTCGCCATGCGCTACTCATCTATATTTGTTAGTCGTCAATCGCCTAATTTAGTTGTAATTTTTTTACAGTATATTGTTTGTCCGTTATCCGGACGCTTGGATAAAGTTATTGCCCGTTCGGATTAGCGAGATCCTACTATAGCCCCATCCGTAGATCGTAAATCGTTGAATTGAATTGTGTATACATCAGACTACCAAATTTTAGTAAGTAAAATAAACATTTTATGTTATCATGATTGTAATCGTTAGAGATATCTTTATGCGACTTACCGTTTTCTTTCCATTTTCAAAATCTAGATAACTAGTTCGTTTCAATGACACCAGATAGAATGAAGTTGACAAGTAATGACAGCTATTAGTATAACGAATGATTTTGTATAGAGATGGGGCATTATCTCTATGTGTAAAATGATGTTTGTTACTATAGCATATACCAAATTGAAAATTATTTTTTATAAATTGTAAACAACAATACAAATTAGCTATAGTTTTTCTCTAGTTGTAAACATTTTTTTTAATTATAATGGTGAAAAGGTCGATATTCCCATTCTAAAAAAAAAAAATCTTGTTTCTGAACCATGGAGTTAATATGTACTACGTACACCTGGAGAGCTGACTGATGCCGGAAAAACGGTCTCGAAAGAGAATACTTTTTTGTAGCTGTGTCCTTGTCTAATATGGTGACAATGAAACAGTAAAATATAGGACAAAATTATTTATTGTTGTATAGATTAGACTTACCGTTTTAATTATAAACGCGATAAAATTTGCTTTTGAGTATTTCCGTAGGTAGAGGCCCAGGTAAAACGTATATACTAATAGTATTAACTTAGAGCAAAGAGTTACAGAGTAGCGCTCAATTTTGCGGCAGCGCAACATACACGACGGGTCGTCCACAGGACCGGTGAAACAAGATAAGTAGCAGTAGAAAATACGGAAGCTTTTTATCTATAAAAGATTTCTAAATCTATAACCAACATTTTAGGAAATAAAACACAATGGGTAACCAATATGTAATATTTATTACTTGATTCTTCTTTTTTGTTTTTTTTTTATTGGGCGGTTCACCGGAAATTTCTACATCATCCCGTTTACTAGAAGGTCCTCCTCGTTCATAAGAAGTTCCTACTACTGTGATATGACTAGAAGATGAAGTATGTACAAAAGATACTCCTTTCAACTTTTGAATACCCAGAACTGTAATTTTTTTGCTTTTTGGAACTATCTGTAACATAAAAAACATTAGATATGGAAAAATATTACGTACTATTTTCTTGAGAAGGTTGTACAAATTATGATTTTATAAGGTTTGACAAATGGATATAACAAAATTATAAGCATTCGGTTATAGAATTTGACTAAGATTAACTTAAGATTCATAATATAAAATGCATAGAAACATGATCCCTTGAGCTAAATTGTATGATGTACAGGACAGTAACTTGTGCATTCGCAACATATTAGATTTATAATATATCAAAGTTTTGGTTTATAATATATGTATGTTAACACAAAATACTACCTTAGGCAATACTGAAGGAACTGCTTGTGGCTTTAACTTTTTCTTAGCTACTGTTACATACGCATCATCAGTAAAATGTAAGCTACAAACACATGCAGTTTTTGTCACATTAGTGTCAAGGTTCATGGCATCAACCCACAACGCCCTCCACTCTTTATTAACTGGAATCCTGAAAAAAGAACGCGCAATTTAGACTATAATATTATAACTAGTAATGATGCATGGTTTACACTTTGTGAGAAATTAATCCAGACAGCAAATGTTAATTAATTAATAAATATGGTGTTTACTGCATTTGCACCTTTAGATGACATAGCAATGCTATATATTTGTCTATAGCATGAATGGGCCGATAAGGTGAAGTGACAGTTTGCTGTTAAGGCGATACCTCAAGGTCCATTTTCATACATTTTGTTTCACCTTTAATCTGGGTAACTAAACAAGTATTGGCAAGTAAAGAATTTAAATTCACGTCTAGTTAGTGATTAGTTCTCGCAGTTGAAAGAAAAACGTAAAAATAATTAATAATCATGGATATTACGGCCTTTAAAATTTAATATGACGAAATTTTGTAACAGCAAACTGTCACTTCACCTTATCGGCCCATTCATGCTATAGACAAATATATAGCATTGC
Source organism: Manduca sexta (assembly GCF_014839805.1). NCBI lineage: Eukaryota > Metazoa > Arthropoda > Insecta > Lepidoptera > Sphingidae > Manduca > Manduca sexta. The sequence continues at coordinate 10,556,814 of NC_051121.1, read as the reverse complement.
TATGTCATCTAAAGATGCAAATGCAGTAAACACCATATTTATTAATTAATTAACATTTGCTGTCTGGATTAATTTCTCACAAAGTGTAAACCATGCATCATTACTAGTTATAATATTATAGTCTAAATTGCGCGTTCTTTTTTCAGGATTCCAGTTAATAAAGAGTGGAGGGCGTTGTGGGTTGATGCCATGAACCTTGACACTAATGTGACAAAACTGCATGTGTTTGTAGCTTACATTTTACTGATGATGCGTATGTAACAGTAGCTAAGAAAAAGTTAAAGCCACAAGCAGTTCCTTCAGTATTGCCTAAGGTAGTATTTTGTGTTAACATACATATATTATAAACCAAAACTTTGATATATTATAAATCTAATATGTTGCGAATGCACAAGTTACTGTCCTGTACATCATACAATTTAGCTCAAGGGATCATGTTTCTATGCATTTTATATTATGAATCTTAAGTTAATCTTAGTCAAATTCTATAACCGAATGCTTATAATTTTGTTATATCCATTTGTCAAACCTTATAAAATCATAATTTGTACAACCTTCTCAAGAAAATAGTACGTAATATTTTTCCATATCTAATGTTTTTTATGTTACAGATAGTTCCAAAAAGCAAAAAAATTACAGTTCTGGGTATTCAAAAGTTGAAAGGAGTATCTTTTGTACATACTTCATCTTCTAGTCATATCACAGTAGTAGGAACTTCTTATGAACGAGGAGGACCTTCTAGTAAACGGGATGATGTAGAAATTTCTGGTGAACCGCCCAATAAAAAAAAAACAAAAAAGAAGAATCAAGTAATAAATATTACATATTGGTTACCCATTGTGTTTTATTTCCTAAAATGTTGGTTATAGATTTAGAAATCTTTTATAGATAAAAAGCTTCCGTATTTTCTACTGCTACTTATCTTGTTTCACCGGTCCTGTGGACGACCCGTCGTGTATGTTGCGCTGCCGCAAAATTGAGCGCTACTCTGTAACTCTTTGCTCTAAGTTAATACTATTAGTATATACGTTTTACCTGGGCCTCTACCTACGGAAATACTCAAAAGCAAATTTTATCGCGTTTATAATTAAAACGGTAAGTCTAATCTATACAACAATAAATAATTTTGTCCTATATTTTACTGTTTCATTGTCACCATATTAGACAAGGACACAGCTACAAAAAAGTATTCTCTTTCGAGACCGTTTTTCCGGCATCAGTCAGCTCTCCAGGTGTACGTAGTACATATTAACTCCATGGTTCAGAAACAAGATTTTTTTTTTTTAGAATGGGAATATCGACCTTTTCACCATTATAATTAAAAAAAATGTTTACAACTAGAGAAAAACTATAGCTAATTTGTATTGTTGTTTACAATTTATAAAAAATAATTTTCAATTTGGTATATGCTATAGTAACAAACATCATTTTACACATAGAGATAATGCCCCATCTCTATACAAAATCATTCGTTATACTAATAGCTGTCATTACTTGTCAACTTCATTCTATCTGGTGTCATTGAAACGAACTAGTTATCTAGATTTTGAAAATGGAAAGAAAACGGTAAGTCGCATAAAGATATCTCTAACGATTACAATCATGATAACATAAAATGTTTATTTTACTTACTAAAATTTGGTAGTCTGATGTATACACAATTCAATTCAACGATTTACGATCTACGGATGGGGCTATAGTAGGATCTCGCTAATCCGAACGGGCAATAACTTTATCCAAGCGTCCGGATAACGGACAAACAATATACTGTAAAAAATTACAACTAAATTAGGCGATTGACGACTAACAAATATAGATGAGTAGCGCATGGCGACCCGCGCCCTTCCCGCCTCCCCCTGCTACTAACACTCCACGCTGATTATCACCCGTCATAGATCACCGGATTTGCAGGATTATTGTACTTTACAATCGCGCGAATGTCCATTGCTTTGCGCATGTACTAACAGCATGAAATTAACAGGGTGCACGGTGATGGTGATGGGGATGGTGACCCGTCGGGGCCACCGCCCCGGAAGAAGCTGTGCCCGTCCCCTGTGATGCCTGCCGCGCCGAAGCGGGCAAACAGAAGTGCCCCGAACACCGAAGGCAGCACCCGGAGTGCCGCAGGAAACTGTTCCAATAGTTATTAAGCCAATTCAAGATGGCGGCTACACTTCTACATTCTAACATGGATCTGTTCTTTCTACCTAAGAGCACGGCCAAATATTAGTTTTTAAGCCAATGGCCTCAAAACAAATTCAAGATGTCGGCCACTTTTCTCAATTCTAACATGGATATGTCCTTTGTACCTAAGGGCACGGCCAGGTATTGATTTTGAAGTCGGTTGGTCATAAAGAAATTCAAAATGGCGGCTACTTTTCTTAATTCTGATATTGGATCTGTCCTCTGTATGTAAGGGCACGGCCAGATATTAACTTCAAAGCCAATTGGCCTCAAAACAAAGAAATTCAAAATGGCGGCCACTTTTCTCAATCCTACTAATAACATTATTATTGCGAAGTTTGTCAGGATGGATGTATGTATGTTTGTTCCTCTTTCATGAAAAAACTACTGAACGGATTTGGATAAAACTACAGTAATATTGGTTATACATCAGAATAACACATAGGCTACAATTTATAATGATTTTGCCTAATTTGGTCATAATGTAATGATACATATCAACGTACGCTGCATAAACCGTTGGAATTAGACAAAGACGATGTACTGTAGGATTGTTTAGTTGACCTGGGAAAGCGTGACTTTTATCCCGGAAAACTCCTTCACGCGGGCGAAACCGCGAGCAAAAACTAGTTCTAACAAATCAGTCTTTTATATTTAAGGGCACGGCCAGATATTGATTTTGAAGCCAATGGGCTTGCTTATAAACAAAGAAATTAAAAGTGGGCCACTTTTGGGTTTCTGATTTCTTTTACTTCTGGATTTTACACCCAATCGCAAGCCAACAAACCAAATCTAAAAGGAGTAATTATAATTAAGTTTTTGAACTAGCAGTGCCTTCACAAGTGAACATCGTCGCGTTTGTGTGGCATTAGATTAATTATCTCAATTTATCATACCGCTCCTGACGCACCTCTCCATAACACATTTTTATCTGAAACACCCCTTCAAACCTTTCAGTAAGACCCAAATCCGAAAATCTGATTGCATTTTACCTAGTGGTAACAGAACAAAGGATAGAATAAGTAGGTATGTACCTAAAATATTAATTTCCTCTTTGCTTCGGGGCAATTGATGGAAAACATATACGTTTAATAAAACCGGACAAAAGTGGCTCTCTGTTTTATAATTATAAAAATTATTTTTCAATTGTTTTGCTGGCGGTTGTTGACTCAAATTATAAGTTTGTTTTTGTCGACGTGGGTGCATATGGTAAGGAAAGTGATTCTACTATTTTTAGAAATACGACACTGTACAAGATTTTAATAAGAAATGAATTACCATTGCCTGATCCTCAACCACTTGGAAATGATCATAATAACGAGCCACCAATCCCTTATGTACTCGTCGGTGATGAAGCTTTTGGTTTAAGTAAGCATGTTATGCGCCCATACGGCGGATCCAATCTCAATGTGAAAGAAAGAGTTTATAATTATCGCCTCAGCAGAGCTCGTAGATACGTGGAATGTGCATTTGGAATCATGGCAAATAAATGGCGCATTTTACATAGGCCAATTGATACGTCATATGATTTAACTATTAATATTGCCAAAGCATGTTGTGTTTTACACAATTTTGTTATACAACATGATGGGTTAAAACAACAAGACAATATGGCAGTAAGTAGGTTCCCACAATTGAGACCCCATAGCAATGAAGAATCATTAGCCGAAAATTTTATCAGAGATCAATTTGCTAATTACATTATGAGTCCAGAAGGGGCTTTACCATGGCAGTTGAAAAAGATATAAATTAACTTATGTATTGAATTTACAAATAATATCTTATATCTTTAAACGAGCAATGCTTGTATATATATATATATATATATATATATAGTTGTTATTTATTATATATATATATATATATATATATATATATATAATAAATAACAACTCACCAATCTTGTTCTTTTTTGGTCCTCAAACTCCTCGTAATCTTGAAATATTTTTTTACAAACAGCTACCCATTCATTCGCTTTACGAAATTTATCACTGTAACGTTCGTGTGATTTATCCCATATAATGGGTCTTTCTTGGACCAAGGATATGAGAAAATCTATATCAATATCCTGCTCACTCATGGTAAGATAAAAAATGTCGTTACGCTCGTCTAGCTTCCTCCTCTAGCAGTGCATAACTATCCGTCGGCGCAGCGGAGCTCCGACAACGCAGCGCATCACCCTCCCCCCGCTTCGTCTCTTGTCCGTCGATCCGTTGAAACGTCGCGCGCGACGACGCAACGGTCTAATGGGGTATGTCATAAAAAATGTATGGAAAACGACGCAGCGACGACGCTGCGACGACGCAACACAGCGCAACGCACTAATGGGGCCTCGCTCTAAGCGTGGTTATTACGAAAAATTAAGCATTTCGCTCATTAAATGCAAAAGGGACGCAATCCCAAATAACATTATTTACAGGAGAGCCAAAACAAAATTTGAAAAACCAATATATGATATAATAATGGCGGGCTCGTTACACTCCTTATATATTCTAATAACGTTAATAACCTTAATTTCCAGCCCGTATAGATTACACCATTGAAAATAAGTAGCGTAACATCTTCAATTTTTGCTTAATTATTTTTTAAAAAAATAATTATCATTACTGTTTCTTTTTGTTAATTTTTCCTTCTTGCACATGGGGCATTCCACGTGAAGCGGGCACGAAAAAAAACTCGATGTCTCAGATTTTCGTAATATTTGATTATGTTATACCTGTATATGTCCTCGATCCAGATACAAAATATTATTAAAGTATAAAGCCTGGTAAGCGAGTTAAAGGACTTTTAAGTTTTGACTGGCCGGCTGGTACACGCCCACTTCGAATCCAATTATCAAGTTTTTAAATGTTACAATAAAATAAATAAAGCAATGAAATAAATACTTCATTTATTGAGCTTTTTTATTGTATTTTTGGAAATTGAAAAATGTTTTTTTTTCTTTGAAAAAAATATGTTTGAAAGATTCCACCTTGAATATCACACAGTCGGCATATTTGTAATTTTTTTATTTATTTTCTAAAAATAGCTACTATTGTATAGATAATCTCTGCGAAGTTTCATAATGGGCTGAGAAGTAGTTTAGGAGCTAGACCGATTACAGTGCCGAAGCGCGGCGGTCGCCAGAAAGAGCGAAGTAGTAAAAACTTTCAATTAAACTAAATACTTTCGATTAGACTATTTTATCATGTTTTGCATCGCTCTAACGATTCAATTACATCTAATTATAATATAAAAAAATATATTTATATTACTGACGGTGCACAACAACATTTTAAAAAGATTTAATTGTATTAACTTGTTATATTTCAAACAGGATTGTTGTAAAGATGCAGAATTTCATTTTCGTGCCACTTCACATGGCAGAAGGGCAATTTGACGGTCTCAGTGGTAACCTAAAACGCCTGGAGACACAGGCTAGTTTACATAACGCATCAAACAAAAGCCTTCACGATACCCGACCGCTTATACATATAGGCTAGAACATCAATGCCACAAACTCATATTTATTATTACTACTACTATTTATTATTATTATTCATATATATTTTAATGTTTCAAACTTGTATTTCACAAAGTTGGCATATTTATATAATAACGTTTTTCTACTAAAATAGCCAATATTGTATATAGATTATCCTTGCCAAGTTTCAAATGTTGTTGTACACCGTCAGTAATATAAATATATTTTTTTATATTATAATCAGATGTAATTGAATCGTTAGAGCGATGCAAAACATGATAAAATAGTCTAATCGAAAGTATTTAGTTTAATTGAAAGTTTTTACTACTTCGCTCTTTCTGGCGACCACCGCGCTTCGGCACTGTAATCGGTCTAGCTCCTAAACTACTTCTCAGCCCATTATGAAACTTCGCAGGAATTATCTATACAATAGGAGCTATTTTTAGAAAAAAATAAAATAAATATAAATATGCCAACTTTGTGAAATTCAAGTTTGAAACTTTCAAACATATTTTTTTCAAAGAAAAAAAAACATTTTTCAATTTCCAAAAATACAATAAAAAAGCTCATTAAATGAAGTATTTATTTCATTGCTTTATTTATTTTATTGTAACATATAAAACTTGATAATTGGATTCGAAGTGGCGTATACCAGCCGGCCAGTCAATACTTCAAAGTCCTTTAACTCGCTTACCAGGCTTTACACTTTAATAATATTTTGTATCTGGATCGAGGACATATACAGGTATAACATAATCAAATATTACGAAAATCTGAGACATCGAGTTTTTTTTCGTGCCCGCTTCACGTGGAATGCCCCACATGTGACTTTAACGTCAAACTTATTTTTTTGTCGTAATAATTTTAGCAATTCACATATTACATTGAGTTTCATATACCAACCACGCTCTGCTACTATGTTTAAATAGTTAATGCAGGAATGCAGGAAAACTTGTGGATAGTTTTTGTTACAACACAATTTTATTATTAAGAATATAATTCAACGACATTTGTTATACGACATATTGACAAAAGGAAGAACATGGAGGAGGGCAAAGACAATTATTTCTTTTGAAATATAATAGATGGCGCAACACGTATGATTCAGTAACAGATTATAATATTTGCATAATACAACAGGGTCTTTAACTGTTCTTGTAACCAATTTTTCAATTCCATTTATCACCCTTGGTTCTTTTTTAACGACCCATTTATTGTAGTATGTTTGAGACTCAATAAAGGTATTTATCGTTGTAACTCAGTGTTGACAAACATAACACTGTCTTAATACACAAAGTTTACATTTCACATCACAGAGCAATCCTTTAGCAACTTCATCTATTGAGTTGCTCTGTAATATACGTAGAAAATGCAACTTTTTGACAATGAAATTCAAGTTTTCATGATGAACACATGAAAAAGTTTCACGTTTTACAACACTAGCCTGTAAAACCCAAAATAGTTTTACGCCCGAATACTCAAACGCCACTTAAATATTTAAGATGGCCTCACGGATTTAAGCATTCGTTATCTTTGAAATTGGTAAACTGAAACGTCACTTATTTCCTAACCTTAAATTTAAGGCGACGAAGGTTTAAGGTCCGCTTATTGATTCAAACGGTATTCACAAACCCTGCTTAAAGTTTGACAGCTATTTAAGGCCGCCTTATATGGCTGTTAATTGAGATTAATTTGAGAGTGCTTGCGACTACTCTCAAATCTTTACGCTAAAATATTTATTGTTGTGTTAGTTGTTATTATATTCTCTTTCGATTTAATAAAATGTCTTTTTCTTCACTATCATCACTGTCTGAAGAAGAATATAGGGTCAATCGAAGAAATCGAGAGAAATTAGACACTTTCGAAGAGTATTTATGTTGATTAATTCAGGAATTGTCCTAAATTATGCTTTTTAATTCAGGAATTGTCATTTCAGCAATGTTCATTCATCATATTGATTTAAACTGGATATTGATCCAGCCTAGCCGGTCATAAAAAGAAATACCAGATATTTATTGCCCTTCGTTTCTTTACCACAGGCACCTATCAAAGGGTCATCTGGGATATTTCTCATGTGTAGGAACCTACGGTACATCATGGTTTACTCATATCATGGCACTAGTTGTGCCTCTGCCTACCCCTTCTAGGATGATTAGCTTTATTATGTGTGTATGTAACAGTTTTAAGGGAAATAAATTTTATTGAAAGTCAACATGTCCGAATGAAGAAATAATTATTAGAGAAGCAAGAAGAAACTTTATTGTAATTATTATATTTTTTAATTGTAATTCTTATATATCAGACATATAAAATTTTATTACAGACATTTTGCTACACATAGTACATATATATAGATGCCTGCAGAAGTCTATTTCTTGAATAAATTATTGATCGATTGATTGATTATATATATCACACAAGAGAACCCACGGCCTCTCACTTCACAGCCGGCTACTCGCCCACAGCTTACTGCTTGTGTTCCTCACGAGAGCTGCCAATAAAACAAATATATTTTTAAAAAAAACATTATCAGCCACATGATATCCATTGCTGAACAAAGGCCTCCCGCAAAAATTTCCAGATTGAATGTCGGACATCGGCAGCCCGCATCGTGCAATGCCCTTTTTTCTTAATTCGATGGGCCTCCAAATAAATCCAATACTTACTTTTTCACTATATCCAGCAGTTCTTGTTTTTCTATTTAGGTATAATTTCAACCCCTTTTTTGGGTTTTGTTATTTGCAGACTCCATTGATTATATTTATACAATTATAAAATAGAAACTTCTGTGGTAAGACACGAAATAAGAATTATGTTGTTAACAAAGAGAAAATAATGACTACGATTTAATTGCTGACGAAAATTTGACAGATGCAGAAGTTTTTTTTTCTAAAGTGACTAATGTCAATACTGATCATGCTGCCAAATGGGAAGTATAAATAAGTTGGAATGTATTTACTACATCAATGTTGAGAATTTAATAATTAAAAATCATTTTTAATTAAACTGCGTATTACATTATTTGATTTTTTTTTTTGTTTCATAAATTATGCTGCGTAAAACGACACATAAATATCATTTTATTAAAATTATGTAAACGAAAACATACTTTTTATAATCTATAGCAAATTAACTGCTCCTCAACTGAGTTTTCCGTAAAATCTTTTAATGTACGTTTGAGAATGCCATTTAAATTAAGTAGCCTGTTAAATTTAAGTAGGCCTCAGACAAGTTGGTTGGTTGAGTAGCGTTTCAGTATTCGGGCGTTAGTCTGCAAAAAGTAGCGTAAGATTTCTAAGTGAATCATTTAGCCACCTCTTCTGCTTTCTAACCTTGTTCCATGTAATAGCATCTCTTTTGCCAGCCATAAGCCGAGTATTATCAACATTTAAAAAAAAATAATTACAAGCTACCTTCTTACCTCGTATTGTTTTCAATTCTCTAACTATATTCTGCTCTTGGCTCATTATTTTGTTAAAGACTTGTTAATACATTTTCTCTGCTCATTTCATTCTTAAAGCGTTTACCTTCTTTTTCCAGAGTTGAAATCAACTTTTCTTGTAAATTCAGCTTCCTATTTAAAATGTATGTGGGAAAAGGAACGTGCGCGGGAGTAGGGGGCTCGTCCGGGATATCAAATCTGTAGTTTTTCCACGACGAACGCTGATTGCCACATACTTACGAGGAAACCGGCGTGCCACGTGCTGGCTAATTACAAGTTTAGTTCAGGAAGCATATTATTTTACGACAATAGTATTTCGACGAAATGGCGGAGGAAAATGCAATTACGTGGATGGAATGCGTAGTATCGCAGAATTTAGCGGCGTTAATAAAACTTATTCGTCTGTTAAGTGGGCCCAGGACGTCGAGGACAACGCCGAGATATTTAAATGGACAGAACAACAACAACTAATAATAGCCCGGAGAACGCTGACGGGTACCGCACAGTTATGGCTTAGATCAGAAAAAGCGTTTAAGACCTTCGAAGAACTTAAAACGGCTATTATTAAAGAGTTTCCTGATACAGTTAACAGCAAAGAAATGCACGAAATAATGGCTGCACGAAAAAAGCGTAAGGATGAATCGTTCTATCAATATACGCTGGTCATGAAAGGATTAAGAAAAGAGTTAAGTTTCCCGATTACATATCAATACAATACATAGTCGATAGAATCAGTGATTACGAATCTAATAAGGCTATACTTTATATGGCGTGACGACGTACAGTGTATTGAAAGAGAAATTAGCAATTTACGAGAAAATGAAAAGCAAATCTATGCGTTATAACGACAGTAAGAAGGATTTTTACATCCAATAGAAAAGGAAAGTATTCCATTTGATACTCTTCACTTTGACCCCGTAGAATGATAACAGACAAAGTGACAATGGCGTTAACCTTTACGCCGCTACAGGAACCGCATTCACAAGTAAGGAATTTGAACAATATTGTAAATATGAAAATATTACTCATGTAAAAATCACTACCAGTGTACCACGGGGCAATGGGTAAATAGAACGAGTACTTCGAATCATTATTCCAGTTCTGACTAAGTTGTGTGTTGAGAATCCCACTGTATGGTACAAACATGTGAGTAAGGTGCAGCAAGCAATAAATCGTACCTTTCAAAGTGCTATAAACACAACTCCTTTTCAACTTTTAATTGGCGTCAAGATGCGGAATAAGGAAGATATTGAAATTTTGGAATTATTAAAGGATGAAACGATATCCCAATATGATGAAAATAGAGAAAACACCAGGTTACAGGCAAAGGAACAGATCTTAAAAATTCAGGATGAGAACAGAAAACATTTTAATAAACATAGAAAGGAAAGTTCGATATATGCAGAAGGTGATTTAGTGGCTATTAAGCGAACCCAGTTTGGCCCCGGACTTAAATTTAAGCCGAAGTTTTTGGGACCATATAAAGTTATAAAATGTAAGCGTAATGATCGCTACGACATAGAAAAGGTGGACAGCTCCATAGAGAGGTCTATGAAGACCTCCAGTTCGGCTGATCAAATGCAACGATGGCCAGGAAATGATAATTAAGATGTGAAAAATAAAAACATATAATTATATTATATTAATAAGTACATTAGTTGAAACAATTATTAAAATAATTGGTAATGAAGATGCCCCTATTAATTCTATTTCGGTTAAAGAAATAAAAGCAACGTCAAGTAATAAATTCCCTTCATGTTCATAATGAATTTAAAAACTATAAATATTATACAATGGAATGCCCAAAGTCTGAGTAGTAACAAACATATATCCATTAATTGCCTTTATAGACACAATATTCGTATTGCTATAATTAGTGAAACTTAGTTAAAATCTGAACAAAATATTCAAATAAAAAATTACCATGTTGAAAGGAATGATTGTGGTAACAAACACAATGGTGTTGCAATTATACTACATAAAAGCAATATTTACTCTAAAATTAAATTCCGATGGTCGACCACACATCTGTTTCAAGAGGAGAGACTCTCAAATGTTATAAAGGCAAGGGTGGCTGGGCTCGCATGTTTATATCTCGTTTGGAGAAGTTCCCTGAAAGGCAGAGGTAGCAGACTTGTCATCAACCTACGCGTGAACGCTCCTCAGGTGCTTCGTGCTCATCAAAAGCGAGGTACGCGGTGACAGCTCCCCCTACTCGTGAACCGACCACATGCGTCAGTCGACAGAAATGCGACACGAAAAACCAACGTCAACATTGACGAAATATTGACACGTACTGCTTCAAAGGAAGACAGTTGAATGATATTGAAAAACAATTGTGCCACACTAGGAGGCCCAAATTATGTTTTCATGACTATAACAAACTACGATATACCCTTTAAGTAAAAGATGTATTTTTTCGTGAATTTGAAATATTGTTTAGAAGTTACATCTCGAAAAAGAAAACTAATGAAAAACATAGATACGTGCAAAATTAAGCTTTTGCAAGTAGGAAATATAATGCCGCACATCAAATCATTAGTACTTCGAACTCTTATAAAGGCATATTTACGTAATCATGACAGAACCCACAGGAAAACGGTGGACCTCTCTAGAAAAATCTATAGCTATTGCTATTTACAAAAAGTCACCTCGAACATATAGAAATTTACAACTAATAGCTTTACCAAGCATAAGAACTCTACAAACTCTTCTTCGTAGAATAGAATTGGAGTCAGAAATTGGACCAACTATAATGTATCATCTAAGAATGAAAGCTGCAAAATAAAATGCCAAGAACCAGATGTCTACATTGCTTTTTGATGAGATAGTTTTGAATAAACATCTTGTCTGTAATTCCAGAACGAACAAAGTAGTAGGGTTTGTCGATTTAGGTTAGAACCAATACAGATCCTGAGAAATAGCCGGCCGTGCTATGGTATTCATGCTTCAAGGCCTCTACAAAAAACAAATAACCAATGGCATATTACTTTGTTAGAGAAACTATATCATCACAAAGACTCGCTGTTCTTATCAAAGATATTATAAAGGCTGTTACTGATATTGGTTATCCTATGGTCACCGTAGTTTGTGATCAAGGACCTACAAATATTAGCAGTTTAAATTTACTTAAGAAGTGGTGTGGTAAAACAACTAATTTAAATTATTTTCTCTTGGGTAATGAAAAAATCTTTATAACGTTTGGTATTCCTCATCTATTAAAATCTGGAAGAAATAATAAAAGAATACCTACATAATAATATAAAAGAATACCTTAGTGAAACTAAAGAAGTCTCCAAAGGCTAGATTAAATCGAAATTATGTGAAAACGCGCCTTAACTGTGTGGAAGAATATTGGCAGAAATATGAGCAGGCTTATGAAGATATAATATGCAACGTGCCGACGAAGAAGGGAGCAAAAATACCCCACATCGAAAAAAAAACGAGTTTTATGAACACGAAGAAATTAATATCTATGTGGCGGTACAGTTAGTGCATGTACCGCCATCTTGTCAACATCGCCGGAACTGCAAGAGGATCGATGCAGTGACACAACCGGAGTGATAATCACACAGCAATCACGATAGATGGCGACATCGATCCTGAATCACGCTTGCACAATTTGCGCGACATGCAGTATATATACCACCTCCGAATAGGAACTATCGGAGGGGCCGCGGCCGGTCAGGCGCAACATCTGCCTGACTGGGAATCTTCCCCTTCCATAGAGAAACGCAACCACCTGTTCCTCTACAGTGGCGTCTACCTTAACGCCGCCAAATCTATATTTGTATATATATAAAAATGAATCCCTATTTCCTTTGGCCACGCCATCACGCGTGAACGGCTGGACCAATTTCAATATATTTTTTTGTTGTGTTTGTTATTGTCAGGAGAAGGTTCTTATGAATCTTTATATTGCAACCTAGAAGGGTTACAAATAATGCTCTATCGCCAACATCTAGTGGAAATCAGCAAACCCGTGGGATGTTACCGAAAATTCAATTACCCATATACAGCGGACAGTATGAAAACTGGATCTCTTTTGATGACCTTTTCAATACACTTGTGCATATGAATAAATCCTCAGAATAAATCCATCTTTTTTTTTTCAGAACAGTTCAGAGCCCCTGCGCTGCAACAGATAATGCCAATTCAATGTTGGTTGCCATACGAATGTCGTCAGGTGAAAAAAACATTTACCTTGTTTTGGACATAATACAAATGTCGTAGTTGAAAAGGCACTTAAGTTATCTTGCGTTAAAGCGTATAAGCTACGAAAAATTTAAATGCGCAATAATGTTTCAGATGAATCAATTTTGAAAAAGTCTGGTCTCCCTTCTTGTTTCCGACCACTGTAATGGTACTATGTCTTCTGTATAATAAAAAAAGTTTTCTATAATTATACTTTGTTTTTCACTGCAATCCAACAGGTTAAGGGCCCAAGTCGATTCCATAACGCAGTGAATATACAGTGTCAAAGTATATTTCATCGTTTTTTGAGAAGGTACGTAAAACTCAAATGTACCACGCGGCCGGCTCCGCACTTGTTCAATTTGAGAAATTAAAAGGTATCGAGAATTACTCAACATGGAAAATGTACGATGAAGATGAACATTGATTCACGAAGATCTATGGGATTGCATTACTGAGGAGTGTGATGCCGTGCAAGACAAAGATTACGAAAAGAAATCATTAAAAGCATTGGCTAAGATCTGCCTGTCTGTAAATGCACCTACATTTCTTCGTTATTGATGATTTTACAAGAAAAACCTTTGTATATTTTATGAAAACAAAAGATGAAGTGTTCGAACACTTCAAAAATTTCAAGGCAATGGTGGAAAATGAAACTAATCATAAAATTATAATTTTCTGCAGTAATAATGGTGGTGAATAATATATAAACTTGAAATTAAAGGCATTCCTTAAAAACTGTGGTATCGAGCATCAAACAACGGTCGCCTATTCGCCGCAACAAAATGGTATAGCGGAAAGAGCCAACAGAACCATTGTTGAGAAAACAAGATGCATGTTGCTTGATGCAGGCCTAAGTAACAAATTCTGGGCAGAAGCTATGAATACTGCCATCTATTTAAAGAATAGATCGCCAACTAAAGCCGTCTTAGGAGTAGTATCTGAAGATAAATGGCGTAACAGAAATTTCTTTTCTAGATTTCGCTAGGGACTTGTATTTGCCAGCGTTGCGCAATGCTTTAATTATATATTTGCTTCTTCGATGCGGGATTACAATGCCTTTTTCTTGACTTTCTTTGAGTCGTGGTGGATTCATTGGCGTTGGTAGTTTAAGGTTGCTTTATTTTATGTGGGGATGTTTCAGGTTGTACAGTAAAATCGGTTAAAGAAGAGGACAAATTTCTATAACGGGTCGCATTTCCGTTCGCGTCTTCAAATGTGGGGTCTTTATCACTTAAATCAGGGTCACTTTCAAAAGAATTAACAGGTGATTCGCAATGATTCGATTGTGGGATAGCTCTACCACTCTTTGTAACTAATTGGCTGGTACTCGCAGCATCTGCAATCATATCAGGTAATCTCGTTAGGCTTCACATTTTGTGCGTTAGATGAAGAGGACGAACTGGAACTTAAGGTGCTAGAACTTGAGGAGCTGGAACTTGAACTATTACAAGATGACAAATATATTCTTTGTTCTTTAATAAGTCTTCTGGCGAGAGTATTTTGATAAAGAATCGATTCGTTGTCTGAATCGCCATATCGTTGCTAAAAGTGCGCTTCATGTGGTAAACAACCTAACTCTATAAATGTATCTGAATAGGAATCAAGAAGTAATTGTATTGACTTTTGTGTTTTGATGTTAATTTAAATAATCTTTTGACAATACCCTGGCCTTCGTAAGGTTTCCAGCTTAGTATAGTCGAACAAACACATTTTACCACCATTAATTGAATATTAACTTGTTTCTTATTTTCAAAAGAACATTACAGTGTTATACTAACTATGTAGATTGACAATTACATCTTCTAAAAAGTGAATATTTTTATGTGAATTCTGAATAGGTATTTTACTATTGGAAACGTTCTCTAGATATTGCAAAGTATTTAAGGATATTACATTTATGTCAGCCCCTAAATAAATTTTACGGCTTAAATAAATACTGTGACATTTCAATTTAATTTGCCATTTATTTTTGAGATTAGACTTATTTTTAATATCAATAGAATTAATAACGAAGTCGCTGTGGTTTTGTTCCCAATGATTTACATTTATATTTGAATTAGACATTAGGGTAATATTAACAGAACTTACTTGATTATTCTTAAACAAAACAGTATTGTGCAAAGTGGTTCGGCTTCTTACAAGTTGTGCATATTTTTTCATAAGCTAGACATTTGAAACGGAATATTTGGCCGCAACTTCTGTAGGATGTTCTACTCTTGTTGAAGTTGTGTGATGTTCTTAAGTAAACTGAAGAGGAAATGTTGCTGCGCTCATGACTATTTATTTATTTATTTATTTGGACAACCAACAAAACATACACCATACATAACTGTAACATTACAGTAAATAATTGCTGCAGCCTCTCACAGCATGAACATATTATTACATACCAGTAAACAATTGGCTGCACCATAAGTGCAGTATAGTCTAAATATAAGACTGAATATAAAACTAGATTTAGGTTTCAACAAGCGAGTTCAATATTTTCTTTTTGAAGATAGAAAGCGAGTCATTAAACATGTCAATACAATTAGATTTTTCTACAATTCGGTTATATAATCTGGATAGGCGAGGGACAGGCGAGTGACTACCAATTAACAGAACTTACTTGACTTAACTATTGCTTATAAATAAACTTGTTTTTTTAAATTTGTGTCTATTTGATATTGGACTTTTCTTAACTTTTTCTTTGGTTGTTATCTTGACCTAGTGTTGGTCTTCGGTTCCTATTTTATTTGATATTTTTCTTGACAGTTCTATTTGCAATTTGTACTGCCTCATTGACATCGGCTGTTTTTCTTTGTAATAATTTTTCTTTTACGTTTGCATTTGTAATCCCAACGATGCACATATCTGACGAGTGACTTCTTTAAAGTATCAAAGTTGCAATTGCATGTCAAATTGTTAAGACTTGCCACGTATTAAGTTCTTAAGTCTTTAGGTTCTTGTGCAGAAGTTATAGCGATCTACGGTTTCGTTTTTACAAGTGTTAAATTTACAGACGAACTTTTCTAAGATGGATTTTAAAGTTTCTTGAGTTCTATCAACGTTGAATGAGTTGTACATTTCGAGACATGTGTCGCCGATTGCGTTGAGAAATATAGCCAGTTTTTTCTTTTCTGTGACTCTTTCTAAGTCGTTTGCTTTAACGTAAAATTTAAAATTTCTGATTCCATCTTTTCCATTTCTCACAGTTCGCGTAATCCGTCGCGACGAAATTTTCGATTGAGAGACATAATGTTTTAATATTGTTTGCAAGTAATAAATAATCACATTGATCGAATCAATCATCGTAACTTCTTACCAGCACTCACTAATAGGTATTATATTCTTTGTAATTTTGAATCGTTATTCTTATTGTTCATTTGTTTTAACTAAGTATATTCTAGTTCTATATAATCTCTTAAACATCATTTCAACCAGGCTTAGTCCAGTTGCATTATTTCGTGTTTTCCAAAAGCTCGTTAACAATCGGTAGTTCTTAACCTGCAAGTGCTTTTAATTTATTTTTCAATGTTTGAACATATCGTTCTGCATGACCATAAGTGGAAGGGTGAAATGATTCAGTATATCTTGAAAAAAATCCTTTTTCACGATATGATTGTTCGATTTCCTCTAAACAATTGTCTATCGTTATCTGACACTATTGTCATTAGCACACCGAAGGTGGCATTGTTTCTTTTAGAATTTTTACCGTTGAATTAAGCGTCATTGACTTTGTGGGTATCACTTTTAAACATTTTGTAAAAGCGTTCATAACTATTAGGAAATAATGATCTATAAATAGTCCAGCATAATCAAAATGAAGTATTTCGTGGTTTTCAATGAGGTGCTTAACATATTTTTACAATTCGGAGCACCGTACTTACTACAAAGTAACAACGGCAGAGAATTCATTGCCAACATTATTGAAAATGTGGCCTGAATGCAAAATAATTCATGGCACTACGGGACATCCACAGACCCAGTACAGTGTTCAGCGTACTAACTATGACGTAGAAATCATACTGCGTGTCTGGATGCGATATAATAATTTTACTAAATGGGCAATGGGCTGCTTCTTCATGGATAGTAAAAACACTTCTTTCCACAGAAGATCACCATTTAGTGCTCTATTTGGTTGCAAGCCAAAGTCGGGCTTACAAATTCTAACGCATAGTATTGCGACTCTAATAACTCGTTGAGCTATATAAGCGATGACAACTCCTGTATAAAGTTATTAAGGTTTAGTTCCCATTGCTTACGTGTTTCAGCATCTAACATGTAACGTGTAATGTAAATCATAATTAAATCTCCGTAGTGTTTTATACCTAAATTTAATAATTCGTGAATACATCCGGACATAGTGTCTTTTAAAAAGTGAGCAGATTCACAAATCATAGTAGTTGATTAAATAAACGTTTAAGGGTACAGTTTGTGTTGAAATGGTGATTTTGTATATCCCGCATTTCCTATGAAAAATGTTATTAGGAATGATGGTGCTGGCTGTGGTAAATATCTATGTTCAATTGTTAAAAATGTACAAGATGGATAGTCATCCATCAGTTATTTTGTATAAGCTGTACAAGTTATAATAGAAATATAAAGGTGAATCAATCAGAGAGCCTGTTTTATTGCCGTCAATATTCTAACATAGTTGCAGAAGTTGGTGGTTGTCAGCAAAATTGACGAAAAAAAGATTTTAAATTGCAGGTTTTTAACGGCACCGCGTATGACAAATGGAAGTTCAGACTCAAACTATTCTTAGAAATGAAAGACTGTTCTGAAGTGATCGAGTTGCAGAACAGGCCAGATAATATAACTGAACATAATTGGGAGGCGAAAGAAATTAAAGCAAAAACTATATAGTGAATATCGCTTCGAATTCACAACTCGAACTTATAATTTACGAAGCAAATGCGAAGGAAATGATCCACAAATTCGACAGCATATATGCGACGAAAAGCTCAGCCAATAAACTTTTGAGCAAAAGACGCCTACTCGACTTAAAAATGAATGAAAATGATGATCCTGTTGAGTTTTTAAACAAGTTCGAGGCACACATAAATAACCTAATCGGCAGTGGAGAAATTGTTATACAAGAGGACAAGCTAAACTGCTTGTTGCTTTGCGTACCGCAGTCCTTTTCTCAAATAGTGGACACAGTCAATAAATTACCAGACAAGGAATTTGTGATGAGAAAGAGAGAGAAATGATTTATGGAGGAAATAAAATTCAAGCGATCTAATCATGATTACTGTCTATATACATGACGTATAAGAGATGAAAACGTATACATAATACTATATGTTGATGATCTGCTTCTGGTTGGTTCAAATATTGACTGTATTAATTAATATAAGTAAGAAATTTAGTATGAAAGGCCTTAGAAGAATTAAACAATATTTAGGAATTAACATAGAATACAAAAAGGAATAAAAGAAAGTATACTTAAGTCAAGAAGAATATATAATAAATGCGTGTTCTTGTGACTTCCTCAAGACCATTTTGTATGATTGCAGTCCAGCGCCTAGACAATCCATCACGTATGCTTATGGCATTATTAGCTGATGGTGTGCCATCTTCACCCAAAAGTTCTTCAATATTTGGTTGGATGAGGATTTAAATAAAAAAGCGAGGACAATGAGAAGGTACTGTAAGAGATCTCTGACAGAAATACTAAACTTGAGAATGAGACTTCTCAATTACATTGACAACAAGAAGAATGTCTAGACCAAGGATGGCGATCCTTTATTCTTTAACGTGTTATTATTTATTTTAAAAAAATGGCCTGTAACATGCCATCCAGGACCGGTCTTATCTATCCGAATGCCCGTCCCCCTCTTCGTGAATTTTTAAGACCCAACTATATTTTTCTTCTTCTTTATTTTAAGGGGCTCAGCAAAGTGGCTTCTCCTCACCTGATGTTAAGCGAAGTGAAGCATAAAAAGAGATACATATACTTTGAATTATTTTGTCACGTGCCACCACTGGCACGCTATACCTGGTCTAGATACGGTCGTGAGAAGTTGTAATCTGTTGTGCTAAAGCTTGGGAAATGCAGTGATGAGTATGAGTGAGCTCTCAAACGCATCACTGAATTAGAATGCTACTACAAGAGGCCCATCGGCTCATTAATCAACTTGAATCTGATAAACTAAATCAAACTGAACCGGAGGGAGGAGGCGTTCAGTCGCGGGCAGCGTCCGGCACTGAGGGAGTTGTAGACCACGAGGGCCTCCTTGCGGCGAGCCGCCGTGGAGGTGTCTGCGCGTCTCACGTTGGGGGCCACGTCAGCGGAGCTTCAAGCCGTCGCGGCACTGCGTCCTGTCTTTGCACAGTGGCTGGACACCTACACTTTTTATAATTAATTTCCGTCGTCGGAATACGCCGGATCAGTCATTCTGCTTTCCCCTACAGCGTGGACTTAGGTAATGCAAGCGTTCGACATTGTCTAAAGTAGGGAAGTTCGTTCGTTCGTTCGTAAGTTCGTGTGCACTAATGACGTGATCTTCACTTATAACGTCGATTGATAACTAAGACTTCACTGAATCTAAATTGGCTCTCAATTCCACCTCGAATGTTGTGTATGTTTCGTAACCGTCATTAAACGTTTCACGTTTTATATACGTATCTAGTTGTTCAGTTTTATATGAGCTCATCATATATTCGTGATTTTTTTAAAATTTTGAGATTAATTCTTCTAAGCCTACTAATCTCGTTGACACGTAAGATTCCGTATTTTGTATCCGTCGGACTCTTTTAAAAATTACTCCTTCCTCTTTCTATCTGCTCCTTCAAATCGTCCATGACTCTTGAATCCGCTTCCATCTGAAATATTTCTACGTCTCCGATATTAAATTTTATTTGATCTTAAATTTATGTAAGTTTTTTTAATATGAAATACCGTTCTAAATTCGGGCATAGGTTTCCCGTAGTCCCGGTTAAATTGATTATCAATGTCGCTCAACACAAAATTGTTGTTAGAAGGGCATTAGTTGAAAACAACATACCAATATAGGCAACGTACCAATATACTCTAGGCCCTCTCTCTGCGAACATTCTTCCAGATTCGACTATAGCCAGAAATATTAATTTGCATAGGACGAAGGCTACAGCCATTCTAAAAAATATCTTAGGAAAATCTTTCATGGAGAGCACTAATCAAATGATGCATACTAAAAGATGCTTTTATTCAATAATAATGGATGAAACGACCAATCAAAGTACTTTGAAACAATGTTGTTTTACAGCTATTGTGTACAACCACGACATTAACCTCGTAGCGCCTATGCGCCTTTTGATAACCCAAAATAAACATGGCGACTACAGCCAAGAACTTTTTAAAAAAAATTATCAATTACCGCCCACGCGTCTTTTAGAAAGCCATATTAAAAAAATCAGTATAGATTTTTTATTTTTTGCGAGAGATACAAATAGTTTTATTTAATTTCTAAACGAAATATTAGAAAACAGTTTCCGGTATGCTACCATTGGCAGACGTCATTTTTAAGAAAATGGACGGCGGTATGGCTATCTCACGACAACGTGGTAAGTAAATAGTATTTTTTTACTATAATCCGTGACTATCAAGTATGTTTTTATGCAAAAAGTTGCTAATTAATAAACACCACTTAAATGGAATCAATTATTTCCGCAAAATCATTTATCATTTTTACCGCAAAATTTTATGTCTAAATGTGAAATATTATGTCTTTTATAAAGGTTGTCGGGTCGAAATTAGTATGAATAATCTTAATAGTTTTGTTTGTGGCTTTATGTCGTTTTGTGAAATATTTATAATTTATATAAAAAAAAATACTTGCTTTTTACTAACAATCCAATATTAAAAGCCTGGTTTAGAATTGCTTTAGGAACATATACATATAAGATGTTTTGTTCATAGGTTTGTGGGATGATGAAATTACATCTATTCTGAACGATGGTACTCTCGACAACTCAGAATTTGAAGACGAATGAGAAGAAAATGCAGATTTTGTATCAGATAACGGTGATAACGCAGAAATTATCTCGTCAGAAACCAGTTCAGAAGAAGAAATTCCTTTATCCGATTTAAAAAGGAAAGGGCTGCGGACCCGCGGAAGAATATCTGGCCTTGGTCATATACGCATTCGTGGAGGAACATCTCGGAGTATGGGACGTGTAGACATTCAGCATGCCGAGTCTAATATCAGGACCAACTCTGAAAGACCAGAATGGATTGAAGATGTTTTCATACCAACCGATGTACCGTTTACTCAGCCTGCTTACCTAGATTTTGAGCCTGTAAATTTCGCTGATGGTTTTGATTATTTTTAATAGTATGTTGATCATGATTTAATTCAAACCATTGTTGCCAAATATAATCAAACGCACTTAAAAAATTTCGGGAAAAATCTCTATCTCATAGAGTCTGAACTATATGTTTATCTAGGCATCACAATGATTATGGCTAGTATAAACTATCCCAGAATAAGGATGTACTGGGAAACCAAATACCGAATCCCATTGATTGCAGATAATATGCCTAGAAACAGATTTTTGCAGTTAAGAAATTCACTTAAGTTTGTTTATGACGATGATGTTTAGCGGAGAGAACCGCGGCAAAGACAAACTGTGGAAAGTTCGCCCTTTGCTTGAAAAAATTATGAACGGCTGCCGCAAGCAAGTAAAACAGAAATGTTTATTTTTCGATGAGATGATTATACCATTCACAGAGAAGTGCGGCATCAAGCAGTACATACCGGGCAAGTCTAATCCAACAGGTCTGAAAGCATTTGTACCAAATAAACACATTAATAATAAGGGTCTTTATTTTCTACAATAAGTACATACACAACAGTTTGGCGACGAGACTGTATTTCCGCTGGACTGGATTTCTGGACCGCGAGGCGAAACTGGTTACAACCAGTACAACCCATTAGTGCATACGTGACCAAGTGGCGTCCTACCTATTTTCTCTTCATCCAGGGGCTCCTGTCTTGTGTTGATAGCCCGCTTCACACCTTCCTTTATCTTATATACAGCAAAAATTATA
Source organism: Manduca sexta (assembly GCF_014839805.1). Lineage (NCBI taxonomy): Eukaryota > Metazoa > Arthropoda > Insecta > Lepidoptera > Sphingidae > Manduca > Manduca sexta. The sequence goes on along the minus strand of NC_051121.1, from coordinate 10,534,512 downwards.
ATGGAAGCACAAATATCCCAAGTGTTTGCACTAATGTTAGAAATCATTCGGGGCATGCAGCAACAACAAGCAAATCTGCAACAAGCACTGCTTAGCCAAAGTGCAATTAAGATGAGTGGCATTACGCTACAACAATATGATGAAGCCACTGAATCATTTTCAAGCTACTTACAAAGGCTGCAAAATTACATTACCCTAAAAGGAGTGACAGACTCATATACAAAAGTACAAATATTTCTAAACTGTATTGGCCCAAAATATTACCAAATATTAAGAAATATTACTGCACCGGAAACACCAGAGTCAAAATCTTATGACATATTAGTAAGTCTGCTTGGCAACCATATTGCACCGGAGCCCGGAGAAGTGGAACAGCATCATAAGTTTTGTCGAATAGTGCAACAGGAATGTGAAAGCATTGCCAACTATGTAGCTGCACTTAAGGAAATTGGCGGTCAATGTAATTTCACATGTAAAAATTGTAAAACTACTACATTTGAGACGCACCTCAGAGTTCAATTTATAAGAGGATTGCGGAATACAGAAATTAAAGAAAGATTATTATGAGAATCTACTGATAAAACATTGATACAACAAATAGGACTATTATTATGTTCAAAACATTTTAGAAAAGCAATATTTATTCCTTATTGTATAAAAGAACAAAATAAAACAGCTTTTTAACATTATTTATTTTTAATCAAAGAATCCTGTATATTTATTAATGCACAAGCTATTATAATACACTCATCTAAATGTTTAAAGCCCCAGCATTCACAACTGAGTGATGTCTCAACATAGAAAACTCCATTATGCGTCGTATAGCTCTCTCTATATGAATTCTTAAGCTGGCTATTTCTTTAGTTTTTCGAGCCTCTGGCTTAGATAACTTGGAATTGGATTGAATACTAGGAGGCCTAACCAGTTTGTACCCTTTTTGCAATAACAGTTGTACGATGTGTTTGAAGCCTCTGTCAGCCAGAATAGAAACTCCAGGTGGTAAACTGTCCAAAAACTTGCTATTTTCCAATAATAATACATCACTTATTCGTCCAAAGTGATATAATTTTTTGGCAATCATTGGTATGTTGTTTTTAAATATTTTGCTAGCATATGACAAAGATATATCAAATTGATCTTCAAGCTGGGAAAACGGTGTGTCAAGTCTTATTTTACTTAAACATAATAAAATATGTTCCTCGGGCACCCCTGTTTTGTCTGTATTATATTGACTAGATTATAACATTGTTTAGGAATTCCAATATAAAACCTAGGGTTTGTTTTGATTAGCCTTAAAGTGTTTTCAAGTGATACTTGTCAAAAATCCTGTTTTTCTTTTTTTTCTCTTATTATACTAAGTTTTTTATGTAAATCTGTTTCATGTTTATTTTCTAGTTCACTATCTGATGTTAATTTTAACTGTAGTGACTGAACAGATGGTGATGAAGTGTATGATGCATCTGATATTTTGACAAAGTACTCACTAGCTGTATCTATAATACTTCCAGTAAGAGTAAAAGTAGAAGTATTCTCTAATGCTGTTTCTGCTTCCTGAACTAGAGCTATACATTGTCTTTTGTTAGTGGCAGATCTTGAAACACTTTGGAGTACTCTCTTTAATCTATTTGGTTGACATGAAAACTTAGAAGGCAAACAGTTTGCTTTCAAACGGACTTGCTTACTAATCTCATAATGTGATATTCCATGTAGTTTTCCATATCTTCAGGCAACTGAAACAAAGTTATGTTATCTCTGTTAAAAGTGTTAAAACAATAACCCCCTTATTCATAGACGTTTTTTATCTAACGACCGAGTAAAGCTGTGATAACAAGTCTGTTTCTCAGTGCTGACGGCATGGCAGTCTTCTCATTGCGTAGACATAGAGCCGTTGTGATTGGCTAATATTGAGATACAACAATAATAGCCAATCACAACGGCCCTATGTCTGTTTCTCAGTGCCATTGGGCACTGAGAAACAAGCTTGTTATCACAGCTTTACTTCGTCCTTAGATAAAAAACGTTTATGAATAAGGGGGTAAATTTATAGTAGCGACTGCATTAAACATAGAACAACAGATAGCATGTACTCATCATTTAAAAAAACCGATGTTACAAAAAACATCTCCTCAAAACACATTTTATATTTGACACATTAAAACATTGATTTTTAGATGATAACTGTTAAGGCCTGCCAACTACCTTCAAACAATAACAACATTTATAATACAATATATTACACTTACATTGAAATGATCTTCACAAAAATAAATCGTCGATTTATCCGAAGTAATTTTGGATCTCGTGCTAAAGTCAACCACTTCTTTCTTAAATCTTTTGATTTTGGCACATGAATAAATAATTTATCGGGATTATGTAGTGTGGAGTTTTTACATAACGGCACCGAACAATATTTATATGATAGCTCATTCATTTTACCTTCTTTCTCGATCCCGAACAAATTCGACCTGGCCACACTAGTCCCAACTGTCACGAATGTTTGTGTATGAGCGGATGACGTCACTCAGGGATAATGTCACGTGACACCGTGTTTTAACGCGAAATTGTAAATGAAAAAACAAATACACGGATTTTTTAAAATTAGAGTTTATTTCCACAATGAAAATTTAATAGACGCTATGAGTGAATAGTCCTCTATCGTTGTACATACATTAAAAAAAACTATTCCATTGAAGAATTGTGAGGTCCATGGTTAGACAGAGTTTAATAGTTGTTCTAATAAAAATAAGACTTTGGGCGGTACACCATTCTTGAATCAGGTTATCATCCGGAGAGTCACAGGGAGTTGTTTCATTATGAGGATTTTGAATAGCGCAACCGTTAGGTTGGGATGATGAAGGGGGGTTCACAATGGAAGTATGAGCCACTGCATCAAACGATTTTCCGATTACACCTTATTTCTATTGGAGCAAAAAACAGCTTTGACATGGGAGGAGTTTATAGGCGAATGATGAATGACAGAAGACGAAGGAAGGATTTGAGATTTTTGAGTGGAGAAAAACTGGCTATTTCAAAGTTGTGAGTGGTTTGATGTGACATCCGCATAAAACAATTTGGAAGAGGGATATCTGGATGAAGCCTCACGATAACTGATGTTATCCTGAGACATTTCTTGCTTAATAATTTGTTGTCTAGCATGTTCAGAGAACTTCAGGTCAGTAGCCTTATGATTACCACCTCTGCACAAATGGCAAGTTGCATTAGTCTCGGGAACGTCACAATTATCGCCATGGTGGGGCTCTCAGGAGCACCGAAAGCATCGGGAATTTGATCTGCATTGAGCACGGACATGCCCAACACGCAAACAATTCAGACATTGAATAGTTGGCAGCTGATAACAGGACATAGAAAGCGATGCGTGATAGCAAAAGCCCTCTCCGGGAGAACTTGCCCTGAGAAAGTCAAAACTACCGTAGAGGAAGGGGCCCGGGTGACTGTGTCATCTTTTTTAATTTTAAAGTTTAGTCTCCTAACTCTGAGGATTTGTCCACAATAAGGTGGAGTTACAAAATCTGAGACGAATTCTTCCAAAGACCAATCTGTCGGAATGTTTCTAACGACACCCATGCGAGTGACTTGAAAACGAGGGATAGTAACATCGAAATTATTTTCGGATAATACGATATTCCCTACAAAATTATTTGCTTCTTCCGCAGAACTAAATTGGACAGATAATTTATTACGGCCAAGAGACTTAATACCACCATCTATAACACCTTTAATATCATGTCTATACATGAATTGTGCAAATTTAAGAGCTTTTAACAACACTCCTGAAGAAGGATCCGACATAGACGTTGATATGAAAACCATAAAAGGTCCTCTGTCAGAAGCAGAATATAAGAGTTTTGAATTGATATCAAAACCGGGAACAGAAAAAAGGGATTGAATTGATTCCGATGGTTGTCTATTTTTTTTTATTTCACTAATGTGAACATGATCAGCCGAACGTTTCAGGACTGACCTATTACTTGTATTATTTGGATTCGATGTGCAATCAATGAACACAGCTAAGTCAGGGGGTTTCCCTCCTCCTCCGTCTGGAGGGTCTACGGAACTCATATCTTTATTATAATGATGGATTGAGAGTATCTTACGTAACGTGGTCAGCGGTTAAAGAAAGACACCGCCCAACAGTACAGACGATGTTTATTTTTATTTTTTAATAGCCAAATAAATAAGAACACGTAACTTTCCTGAGCAAAATTCCTGATGTCCAAAAATATTAAAGGTTTTCCAATATTTTTTCCTATAATTATTTAATAACATATCAATCACACATCTATCCAACGTCAACCGTCAGCCGTTTTTTTCTAACGTAGTCTTATATAATCTCTTTAGTGTCAACTGTCAGCTGTCACTTCTGGTTTTGCTCCTTTCGGAAACTATGTATACAATATACATATATAATGTTTTGTTTTTGTTTTTTCTTCCTAAATTTGTCTCGTATTTACTTTAGTATCTGTGATTTTTTATAAATTATTACTTTTGTTTTTGTACTTGTGTTTGTCAGCTGGTAGGTGGTGCAGAGTATTCAGAATATTTATAGTTTATATTTTTCTCCGCATCATTTAATTAATTTTATTTATATACTAGCGGACCCGACAGACTTCGTCCTGTCAAAAAGATTTGTAATATGACAGTTTTTTGTTCCTATCTATTTTATTAGTCACAATGCGATATCACTTTTGTTGAGTTTCAGAACGCGACATTACATTATATTCTGTGCTCCAACGCACACTGCTTTGATGTTAGGAACACACCTAAATTGCTTACGCAACAGTGAACTTTATACAATAGCAATAAAGCTCAAATTGACTACGTATTAGTTAGAAAACGTTTGTATGGGATAAAGAAAAGGACTGTTTTTAGGGTTTTTCCGGCAATTATTTGATATTTTGTCGCCGTAAAAACCATCCTCGAGCTTCGACGAATATTAAAAAAAAAGAATTGGCCAAATTGGTCCAGGCGTTCTTGAGTTATGCGCTTACCAACACACTTAGCGATTCATTTTTATATTATAGATTACTATATTTAATTATATTACTATTTTTAATTTATATATTATTTTAATATTATTACACTGTGTATATTAACTATGCTTTCCGACAGTGAGACATATCTTTCTGCAAATGTTTCCGTAGCTTCTTGCAGTGACGAAAGTTTTTTCTCAGCAGCGGATGGGCTTGGTGACTTGGTATACAATACATTTAATTTGCCATTCGGTCACTATTTCAACGTTTGTCATATCAATGCGCAAAGTGTACCTAGTCACTACAGCGAACTGTTAGAAACGTTCACAAACGCCAACGTTCATGCCGTTCTGATTTCTGACAGCTGGCTCAAACCTCACCTTCTTTCTACCCTTTACCCCTTCCTGATTTCATTTTGATTAAAAATTATCGAGTTGACAGGAGAGGGGGCGGAGTCGCTATATATTTACGTAGCGACCTGAAATATAAAACTGTAATATCTTCCTCTGCTTCTTATTTTGCTTATGCGGAATTTCTATTTCTTGAGGTTTGAGTCAAAGGAGTGAAAACCTTACTAGGTGTTATTTACTGTCCCCCATCTCTTGATTACTTCTCCAGTCCGGAAACAGTTCTGGAATCTATAAGATCAGAATATGCTCATCACATCATCATGGGTGATTTAAATACTGATCTCCTTGCCAGCCACTCTTCCCGATCTCGTAAACTCCTTACTGTCCTTAACTCTGCTAAACTGCATGTCCTACCACTGCAAGCCACCCACCATAATATGGATGGTCACGACAATTGGCTTAACATTATCCTCACCTGTGCTCCTTCCGTTGTTTTCTCCCACGGTCAATTTCCCGCTCCTGGCTTCTCTCACCATGATCTTATCTACATGTCTTACGCCCTAAAACCTCCCAAGTTCCCATCTGAGATATTGCACTTGCGTAGTTTTGGTCGCATTGATGCGGATAAGCTGAAAGGAGACGCTGCTAACTTTAACTGGGATCACCTACTGGCAGCCACGTCTGTTGACGATAAAGTCGCAATTTTTAACCGCACTGTCACTGCACTTTTTGATTCCCATGCCCCTTTAAAGAAACTTGAATTAAAACGTCCTCCTGCACCATGGATTACACATGAGGTTACACATCAGGGATCGTTCGGAGGAGAATAAGGCTGCAAGGAATCGGTATAACGAGATGGTACGTAATGCTAAACACATTCTCAGTAATATTTCTTCTTCCTCGCCAGCCAGTATCTGGAGTTTCCTCGGAACTCTGGGTTTTGGCAAAGTTAAAAACCTAGACCTCCACGGTTCGACTATTGGTTTGGATGACATTAATCAAAGACCGCCTTCTTAATAACTGCATTCGATTCGTATACAATCTAAATATGATCACATCTCCACCAATCGTCTGGAACTTAAATGACTACCTATTCGCACGCGCCGTTCATTGCGTGCACTTACCACTCTGTTTTCTCTGCTTACATAACCAACCCCTCATACTTATTTTTTCTCTAAATTTCAGTATCTGAGTAATAGTCATGATAGAAACCTTCGATCTTAACAATCTTCTTCTCAAGTGTCCCCCTCATAGGTGTAACTTCACCCATTCTTCTTTCGCCGTTCAATCTATACTTCTATGGAATTCACTCCCTATCGAAATCAGAAGGTCCACCACGCGGGTGGCATTTAAAATGAGAGTTCTTACTTTCAACTGCTACTGGAGAAAATGGCAGAATCGCCACCATGATTTATTATATATTTATTATAAATTATGTATCTATTTATTTATTTATCTTATTCTTATATACGTAATGCCTATATTTTTAAATTATTCTATTTTATATACATTATTATTATTATCATATTTATTATAACATATGCATACATTTAACCCTTAATAACCTAGAGTTTCAATTTTGATACCAATCTTTAAAACCGAATGTTCACATTACTATTAGTTTTGTTTATAGGTTCGCTGTACGTATTTTACTGTTGTATAATATTCCTTCCAACGAAATTAAAAAAAAATCGAATGTCATTATTGTTTTATTTTATCTATGACATATTACTTGCGCGGCAAAGTGAACAAGTAAAAACATTTTACTAAAAGTTTTGTTGAATACAAATTTGATAAATTTTCTTTTTCTGAAGAATATAAATACTTTTGAGGTAAGTGAATATATTACTTTCGCTATGATATAATTATTTTTTGCGAGTGCATGTTTTACTTGAAGAAACTAGTGCTATTTTTGTGAGTATCAATTTTGATACTTCAGACATTCCACCCTACATAAAACCTACCTACTAATTCTTTAGCTATAAAAATTTTTTGAACTTCCGTTTCATTATTTTTCTGCAGAGCTTGGTGTTGGGATTACTTTTATTTTTATTTTACAGGGTTTTGCAAATTTATATTCCCCTCTGCAAAATTTATATTCCCCTTTTTGCAAAGTTATATTCCCCTCTTTGCAAAGTTATATTCCCCTCTTTGCAAAGTTATATTCCCCTCTTTGCAAAATTTATATTCCCCTCTTTGCAAAGTTGTGTTCCCCTCTTTGCAAAGTTATATTCCCCTCTTTGCAAAGTTATATTCCCCTCTTTGCAAAGCTATATTCCCCTCTTTGCAAATTTATATTCTCATTAAAAAAAAACATGTTTATGTGCATTAATAAATTTCCTATACTTTTTCATCAATTTTTTTGCATAAAGGAATTTGTAATTTTTTTTTTTGAGAATGGGAATATAAATTTGCAAACGGGGGAATATAGCTTTGCAAAGAGGGGAATATAAATTTTCAAAGAGGGGAATATACCTACATATGCAAAGAGGGGAATATAAATATGCAAAACCCTGTATTATAGAAATTTATCAAAAATGCGACCAGAAGTGATTGAGAGCATATTGAAGCGGTTAGAAAATGGTGAAATTTCGGAAGACGACGAAGCCCAACTCCTACAATTAGCAGCCAGAACAACCTGCAAACTGCACCTTTCAACTGTAGAAACTTAGTGTGGAGAGTAAAGAATATGGACATGGTCCAAAATATTTTCCAGTTTGCTGGAAACACTGAGTATTCACAAGACATTATGAACTTAGACACTCCCTTTCAGTTTTTTTCTTATTTTTTCGGTGAAGAAATTTTGAGATTTCTAGTGGACGAGTTATATAAATATGCCTTCCAAAAGAATCCCAACTTTACAGAACCTGTAACTGTCTTAGAATTACGTAAATTTCATGGAATTCTTATTTTTACTAGTGTATATCATTATCCTAGTGTCAGGTCATACTGGTCAAACATTACAAAGTTTGAACCCATAGCACAAACAATGAATCACAACAGATTTGATAAAATTCGACAAATTTTTCACATGAATGACAACTCTAAACATTTACCCATTGATCATCCCCAGCACGACCGACTGCATAAAGTAAGACCAGTGATAGACTATTTGAACAAGAAATTTATTACTGTACCATTTGAGTATCGTCTATCACTAGACGAGCAAATGTGTTCCACTAAAATTAAACATTTTATGAAACAATACTTACCCAACAAGCCCCAAAAGTGGGGATTCAAATTATACGATTATGCTCTCTATCTGGGTATGCCTACAGTTTTGAGATTTACTCGGGAGCTAAAGATATAGACCGTTTACCTGGCGAACCAGTCCTCGGAGCTGTATCAAATACAGTTATTCGATTTTTACGACCAGTACCAAGGCACGTCAATCATGTAACTTATTTTGACAATTTTTACACGAATATTCCTCTGCTACATTACTTGACCAACGAAGGTATTTATTGTCTTGGAACAGTACAGAAGAAACAGGCTTGGAATGTCGTGCAAGCTGCCGGAGAAACGGAAAATTATGAAGTTTAACGTACCCAGAGGAACATATCACGAAAATGTGGGCTCTCACGAAGGCCAAGAATTTTCGGCCACAAGTTGGAAAGACAACAAACAAGTACTATTACTTTCCACGTATGTTGGCGCTGAACCAGCGGATACTATAACCCGCTACGAAAAAAAACTAAAGGCCAATGTTCAAGTATCATGTCCTCGGGTCATAAAAGAATATAATGCACACATGGGCGGCGTTGATTTGATGGATAGCTTCATTGAGCGATATCGCATCCGCTTAAAGTCGAGAAAGTGGACAACGAGGCTCTTCTACCACTTGTTAGACATTACTGTCATCAATGCTTGGGTACTATACAAAAAAGTAAACACAGTGAAAGGAAAACTTCAGAAGAATATTATGAAATTAGCAGATTTTAGAACTGAGCTTGCCTATACTTTATGTAGATATCAAAGTCACTCGAAAAAAAGGGGAAGACCCAGTACCAACAGTCGACAAGACACTACAGTACCTTCTAAAAGACCCCGGACAGGTGTACAAGTACTACCCTCTACTGACGTGCGTTGCGATTGTATTGGTCATGAAAAAATATTGATGGATTCTAGAAATAAGTGTAAATTTATTAATTGTAGGAAACTTACCTCCTGATTCTGTAAAAAGTGTGAAGTGTCGTTATGCGATAATAAAAACAATCAAAGTTTCGCATTATTTCATGCATAGGTATATCTGATTTCTTTATGGCCTTAATGCCTGAAGTATCAAAATTGATCTGTTTTTTTTTTCTAAATAAATATGTAAAATAAATATTGTGATTTTTTAGCTATTTTTCCCTTCATGTAGACCCTCAAGAAAACACAGTAATATTAAAAAAAATCACTTTCGTAAATCAGGCTACTAAGGGTTAATAATAATATTTCACCATTTTTAAATGCACCTACCTTGTTTAACTCTGCACCACCCTAAGGTCGACTGGTAGAAAATGCCTCTGGCATTAAGTCCGCCTATATACTTATCTGTATATAAAGTGTATAAATAAATAAAATATGTTATATAATACGTTTGAATTACATTATAAACATTATTATATTTGCAACTTCCATATGCTGGCTAGTGGCTGGTCTACAAATGAATCTATTTTACTTTGTTGTGTTATTGTGAAGACATTCGTTTTCATGACGCGACAAGACGAGACCAGAAGGATGTCTATCTGTATATTAATATATGATGATGATGTCTTCCTAGCCGATTTCGGCCACTGCGACTGTAGAAACTGGCCAGGTATATTTACCTTATACCTTATATAAAAAATAAGGCATGGTTGCCTGCACCATTAGAACTTGGCATTTTAGACGTACAGGATAAAAATATAATGGTGCAGGAACCTCTGTCCCCAATTCTGCCATTCACTTCTGGGTTATCTTGTTATGGTAGAGTTTCAATAATACATACAGAGGACTTTTTTAAACAGTATTTCAATCTGTGTCCGCGAGTGCCGTAACGTTAGTTTCGCGCGTGCGACCAGTCATTAGTGTCCGGATTGATGGTTGTGAGGGTCAAATACTAGTGGACATTGTAGCGAAGCCTTCACTCAGAAGTGCTAGTTTAAAGTGTCGCTTAATTAATAACGGTCATGTATTTGAAACAGTTTTCACGGAACTTAAATATGCTGATGGTTATTCAGTCGCTCAAAATCTAGAAATAGCTGGTGTTGATGTTATGCACCGATCGCAGGCTTCCTTATCGCGCTGCGCCTGCAAACCAGGAAATTATTAAAAAGCATTTGGATAGAATGCTGGAAGTCAATGTCGTCATTGAAGAGGCCGAGTCTGTGTGAGCTACGCCCGTTTTTGTGTGGACTACAGGAAATTAACCAAATGTCGCGCACCGACCAGTACCCTATATCAGTAATTGACGAATTGGTCAAGAGCACTAAGGCAAATAGTGTGATGTCGTCTATTGATCTAAAAGCTGGTTTTTGGCAAACGGAAGTTGCACCCGAAAACCGTCACAAGACTGCTTTTACTACGCCTGTCGGGACGTTTTAATTCCGCCGTATGCTATATGGACTAAAGAATACACCAGCGACGTTTCAGCGTTTAATGGACAGAATGAGGTATGGCCTTAAGAGGTATGTGTTCTTACATATCTTGATGACATCTTGATTATTTCATCGAATTTAGATAAATAAGACTTAAAGCAGATTTTTGATAAGCTACGCATTTTTAATCTGAAAGCAAATAGAGATAAATGTGCGTAACAAGAGCAAGAATCACTTACCTGGAGATATCCGCTCAATGCATCGAGCCTGACCCCTCGAAGATAGAAGCAGTCGTGAACATGAAGCCTCCAAGGAACTTGAAGGATTTGAAGATGTTCCTACAGACATGTTCCTGGATACGAAAATTCATTCCGCACTTCTCCGAAAAAAAGACGACGCTGGCAGTGGGGAAAAAAAGTTGACGAATATCGACAAATGAAGTTAAACAAAAGTGTAAGCGATTTGTTCGAATCTTGTGGAAGTAGCACTAGTACATTTTAACCCATTAAACGCCAAAATAAAACTACAATTATTATTAATATAAACAATGTATTTTTTAAATAGTAGTAGTATAAATCAAACAAAAAAGGAATAAAAAAGAAACATCTTTATTTTATGGAGGTTTTAAGGGTGTACTTGTACGAGTACAGCGGCCACTTAGCGGTGATAATTTTCAAAACACTCTTTCTATGCATAGTGTTTTCAAACACGTTTTGCATTGCCAACGAATTCTTGCATGGCAAACTACACACCGCAATTGCTTCTCAATTTTTTGAGGGTAGTGCCCTGAGCCATTTTGCGCCAATCCTTTTACTTTTGATGAGGAGGGGCGAGTTTTGGTTTGAGTATTTTGTCGTAAATAGTATCTGGCAAGGTTACGCCTAAACAACAGTTGATCCATATGGTCATCGTTGCTAAGAATGTGCAAACGCCAGGCATTCGCTATGGCCATGTCCAGCATGTAAGTAAACAGGACCCACCACCATTTTTTCCCATGAATAGCAACTCTGTGTAATGAAATAGATTGATCAAGTTCATCCACTCCACCCATTCCTTTGTTATAATTTTGGAACAATCGAGGAATACTAACATCGATCTTTTCATGTTTATTCGGACACCATCTTTTCACTACACCAAGAGGCGCAACGGTATCATAATTGATCACCATAGTACAAACACTGTTATCTTTCCATCTCACTAATAATAATTGTCCCAATGTAGGTATGGGATCATCATTATAATTTGACAATTGACAACATTTCATTTTTTCAACATACTCAAATGTTTATATTTTATGAAACTAGATCTAAAATTATGAGACCCATATTTTATCTTTTTTCAAAACTCAGATATTTTCATTCATGATTTTCACTTTGAATTTCGTTTTATTCTAAAACGACGTAAGCACCAAATGACGTCACATATACGGTTCCTCTGAGGTTCCACAGGTGACTGACCTTTGCTTTTCAATAACAAAAAGTGACCAGTGACAGTTGTGAGCTGTAACAACTTTTTTCATTCTGCTTTTAGTTGGCGATATATCTACCTAACTATTCAGTGCGCACTTGATCAGAAGAAACTTGCTGCAGCTGTCAATGATTTAAAGCTTATTATGGCGAAAAATATTGGGAAAAGGAGGACAGCTCTAGAGGAAATAAATATATCTCTTGATTTGAATATGTTCTCTGAGGAATGCAAGCGTCGCAAAATGGATACAGGGATGATTTTAAATTATTGTGGCAACCGTCAAGCTTAATTAAATGATTTTACTATTTTTAATTTGGTACTGCAGTTTGTACATAGTGAAGAAAATCACGACTATGATAATTTTAAAACATTCTCTCAGAATATTATAACTGAGGTTATCATCATAAAAATTGCTGAATCTACTAAAAACAAGCAGATTCTAATCTGTGGCATGCAATGAGGCAAGGTAGAGTGACAGGATCTCGGATCCATGAAGCTGTTAAATGCAGCACTGAAGATGGGGCTTTGGTTCAAAGTATACTAGGTGGATATAAGGTGCCTGAAACTAAAGCCATCAAAAGGGGCAGAATATTAAAAAAGGAAGTGCTTCGTGAGTTAGAAAAAGAATTTGGGCCTATACAAAATACAGGTATAATATTAATATCTGCCATTATTGGTGTTTCACCTGATGGGTTTTGCAAAGACTTTATTATTGAAATCAAATTCCCCCTAACTATTAAAATTATGTTAAAAATAATATAGTACACGAAAAATGCAAAGCTCAAGTAATGCTACAAATGCATGCTGCACGAAAATTAAAAGGATTATTATGTATCGCGGACCCTAGTTTTAAAGACACCAAAATAATTCACAAATACTGGGTGGAGTATGATGAAAATTATATGAAATCAATACTCATTACAGCTGAAGAATTTTGGAGAAATTATATTTATTTTGTACTGTGACCATGTAAGAGCCTGGGTAATAGGATTAGATGGTTTTTCTATTGATATTTCAAAGCAATCAATAATACAATATACCTTAAAATATTTTCTACTTGTTCTTAAACAGGGTGGTAGGTTACTTTTGACATTGTATACACTGGGAGGAAAAATTATTTGCTTAAAGTACTTACTTAAAGTACATAAGGTTTTAGGAAATATTCTCCACAATGTAATTAGTAACACCTCAAACATGTCAGAAATTTGAGAAAATGGAATGTTATATTTAATTTTGTACAATGTAATTATTAAATGCAATGATTTTATTTTAAGATTAATTTCTAAATACTGAATCAACCAATAATATTTTTTTTGGCAAGCCTAGGTAACTTTGTGGTTTATTTGCAATAATATTTAACATAAATATACAATTGCCTGGATTTACTGTTTTCACAATAGTTTCTGATAATATCTCAGATATATCAACAGAAGTGGTACTACCTTGTGTTGAAGGTAATACTTCTTCTGCCATCTCAATGTCTTCTTCAAGAACAGGAAAGTTTTTACTTTTAGAGAATGTACAATAAGTTGTTCTATCAGATGTCTTCGGCTTTGCTTGTACTCCTTTATGGACTTTGGTACAAACTAAACTTTTTGGATCTGTGTCTGAAATATCCACTTCCATTAACCCTTAAATTGGCAGTGTATGTACTGGCATACATTAACTTTGTAAAAATATTTGACATAGTATAATAAAAATGTCTGTGTCACAAATCATTTTAATTCATTGCAATACTAATTATTTTTATAAGGAAAAATAAAACACGTCTCTGGCAACACTTATTTTGACATTCGGTCTCGAAAATGGCGGCCCGGCGTAGCTCATCTGTGTTGACTAAGGTATTTATATTATTTTAACTTGGTTTGACATGGTTTGTGGTGTTTTTATGAACTATATTTTATGCATAACAGTATAATCGAATGGATTTGATATGTTTTTGTGTATGGTGACTTTGTGTTTTGAGTTTATTTTGGTCGGTAAACTGATGTATGCTGTGGCCTACATTGCCAAATTCGTAATGAAAGACCCTTCGTTTTATCTGTATGACACAGCATACATTGCCAAGTTTGTAATGAAATGCTTTATTTGTAATTTGCAAGATACCGCATGTATTTGTGATTTGGGATTGCTTTTTATTTTTGGTTGAAGCATGTTTTTTTGTTTCTTTGTTGCCAGCAAACGCTACTAACTCGAGGTGGTAGAATATTAGCTCTTGTGCCTGCTGAAAATGCACCCTCTGACGATAGCGAGCGCTCAGATGTCGAAGAGGAATTTCGTGTACGCACCCCGCTTTCTTCATTTTCTTCTCCAGCACCTTCTATTCATTCTTCCTTGGAAAGACTAAACATTTTAGATGATGACGAACATTACAACAGCGACAATGTTCCACTTACGCCTATTTTTCAAACAGTATATTCAAGTCCGTCACTCCCAACAACTCCTCTTACTCCAGTAAATCCACCAAATCCAAAAACCAGATCCCGACGTCGTCAGCCCACCGTTCCTGTCCTGAAAAGACCGAGACTAATGAAAAAATTTACTTTGAACTATCAGTGGAAAAAAAGCCGTTTTTCGACACAGAGCTATTATAGAAGAAGACTCCAATTATACAGATGTTCCGGATATATCAGCGATGGATTATTTTTATAAATTTTGTTCGCCAGACATTCTAACAGATATCGTAGAGCAAACAAATTCTTACTCAATAGGAAACACTGGACGTTCACTTGGTTTGACGGAAGATGAGCTTCGCGATTTTCTAGCCATACATATTATAATGGGGGTCGTGAATATGCCAGCATATACGGACTTTTGGAGTTTACGATACAGGTACAGTCGAATCCGTTTATAATGACATCGAAAGGAATTGACAAACACGTCATAATAAGCGGACGTCATACAAAGCGTTTTGTGAAAAAAAAACATTTTTTTGTAAATGGTATGCATGTATTTAAGTACTTTAATAGAGAAACATAGTAACTTATAAAATGTATGTATGTATGTATGTACATAAAAGTTGTATTTTTTTAATATAAGTAATCTGTAATTTTTGTCTGCTTTTTGTTTTTTTTTATTTTATTGTAAAAACAGTCTCTAATCCTATTGTGTATAGAAGACATCGCTATGGTCAAATTATCGTTTTCAATATTGCTATGAACAAATCAGGATAATAATTGTGCAGCTTTTAATGCCTCTTCTGCGGTAGGTAATGGTTCTTCCTCGACTTCTTCTTCCCCATCACTGAGATTCAAAATAAAAACGAACCACGTGCCGAACGTCGTCGGGCATCAACGAACATTACCGAAGGCGTAAAGAATCATGTCGGTCATTATAATCGGACATAATTTATTAAAAAGGGGTCACAATAAGCGACATGTCACTGTAAGGGAAGTCATTATATCCGACTTTTTTATAAAGAATCTTATATGAAAACCAAACTTCGTAGTGTAATTACGTCATAATAAGAGGTTGGTCAATATAGGCAGAGTCATAATAAACGGATTATACTGTATAACTTAGTAGCAGATTTGATGACACTAAAACGATATCAACAAATACGTCGCAATTTGCACTTCGTTGACAATAATATACAGGATTCCGACCGATATTACAAAGTGAGGCCATTTGTGCAGAAAGTAAGACAAAATTGTCTAGCACAGGAAAATGAACGGAAGTTTAGTATAGACGAGATGATGATTCCGTATAAAGGAACCAAAGCTGGAAAACGCCGTCAATATATGAAGGACAAACCCAACAAGTGGGGTTTCAAAAATTATGTCCGCGCCGGAGTCTCAGGCATGGTATATGATTTTCTTCTTTATGGTGGCGAAGATACATTCAGATTTTACACGTTTTCAGATAAGGAAGCTTCTATAGGTTTCGGAGGACGAATTGTAATCGCTTTATGTCAAAGCATAAAATTCAAACCGGCTTTTGTTTTCTGTGACAATTTTTTTCCTGCCCTGAGCTGTTTTACATTCTACGCGAAGAATACGGTATATTTGGTTTGGGGACTATAAGAAACAATAGACTTAGAGGAGCAGAAAAAGTGTTGCCTTCAGAGAAAGAGATGAAAAAAGAAGCCTAGAGGAAGTTATTCACAAGTAGTGTGCAACAAAAATAGATTATCGGTAGTGAGATGGAACGATAACAAACCTGTTACCCTAATTAGTTCATATGTAGGCGTAGAACCTGTCGAAAAATGAAAAGATACTGTAAGGAGACAAAAAGCAAAATCGATGTCGACTGTCCCCAAATAGTCAAGGAGTATAATAAACATATGGGGGGAGTCGACTTAGCCGACATGCTTATATCTCTCTATAAAACACCATTTAAAAGTAGGCGTTGGTACATAGGTATTTTTGTTCAAATACTTGACATATGCATAAATAATGCCTGGCTTTTATATAGGCGGGATCAAGCTCAATCAAGCAAGCAATATATACCCCTAAAAGATTTTAGGTACGAAATATACGAAGGCCTGAAAAAATTTGGTCGTGCTGATAAAAATGACAAAGCCAGAAAAGGTGTGCCATCAGCTAACCCAGTGGAATCGTTACGATACGATGCCATTGGTCATTTTATGATAATGACCACTCAAGGCAGGTGCAAGCTATGTCAGAAGCTTACCACTGTATTGTGCATGAAATGCAAAGTGCGGCTATGTTTCGTAACAGGGAAGAATCCCAGAAACTGTCAATTAGATTACCATGTAAAGGCGTAAATTAGTAATTTCAGTTCAATAAACGTTTATACTATTACTATCTTTTGTATTTTTTTTGCTATTCCTGCTCCTGGATAAACTCCCGTCGAAATTTCATAAGTTTTAGGACTCACTTCCGTCGGTATTTCATTAGTCACCGCACTTGGCAATGTATATCCCAGCATACACGACTTTGATCCCTTGGTTTTCTATTCACTTGGCAATGTATGCTGTGTCATACATGAGTTTTCAGGAAAACTGAAACGTAAAGATATTTTTTCGTATTTTTTTGTAATGCCTTAAAACGTCTTAAACCCGATTTCAATAAAAAAATCGGTTTATGTAAAAAAAAAAATTCTGCCAAATTAAGGGTTAATGAATTTGCAGATGTACTGGGCTTAGGATCACCAATATTTTGGTATGAAGGCATCATTCCAAGAAGACTTGGTGGCAATTGAGACTTTAATCTTGGCCTCCCTTTCATTGTTATCCAATACCGATAATTCTCAAGATCTTCCTCCAACTGAAAACATATATTAAATTATTAAAGTACTAAATATAATATATACCACATAATAGTTTAAGTAAGTTTGATAAGCCCGAGAAGAACTTGTTTAATGTTTTTAATTTTGACGTACCTATTGACATTTGACAAACGAGTGTATTAGTTTTAAAATGAATAGTAAGGCGGGCCAAGAAATTTCCCTATTCAACCCGTATATGTGACATCATCACGCATTTTTCGGTTTTTATTTTTTTTCTTCGAAACTAAGAGTTAAAAAAATATAAAAAATACGTGATCAAACTCAGAATACAAAAATTAAGAAACGGTATTTTTGTTTTAAGCACGTGTAGATTTTGAAATGTTGTCAATTGTAGATTAGATTTTTCAAATGTGCATATCCCCATTTTGTAACAAAGGTTTTATGGTAAAACATTACATTGTGCACCAGTATCTAATTTAAATTGTAAATTCTTGTTTAAATCGACAAAGTATACATTTTCTGACCAATCTCTGTTTGATGCAGATACATTATTGATACAAACACTGTTTAATTTAGTTTCACTAATTAGATTATGATTTGTTTTATAATTTGTATACAATTGTTTATATGTCTGCCTGATTGGCATTTAAAATAAAATAAAATAAAATACTTTATTTATCACGTAGGCGAACAAAGTTGCACTTATGATACGTCAAAACAAAGAATAAGAATAATTATTATTTCTAAACAACTATTAAAATTACTTATATAACTATGGACATTTTAAATTAGGGATAAAGTTTATACAAAAGACAAGGTACAAACCGAAGTAACCAGCTCGGGCTGGCATTGTTTAGCAAAATGGCCAATTTTATTGCACTTTAAACAAATTTTATTATAAGCGGGACAATTTCTTTTGTCATGTAGCTTACCACATCGTTGACATTGTTTTGGAGGACCATCTGTTATGTTCTTCAATGATGGTGTAAATTAAACCATATTTTATTTTATAAACGTAGTCTCTCTTTAATGATAAATTTTAGGAAGTCCAATACAATGTTGACATATCTAATACATTAGTGTTGCCAATATAACACCATCAAATAAGGGCCAATGCTCTGAATCCTTGTAACAAAAAACTTGATGAGCAAAGAACTACAGTATCCCTTGCTTCTATAGCAACAACACCAACTATTGCACCATCTACCAAGCCAGCTCAAAGAAAACGAAAACAACATGCTACTGTATTAACTGCGACTCCTATAAAAACTATTTTAGAGGATAAAGAAAAGAAAAAACTGGGAAAACTCAAGAAGACTGAAAAAGATGATAGATCAAAACCAAAGAAAGGTGTCAAAGAAAAGAAGAATAAACAAATGAAGCAAAAATTTTACAAGAAAGTTCTTCAGAGACTGAAGATGAAGAACAGCTTTGCGATGATGACAGTGATGACGAAATGCATGCGGACGACGAAAATTACAACAAATGTATTATCTGCGAAGAATTTGGAAAAAATAACGAGCCATGATATCGCTGCACCATCTGTGCAATGTGGGCTCACGGTATATGTTCAGGGTGGGATTCGCCGGATAGATATATATGTGATTTATGTGTTCACTAATTTGTTTTACCTCTAATTTTTATTAGTATTTTATATTATGTTATAATAATTGAATTTTATTTAATTTTGAAGAGTTTACTATATTTGTTAAATTGAAATATACTAATATTAAGTACTTATTAGGGTAATTGATACTAGTTTGTGGTTGTAGACTTAACTTTTATTGTATAAGGTTGATCTCATTAATATTTGTTTGATTAAAATGTGTCTTACCAATTATATTCCTAAACAAAATGTGTGAGCGTTGTTACCCCGTCCCCTGAGCGGCATTATCCAAAGTCCGGGGGAATGACGCTCAAACATGTTTTTTTTTAATGTTTTCCTACTAGTGGTAGGTCATAGATTTATGCTTTTGTTGTTGAATTGTATGTTACTCGATAGTTAAAGAATAATGGTCTTATTCATAATAAAACCCTTATCGAGGGTATAAATCGCAAATAGTTCAAACGTCCTGTAAGCATATCGAGTCTTCGATAAAATTTCTTATTCATATTCATAAACTGTTGTATATTTGAATAAATATTGTTTTTATTTCAAATTATGTTGAATGCTTATACATTGCATAATTTCGTTTGTCCGCCATCTGCAGAATAAATTGCAACAGTAGAAGTACAAAACAAGCAAGAGTTGCATGCTATTCAGATGGACAATGAGCTCCAGTGAAATAAAAAAATTAAAATTTAGATATATTAATAAAAGAAAAATATAAATTTTATAAAAATAAATGTAAATGACTAACTTTAATTATGTTGTATAATTAGTTACCTTTCAGTGTGAACAACTTTAGTCTAAATTTTGGGTCAATGATGATAATAATTGATTCTGACACCTCTTCAATATTGGACACACTGTTCTGTGGCATATATCTCTCTTTGAGCAACTGCAATGTTATGCAACACTGCAAGAGCCACAATAGTAGTCTTCACATTGCCAAATTTTAAATATGCCATGAAACAGACATTGAAAATGCTGTTTCCACACACCAAAGTTTTTGTTGCAATATCCGGGAGTTATGAGTGCTGCTTTGCCATCTAACAATATCTCTGATCTGAAGATTAGCATCACAAGTCACCTACAACAAACCCTCAAATCTTACCTGAACAACATTGAGGAAATAATATCCTTTTCTATATAACATTAGGCTGCATCACAACCATATTTTTTAATTTTATATGGGTGTAATAAATACAACCAATTATAGTATAGATGGGAAGTCTTTTACATGGTGAAATTCCAGCCTTAACAAGGGTTCCTTTGAAAAGAAGTGGGGCATAATTATAATAAGCAGCATGTAATACGAGCGCACGCTCCACTTTGCTACATATACCACTGGTAGTGGCTTAAGATAATTCATAGAGGTCTGCAACATCTTGCATTTATTAAAACGAATCTAAAAGTAGCTCATTATTAGGTATACGTACTTACCGAAGTCTGTATAAATATGGAATAAAATTAACTTACCTCATGACGATCCCAACATGTCAATGCAGTTAATTAATACTTGCAATTCTGGTGATCTGCCACAACTTATACGGTGAAGCTGCAACTCTTCGCGGACTATCAGTTACTTATAAATGCAGCCGTATGTTTGGAAAAATAATACCGTTTATGGAATTCATCATTATCCAGAGAAAACGGATCGAATTTCTGACGACACATTTTTCTACCTAAAGCAGCCCACCTTGCATTTTTAATACGTAACTAAATAAAATTACTTCTTCAAACGAAAATGATAGGCTATTAGCTTCAAACAAAAGATATGACTTTTAGTACATGATGAGAAAAGCAGATTAACCCCTGGAAAAAAGAAACTATAGTGTAAAAAAGTAAAAAAACAAGTACATCTTTGAAATGATACGCTTCTGAATCTTCATAAAAAGTTTAATAATGTAACGAGTTTACATATTTCATATAAAACATTTCGTCGACATCGTCCTTTCTGGGTGATATTCCCTAAAGTAGCTTACAGAATTACTTGTTTATGCTCTGTTTATACTAATAATGATTTCATTGTTCGGACCTTACACCAGGCAAAATTATTAACTTACTCTTCTGCCGCAGATCTGGCAGTCACTCTGCCGTAAAGAAACAATTCAAACTAGTTATCCAAGATCATGAAAAGATATGTAAAAAAACTATTAAAGAGAGTCAAGAGAAATAGTTCGAATACAAAGGATTTGTTCAAATCGGCCTATGAATAGGCATAAGACATTTACAGTAAATGTTAGTTTATTTCATTGTTTGCGGATCAAGCATTACAATCTCACGGACGCTACAGAATATCGAAATCGTTATCAAGAGTGTTATTATTTTAACTCTGTTTAGAACGGCCTCCATTTTGATCTGAGACATGAAAAGTGTTGCAAAGGTCACAGTTTTTACGCCAATCTATTATTTTTTTTATAATTCGTCGGTAAATTATTTTTTATAATTTGTGTCCCTGTATATTATTAAATTCGATACCATTAATATTTTTAATAACATTTTGATAGTTCCGTAAAAATATATCAGGTCTCGAGAAACACTAATATTATCAAAATTCATACCAACAAGATGGCAACAAAAATGATCGTAAAAAAAACGTTTTTATCTCCCCGCTCGGAACCTCACATCGACTATGGCTGCTACTGATTTAACTGTTCTAAATTGTTTTTTTTTTTATATAATTTTAGCTGCTTTTTGTTTGGCCATAACTGGCAACACTGATGACAATTGAATTCGATACTTTATTACTAGTCCATTGAAATGTTACATTTTTTAGGCCTTACCTTGCGTTTTTTAGAGGACGCAATTTTATTTTTTTGAAGTGTAGGGGGGGTCGTTGTTGTTCAACTTATATCTTTTAGTTGAGCAACATATTTCTGTACGTGCGGATGTATTTTATTCTGTTTTTAATTCTACAGACGATTTCGAATGATTTTAGACACGATTTTAACTTTAGTGAAAACTACTTTTTTTTATTAGCATTTTGACTTTTAAAAGACTTTTAAAAGTCAAAATGCTAATGAAAAACTTACTTCGACAACTTCAACACAATATTATCAGGTATTCTTACAATAAGAGAGGTTAGAAATAATAATAATAGCAGGCAGATGTTCTTTTGTTCCCTAATGGTCCCTTGGGAATTTGGATATTAATGAGTACAAAAAAAAGTATTATGAACCTTATAAACACACGTTCTGATGACGTTGCAATGATCATTGTTTAACATTGAATTTCTTAACATTTTCGCTTATAACTTTTTTATTTATAGTCCTACGACAAAAGTTACTAAACGAAAGTTGTAGAGAATTTAATTTGCAACAAAAAATGTTTATACATTTTTTGTCAGATAAATAGTTTAAGAGATACATCGTAAAAAACCATTTCAACCCCTATTTTCAAGATGGCGGCCGTGGGACAAGGGTGGCGACCCCACAAACTTGGTTTTAGCTTTAGACTGACCCCCCCTACACTTCAAAAAAATAAAATTGCGTCCTCTAAAAAACGCAACCCCAAATGTAACTTTTCAATGGACTATACATTTATTGAAGAAATGCCTCCTTTCAAAATCTGCTGCTATCTGTACCTTTCTTGATGTTCAAGGTGCATATGATAATGTATATGTAAATTAATCGTTGTGAGTTTTGTCAGAAATAGGTTTACCCGGAAAACTGTTAAAAATGGATTTTATTTTTTTTATCTAATCGTTCTTTTTTTGTTAAATTTAATAATATTATAGAGCCAAACACTATAAACAAAGGCTAATGCAGGGAGCATCTTTGTCTCCCATTTTATACAATTTGTATACTTCCCAAATTCTCCAATATGTGACAGCTGTTGACGTAAAAATATTACAGTTTGCGAACGACATTTTTTTATTAACAATAGACAGAAATGTACGGGTTGCTGAACAAAAAATGAATTTAACACTAAATTAATTCAATATTTATTACAGTAATAAGCTAAAACTTTGTATAAATCCAGATAAAAGTACTTTTATAATGTTTGGTAATGATGAATTAGTGAATATTAAATATAATAATACAAGTATTCCACAAGCAAATGAATAAAAGTTTTTGGGTGTGATTATAGACAATAAGTTAAAATTTCATAATAATATTGAATACATTTCCAAAAGAGTTTTAAAAAATATAAATATTCTGAGAAGTTTAACGGTACACCCGTTTGGGGACCGGATCCAAAAACTTTATCGATGCTTTATAAAAGCATAGTGAGAAGTCACTTTGACTATAGCATTATAGCAACTATTATTATTTATTAATTTTTATTCGTTAATTTTTAGTTATTGTTAAATACTTTAATGTGGATTTTCTCTGCACTATTACGGTGATGTGCGTGTATTAGCTTATATAATTAATCAGACTTTGTATAGAAAAGACTTATTAAATATATATATATATATATATATATATATATATATATATATATATATATATATATATATATATATATATATATATATATATATATATATATATATATATATTTAATAACAATATTATAAAAGAATGGACAATTGATGACAAAAAATAAAGCCCGGAGTTTCTTTCTGCCTTTCTTCTTCGGGTAGTCATCGCTTAGGTAGTTAGTGAAAGGCTGGTAGGTTAGCTAGGTTAGGGCTTTTATTGTCCTCACCGGTGAAGATCGCGATGCGTTTCTCCCTTATTGCTTATTTAAAAATACAGATATACATCATTTTTTTCTTCTTCTTTGCCAGCCCGAGCTGGCTTCTTTGTTTACTAAGTATATTTTTCATTTATTTTATTTTAAAATATAAATTGTCTTTGTTTATATAAGCTAATTTAATTAAGTAATAATAAAATATTCTCATGTACCTTGACTTATCATAAGTGCAACTATGTTCGCCTACGTGATGAATAAAGCATTTTATTTTATAGCTGTTTAGCTTATTTAAACACCAGTGACCCTATAATTATAATAAAAAAAATAGATGTTATCCAAAATACGGTTTTACGCAATGGTACAATGAAAACAACTCCTATAAATATTTTAGAAGCTGAGCTTCGTATCCCTCCACTAGCATTAGAAGACAGCATTTTGCAGAAAAATTTTGCTTTAAATCAATAACAAATTATAAATCTATAGTGTCGGATTCACTAAAACTTACTGACAATCTTGTCAATCTCGCAGACTTTAATCCTTCTGATATCATCCATAATAAACTTCCTGAAATATATACTATAATGGCCCACGTTAAAAAATTGTATAAAGATATATGGAAACACACTACATGGCCTGTATATAAAATTTCTTAAAATATCACCCCTGCCATTGCAAAAACTTGATAGTTAAACATGCAAGCAGAGCAGAAGCATCAATTGCATTTTTATTGCTGAGCGTTGTTCAGTTCGAGAGTGAATCATCTAAGTGAACTCTGTAAAGAAATATTTGTAGACTCTAAATCCACCAAGGACATGCATATTTCTTTTTTAAATATAATAAGTGAAGTACTGGGGCCACATTTCCAGGAAGTTTTTAAATCTGACATTGGTGACCAAAAATCCAGTCTTCCGTTTGACGAATCTACAGATGTCAGCGTATCAAAATATTTGGAAATAGTCATATGATATTTTAGCGAATTACACAAAAAGAAATCGTGTCAACATTTTTGTCACTGACACTCATTGAAAAAACCGATGCCAAAAGTCTAGCAGATGTAATCCTAATGACATTAACACTTTCCCTGTGTTATGGGAACTATTTGACTGCATTTGAGCCGCGTACTGTGCGGAAGCAGGCTATACTTGTTTTGCACTCAGTGCGGGGGTATTTTTCTAGGATCCTGTGAAAGCAGAAATAGAAGATAACTATATATCCGATCATCTCGCTTCATTTAGTAACGACAACTGCTGTGGACAACCAAAAAATAAGTATATTATTGCAATGTATATCTACGCTGTAACTACTTTAGAAAATTTTACGTCATCATTACCCACAAATTTCTTATAAAGGGCCACTCATAAAACGAGGATGATTCCGCACATTCTGTGATTGAGCGTATTATTTCTAGGTCTCTAAAATCTTCACCTATTTACGTCCCTAAACTGACGAAAAAATAAGAAATCCATACAAAGTCCACGAATGATTAAAGTCTCCTTGACATTAAAATAATTGCAAATGATGTTAGAATAAATTACTCAATCAATAAAGATAGAGAAAATGTAAAAATATTTAAAGTTATCAAAGTGGAGAAAATGTTTAATGATCAATTCTTTTATAAGTGTTCATATAAATACAATTTTTAAGTAAGGAAGGAAAAGTAATTCTAAGTTTAATACAGTATATCGCAGAAAGATTTTTTATTCCAAAAGGACTGTTTGCGCAATCGTATTCAAAAGAAGATATCAGAAGGAGGTAAAAGCATCCAAGATTTAGTTAAATAATTTTACGAAGACGATATCAACAGTCGTAACACTGCTGGAAAAAACAATGCATTAAAAATATAATTAAAGAAACAAAAGCGATATTTGCTGGATTCTATAAAAAGCTTGCACATAAAACATCTGAATGAACTGCAAACATGCGGATAAGCTATGTTCCTTTTTCACGCTGTCATACATTTTGGGTGTATCTTCCAAGAGATGACAAAGATATTTGTGCATGTATGTATACGTCATGCGAACGTGGACTTATTAATCGCGGATTGGAAAAAGGGAAAAATTGCTTATGTAAACCCTTTTTTTTTTTTTGTTTTCGCGGAGAAAGTGCCTTATTACTACTGCCCAGCCTTCGTGGGGGGGCGACTGAGCGGTTATGCTGGGGTAACCGTGCCTTACGGCCCGGCGTTGAGCCGCCCGGATTTGATGGTGACCTTCAGGCGACCGCCGGGTCGAGTCCCTAACCCTATATACAACTTAACCTATGCACGGCCTACCAGCTAAAACTCCGCGGTGGCCCACTTCGGCGCATTAGGGACGGCTGCGGGCTTCCTCTGACGTTGAACTGTCTAGTCTGCGACCGCAGCCGCCCCTGCGCGGTGCCGCCTTGCGGCCCGTCTCCTAGGGGGGGGGGGCTCAGAAGCCCCCGCGCACCGAAGGACGCCCTAGGCGTCTACGGCAGTGTGAGGCCAACAGCACACTGCCGTCCATCCCGGGGGGCAACCGAAAGTTTTGCAAAAATGCACAAAAATGCACTAGGGCGGACAGCCCCCTGCTGCCCGCCGACGACCCCCTTCGTGGCCCCTATTAGTCGCCTCTTACGACAGGCAGGGGATACCGTGGTGGAATTCTCCAAACGCCCCCATTCCACAGGGCGGTGCTTATGTAAACCCTGCTGGATATAACGTGCTATGACAAATGTAACGTAATGTGTTTCTCGCGAATGCGACACTTGTAAAAATATAGTTATACCGTACAAATAAATTAAAAATCTTAAACAATTATATTTCTTACTATGAATGGGGAAGGGATAAAGAAAATAAGTAGGTGAGCGGCGGTAATCACGCAAGCGCGCTGCCGACCTGGGAGAGGTCAATGTTTTGTTTTAATTTTGAGTGACGGACGCTGCGACGACCCACCTGCTCGAAATGTTACGTTTGCTTGTTTACATTACGAGTTTAAGTACCTACCTGTTTACATTAGCGAGTTTTATTAGTATTGTACCGAAGAAAGAAAAGTTGAAAAGAAGATAGCAGTTTTGCCATAACGAACCGATTTATATTGTTTGACACTGCCAAATGGTGCTGGAGAAGTACCAATGTACTTAATTTGTAACCAAACAGTGGCGTTAATTAAAAACTCAAATATAAAACAACATTGTGATACCAAACACAAATCCTTTGCTTAAAGTTTCCACTTGGAAGTGGTCTACGTAAGTCTAAATTGGCAAGTTAACTATCAAGTTATTCATCTTAGACCCAGATCATAAGCCGCTCAATAACCGAGCAGGAAAACCGTGGCGAGGCTTCTTAACGTATTTCGGGGCCAAGCCAAGAAAACAATATGTTTACTATACTCGTAAACTATAACTAACTATAACATTTTTATAACCTTTGACCGAAATAAGACCCAACACCGAAGGCTGTTTGGATTCTTGCTATTTCTAAATCAAACAAGCTTAAAAGCAGTGATGGCGTTGATGATGCACAAAACAAATTATATGAAGTTCTAACTGAGAAATTGAAAGAATTTGCCGACTATTGAACATCCAGATCAACATTTTCTACTTTTGCTTTATCCACATTATAATTCCATAAAAGAAGAATACAAACTCGTTGCGGAAGCTGATATAAATCTGCTTTGCAAATATAACAGTATGATACAAACATCTGCATACACTAGTCATTATGAATATCAGTCAGGATACCAAAGCTACAACACAACACCTGTTCGAAGTACAGATGCAGAAGAATCGCTGACTGATATAACTAATATAATAGGTTCTACAAAAGGATTTTATAAGACCGTGTATTCTTCTACTTCAGAAGACGAAGATAACCAGCCTCATAATTTTAAAAATCTGAGGACATAGCACCAGGTTACATCACATGATCTACTAGTGTATAAGATCCATCCATTATTAGTAAACAATGGAACACATCTTTTAGTCAAGGTAGTACGTGAAAGAAAAGTCGAGTACACTTATTTAGGAGTAGCAAAAAGTGGAGTGGATGAAGATGAAGATGTTCGAGTGATGATTTATAAAACTGTTCACGATATTGTAAAAATATTTAAATTGGTAGAATCTGATTTGTCAGATGTGATGTTTGAAAATTTATTAAAAATTAATCGACCTTCTAAGGCAGATAAAAGAGGAAGACTCGTGTTTTACTAAGTCAATCAATAGATAGAAGTATTTGAAAAGTAGAGTAAGCGAAAAAGTATTATGGGACTAAAATAATATCTGCTTTTTTATTGCCTATCTTTTTCTTGTAAAGTTACTCCATTTAAAGAAAATTATGAATATGTTAAAGAGAATTATATCGGGCACTAACAATTCATCTATTTTAGGAAATATGTCCAGTGCATTAAAAAATATTAACATTAATGCAAAGTAG
Source organism: Manduca sexta (assembly GCF_014839805.1). Lineage (NCBI taxonomy): Eukaryota > Metazoa > Arthropoda > Insecta > Lepidoptera > Sphingidae > Manduca > Manduca sexta. Next base: position 10,506,313 of record NC_051121.1, on the reverse strand, counting down.
AGAACATAAAAAGAAAGACAAAGGACGAAGTGATAAGAAAAAATATTTAGCTCTTTAAATATTTAAGCAGAGGCCAAAACACCACAAACCCTCCATAAAATAACGAAGCTAATATAAATCCTCGAACAAATCTGAAAATATTTAAGCAGCTTAAAAAACAAACTAAATATATGAAAACTACTCAAAAGCTTTGCGGGCTCTTATTCGACGTAGTTTCTCTCAAACCTGATGTGACATACGGTGAAAGAAAAGACAAAATTGTCACAGACGAAAAAGAAACCAAGACAGACTTTGCTGACCATTGTTAAGTCCTTATGGAGCACGGTTTAATTAAGAATTACAAACAGCCGATATCTTATAGCTTTTCATCAGGAGCCACTAAGGGCCCAGAATTAGCGAAACAAATAAATTATATCCAAGGTTCAAAACGCTGGCTTAACAGTAGTTGCTATTGTATGTATGTGACTAAGGCGCTAATAACAGAAACGCTTTAAAAAAAATAAGTCAAGGCAAAGGCAAATACCTTATGACAAAACCAAGAATTTAAAGTAAATCTCATTACAATTAATAATCTAGAAATTGTAGCATTGTATGACCCACCACACCTTTTGAAATTTATTTAATTTATAAGAAATTATTTACTAACTGAAAATCTAAAATATAATTTTTGCAAAGTGGCGAAATGGAAACATTTGGAATTGTTACTAGAAGAAAACTGTGCTTACAGGGGAATTAGACTTATTCCCAAAATATCGGCAAACCATGTAAAACCCAACAAAATCCCAAAAATGAAGGTGAATTATGCCACTCAGATTTATAGTCCGGCAGCAGGCAGGACTATGGGAAAACGATCCGAAATAAGTTGCCATGATTTAAAGCATCATGTATTGATGTATAATGTTAATTATAGCAGGTTAATAATCGTTGACGGCGACTTGGCTACACATGTCAAAATCTACAAGCTAAAAAAAGACAATAGGGAAGAAATAGAAAGTTTTAGGAACGAGATACAAAATTCTATTATACATGGTTTTGGTAATCATGAAAATGGTAAGGACTAGGGGAGAGGTGGCATGAAAGGGACATTTCAAATTACAGCTAAAATAAAAACCAATTCGGATCAACATTATTTTTGTTGTATGGCAGCACCGACTCACATTCGATGGCATCTAACTTCATGCTCCTGTCACTTCAAAGATGGCGACGGCGTGTGAGTGTTCGTTTTGCCGTAGAAAAGTATTTTTTGTTATTTTTGTGAAACGTTTCAAGTGATGTGAATTGATTATTTATTATTTTACATTAGATTAGTATCTCCTAGTATTACTTGAATATTAAAATAAAAGAAAAGTACACTTTTATTTACAATTATAGATTTTGTGGTTATGTTTTTAATTTGTGTATGATATTTATGAAAGAGACACACCAAACGGTTATGAACGGGACATCCCTTTCACGACTGCTTATCTCACTGTGATATTTTTTTTATCATTGTAAATGAAATGCCACCTAAAAAGAGAACTGGTGTTGATGCCAAGAAAATTGAAGAGGCAGTGAATGAAATAGAATTTCCGTGAGTTCAGCTGCTAAGGTATATAATGTAACTAATTCACGTTTACACAGATTAGTGACCAAAGCTAAGACGTCTGAATGGACGTCTTTTGTTTATACACCGTACATTGGTAATAAGAAAGTTTTCACTACAGACCAAAAAAGTTCCCTAGCAGATTACTTGAAGACCTCTGCAAAAATGCGCCAAAGTTTGACAACAAAACAAATAAGAGAAGTAGCATATCAGTATGCTGTTCGTTTAGAACTCAGTACACCATCATCATGGAACAAAAATAATATGGCTAGTCTAGATTGGTTAAACAGTTTTTTAAAAAGGAATGACTCGCTTAGCGTAAGAAAACCTGTGAATACTTCTCTAGCTAGAACTACAAGTTTTAATAGACACAATGTACAAAACTTTTTCAGCAACTTAGAGAAATATTATTTGAAGTATGAATTTCCTGCTAATATGAAATGGAATTTGGATGAAACTGGCTGCACTACTGTCACTAATACACCAAAAATGGTTGCGCAAGCAGGTGCTAAGAGAAAATTAGTTCAACAGAACCTGGTTCACTTGTAACTATGCTGGCATTCGCAAATGCTTCTGGTTGAAGTATTCCTCCTGCGTTCATATTTCCGCGGGTTGAATTTAAAGAACGTATGCTCGAAAGTGATCCCACTGGTGCTTTAGGACTTGCAAATTTATCTGGTTGGATAACTGAGGATTGTTTTCTAAAAGGTTTAAAACGTTTTGTTGGTTGGTTGTTGGTCACGATAGTGAAAGTGAAATGTCCTTTAGTAACATCCAAAAATGGTCTAGAAGAATGTATAAAGAAAAACAAGATCCAGATATGGAAGTACAATAAAAAAATCATCAGATTCAAGGGCAGCTCCATGTAACACGTAGAGAGTGTTTGTTTACTGTGTAGAGTGGTGAAAACAAGCCACTAAAAACAGATATAAAAAAAGAAAACGATTTTTGGGAAAAAGAAAATAAAATAAAATCTGGTGTCATTTTCCATGGACTGGCTTATTACAAAAGTAAAAAATAGAAAATTTAACACTGGCTACATTACAGTCTATGGTTCTTAAGTTTGTCACTGGATGCAATGTCGTGTTATTTTTCTCTATGGCAACGGTGTTCTTGTCGATGTAGTACATGTGCATGACTTTTACCTGAAATAGCTTATTCTCGGCGAGCGCAGAGTATGCCACTCAGAACTCTTGCGTAACATAAAAGGTATCTTAAAAATCTTTGCTGATGAATGAAAGTACGATAAGATATTTTAAGAAGTTAAGTGAATATTATATCAGTACTTGCCTTACACATAAAAAAGTTTTACAATGAGTATTTTAAAAAATAATCTCAATAAATTTTACTTTTTAAAAATGAGAAACTAACTCGCACTTTATTGGATTTTTTAGTTTTATTATTGAGTCTGTGATTTTCTTCAATTTTAGATATTCATCTGCTGGTCTTCCCATAAAACCACCATGCCAACATCGGAAAGGAATATTTTTATGTAAATCTTTGCATTGTGCATTTTATAAACACCCAGATAAATAAACTCAAGATGCTCTTCTTATTAAATATTGACACGCTTTCATTCCAAAGAGGAAGAGACCGAAAAATAGAAAGCATAACCCTAAAAATTTTTAGCAAGTATGAGACTGTTTTGCTACTCAAAATTTGAATTAAACAATATTTATTTTTTATGAAGTTCTTTTTTATTTTTATAAGCACTACCAAATTCTTCAATAATACTGGTATGAAAATATATAGTATCAAGATATTATTTCTTCTACATAATGGCGGAGGAACATATCAAAAACGGCTTTCTCCATGTGAGTTTATAACAAATACGGCAAAATCGAAATGTCTATATCAAATTCGGAAATCACCATCAGTTTTACGCAAATATCTGGCTTAATTTACTATATTTCTGTATTTTTATTCTTTAAATAAGACTGGATCATTTCTTGGCTTTTACATACAAAGTAATTCAATTAAATAATGAAAGAAAGCTAATGAAAATAAACTTATTTATCTCCTCGAATTTTAGGTACTTTGGATATTGCCATATTTGATATTATATGACTCATTTAATTATAAATAACTGAATTCTTATTCTTTGTTTCATTTCAGCATAAAGGCCGTTTGACAACAATACTTTAGACATGAGCGTTATTCATGTTGAATAGCCTAACTGACCGAATAAAATACGCACGATTCGAAATCGTCGTTCTCAGAGGCCTTTTATAGTCATATTAATGAATGGTTAAATCAATAAAAAAAAATACATACAAAATAATTATGCAACTATCGATAACAAATTTTATAAGAATAGTAATCGATAATCGAATACGTTCATTAACGATTATACTTAACCCTCATCATTAGTGTGACCTGTCAAAATGATCATCCTAAATTTCACAAAGTAGAGTCCGCACCACCAAAGAAGTCCCGCTGAAAAATCAAATTCTAATTATTGAAGAATACCCGTGAAGCATCTCAATGTTTGCCGGCAAACATGACAGCTACATTGACATTTTTGTGTGTCACGGGAATATAACCTTATATACTACATAATAAGGTTATTTTTCCGTGACACGCGTAATGTCATGTAGCTGTCATGTTTGCCGGCAAACATTGAGATGCTTTAAGTGTTTTAAGATTTATTTGTTGTAAAATTTATAGAGTACATCCCTGTTCCCTGGTGAGGTGTGTGAGCTAGGTTGAAATACATTCAAGTCCATGCAGACAATTGTTGACATAAATATTTTGAAATTCATTTTCAGCTCTCTTAAGTAATAGATGCAAAAGACTTTAAACAAAATATATTATTTTTATTTGGATTTCAAGTGTAACTGAGAAAATTGTGTCAAGAATTCCAAAGAAGGAAAATTTGCAGCAAGTACATCCAAAAAAATTGTGACTCCAGGCAAAAGCCGGCCACATTAAAAAAATATCCTTGAATGATTTTGATCTATCCGTAATACGTCCTAAAATTCGTCATTTTTATTTAGTGAAAAAGGAATTGCCAACAGTAAATAAATTGGGGCTTGAATTAAATGAAGACATAAATTTTCAAGGAAGTAACACAACACTGCCACGTCTATTAAAGTCCATTGGATTCCAATTTAAACGATGTCAGTCGAAACGGAAAGTTTTGATGGAAAGGTACGACATTACTGCTTGGCGTGCTAGGTACTTAGAAAGAATGAGAAAAAATAGGTTGAAAGATAGGCGACCTGTTGTGTTTCTTGATGAAACTTACATACATGCGAATTATCATGTACAAAAGTGTTGGCAAAGCAATGAAGAACTAGGAGCCCTACGTGTCTGGCTCTGTCGGAAGTCGCTGAACCATTAGTCGTGCAGGTTCTGAAAATGCCTTACTCATTTTTAAATCGCATTCAAAATTACTATGACGATATGAATGCAAACAATTTCCTAAAGTGGATGACAGAAAAAGTTGTGCTCAACTTACCACTTAATTGGTTTGTTGCGATGGATAACCCATACCACTGTACACAAATAAACGAAGGTCCAACAATATCAAGTTTAAAGTCAGAGATGCAAAACTGGTTATGACAAAAAAACATATATTTTGAAAAAAACTGGATCAAGCCTGTTTTATATAAAATTATAAAATCAAACAAAGATCCACCTATATATGCGATTGATGAATTGCTTAAAGAGCATAATCATGAAGGGGTTAGGTTACCCCGCTACCATTGAGATCTTACCCCTATAGAGGAAATTTGGAGCCTCGTAAAGAGGAGAGTTGCAGAAAAAAGTGTAGCTCAAGATTTAAAAAAGATTAACGAATTAATAGAAGCTGCTTTTGCAAGTATCACTGAAGATTGCACAAGCATGTAGAGCATTTAGGGAGAGTTTCTAGAACGCTTATTACTCCTTGATCTTAGATTAAACTAATGACAAAAGCTTCGTCAACTAATTAGTGCTTGACGGTGAATTAACTGTTAAAAAAAAATTAATTGATGAAATTGAAATGTAACATCATATATTTTTTTTAAAAAGTTTTCGTCGTTGATAAAATGTTATAAAGACTTGAAATATTTTCTTTTCGTTCTAGATACATAGAAATTACAATTTAATCATGTCTGTCGGATATTAGCGTGACTATAATCATATCTATATAATGATGAAAATCTAATTTCGCGAGTATTTAAAATGAGAATTAATGCATTCAAATTTTACACTGAAGAGGAATTCGAAAATAGATACCGGATGACGGAAGGCTGTCATAATGTTACTAGTGAACATGATAGAGTCAAAAATAAAACCTATCACCTTGAGGAACAAATCAATCAGTGCTTTATAACAGGTTCTATTAACTACACACTACTTCCTCACAGGACCTTTCAAATAACTTGTACTGGTCATATAAGGTTCCACAAGTCAACTGCATGTAGAATTATAATAAAGTTTCAGCAGCAATTGCAGAACTAAGGCCCCGATTCATAGCTATGCCTATAATACAGCAAGGCTGCAGTAAAGTAAAAAATGAATTTTACAATATAAGTTCTTTTCCAAATGACAAAACGCTCACTCGTTATTTGACTGACACAGTTGGATCGGATTAGTTCGCGAATATTTGGAAGAAATTGGTCACCATAACTACATCGCTGAAGAACTTTTCCATAACCAGAACAAATAAATATTGTCAATTAACGCACGACGCAAGCATTTGAACTAGAAGGATTCCAGCATGGTGAAGAGAATCCTAATCTGAATAAACTTTTTTACAATTCCCTTCCATGTGCACTTTTCCTTAAGTAACTCGACTAATAATTGCCAATTGAAACATAGCAAACATAATGTTCTTAGGTCTGTTCAAGTATTACATAAGCAGACTTCTAGTATTTTTATCTCCTGTCCCGCTTGTCAGCAAAAGCCCTTACACCTTCTCCCTCCAGATATAAACATAGGTATAATGTGTAGAAAATCTGTTAAAATTTCTTTATTGTTATTTATAAGCAACTATAGTATTACATGTTGCACATGGCACCATCAGCATACAACTTACATTCTTACGAGTACAGACAAATAGGGATGTCATATATTTTCAATCAAAATTACATATTTATAAAAAAATATATATATTGCTTTGGTGTGTATGTAATATATGAATAGTCCTTAAGTATTGAAACTATAACATCTAAATTACAAGATTTGAAACAGTTTGATAAAAATCAGCCAGTTTTGTGTTCAAATTACAATAAAATAATGTACCTACAATAAATTATTGACTTATTGAAAAATAGTTTTTTCAAGAACCATGACAGAAGACAAACACATTTACATTTTTTTAATTCAAATTCCTTTACAGATGTATAAATACAGAATCTATGACCCACATAAAAAACGTTGACCGCCTGTCAGACGACAACCGCCTATAATGGGTTTATTTGTGAAATATTATACTAACGAATATATAACTTACGAGATTTATACATTGATTTATTACCCTATTTACCAATTTACTCTTGTGACTAAAATTATTAGAATTAAAGTGAATTGCACATACTTGGCAGCTATTCAGACTACGAGGCAGAAAAAAATTTGCTAAAATTTCCCTTTTTTTTTTTAATTTTTATACAATCTAAATTACCTTATCAATGGCATGTGTATCAGTTTCCTAGGGGGCAGTGTAGTGTCCTAGACTAACTCTTGGATCTGTCCTCTGTACTTTTCTTAATTCTGATATTGGATCTGTCTTCTGTATGTAAGGGAACGGCCACATATTAATTTTAAAGCCAATTACCCTCAAAACAAATTAATTCAAAATGGCGGCTACTTTTCTAAATTCTAACATGGATCTGCCCTTTGTACCTAAGGGCACGGCCTGGTATTGATTTTGAAGCCAATTAGCCTTAAAATAAAGAAATTTAAGACGGCGGCCACTTTTCTCAATTATAACATGGATCTGTCCTTTGTAAAAAGGGAAAAATACTTTGAAGTATGATACAACTTTTAAAGGAACAAGCAATCATCATTAGGTATTGGTGAACGCATTTTACGTAACGCATACCCATCCACGAAAATTTAACAGGTTTGTAGACTCCGTTACAACAATACTGTTTCGAGGAAGAATAAAATCAAGACATATTTCATAAAAACAATATTATGTGTTTATTTTGATTGAAAATTCTTTATCGGGGAGAGAAGGTATAGCAGTGTATTGATGCCAATGTTTAGTAGGACATCGCACAGTTGGATGTTCTGCTCATGTAATGACGCTAGTGTGGTACCATGGATGGGCCTGTTTTCAATCTTACATTACTGCTCCTGCTGAATGTTTACATTCAGTTGTCATAAGAGATCTAAAAATAGTCTACAACAAAATGATGATAAAATAAAAGCTGTTTTAAAGTTTCCGTTACCGAAAACTCAAATTGCAAATTAAGTTTCCAAGGGTTGGTAGGTTACTACAGAAAATTTATAAAAGATTTTCCAAAAATCACTCAACCCTTAACAAAGTGTTTGAAAAAAGAAATAAGGTTAACATAACTTAAGAATATATAGATGCATTTAAAAAATGTAAGGTATTGTTAAAAAATGCCCCTTTGTTGCAATATCCAGATTTTGTTAACAACGGATGCCTCAAATTATGCTGTAGGCACAGTATTATTACAGGGACCGATAGGCAGTGATAAACCCATTGCGTTCGCGAGTAGAACACTTAATGATGCAGAAACCCGCTACAGTGCAATAGCGAAGGAGCTATTAGCCGTAGTTTGGGCATGCAAGCATTTTAGATCTTATTTATATGGTATAAAATTGTAAAAAGTTTATTATTTTGAGTGATCATAGACCATTAGTATGGTTAAATTCATTAAAAGAACCGGGGTGTAGGCTTACCAGATGGAAGTTTAGGTTGTCAGAATTTGACTTCGAAATAAAATATAAACCGGATAAACTGAATAAAAATGCAGATGCTTTACTGCGTATTAAAATTAACGCAATAGATAGTGAAGATATTATTTCTATGATAGTTAATATGGACCAATATCAGAATCCAGAAATTCTCAAAGAAATTGATGATGACGTTGAAAGAATCAAAAAGAAGAGTGAGCGTAAAGCTAATAAAAATTTTGTTTCTAAAAAGTCGATTATAATATCATCAGATGAAGATGAAACAAAGAGTTTAGAGAAAACTTACCCTATACAGTCGATAGACAGTAGTATATTAAATGATACTAAGTCAGAATCGACTGACATAATTACAGTGCATTCTGAAGGAAACACAGATGCAGCTGATATACCAATTTTACATGAAGCAATTGATACTAAGCCTAATCAGTTTTTGATATCTAAATGGCATAGAAATGATATTTCAGTCAAAGATATTTCTAGGGACAAGCAGAAAGTGTGTGAAGTACACATGAATAGTGAGGATAGTGAGATAGAATATTTCAATGATAGTGAGGTAGTAAAGTCATTTTTTTGAAGATAACATCGAAGCATATTTGCTGATGTAATTGCAAATTAATTCAGAAAAGATTCTGTTAAATTTGTTGAATGTACTGAAAGAGTCATTTATATAGAAGATGAAAATGAACAGCGCGAGATTGTTCTTAAATACCATATAGGTAAATCATGTCATAGAGGTATTAGAGAAACTATTACTCATTTAAAAAGAATGTATTTTTGGAGAAACTTGGATCATACTGTAGCAAGTATAATTAATTCTTGTGAAGTCTGCAAGAAAATGAAGTATGATAGGAAGCCAATTAAGCCAGAGATGCAATTAACGCAAACGCAGTCGAAACCTTTTCAGGAAATTTTTATCTACTTATTTAGTATTGAAGGAACATACTTCCTTACAATTGTTGATGCCTTTAGTAAATTAGGCCAAGCATGAGAAGTGACTAATAGATCTACCCCAGAGATCATAAGAGCACTTTCGAAATATTTTTCATTTTATGGCATTCCTAACAGAATAAGTTCTGATCCAGGTTCAGAATTTAATAATAATTTATTAAAAGAAATGTTAAATTTCTATAAAATAGAGTTGCATATAGGAACTCCACATAATCCAAACTCCATGGGTATAGTTGAAAGATTTCGCTCTACTATATTAGAGATATATAGAATCGCTAAATATGAAAGAAAAATAAAAGATCCAGTATCAGTGATGACATATGCTATAATGTCTTATAATCACTCTATACTTAGTGCAACTGGACTTACTCCTTTTGAAGTCGTATTTGGTCATACTGACGAAACGATAATTTTAATGTCGAATTCAATAAAAGTTATACTCAAAAATTAGTAAACGAACATTTAAAGAGAACAAAATATCTCTATAAATATTTAACGAATAAAATGATTCTTAATAAAGAAAGAATTAAAGATAAACGAGGAGGAGAAAATAAATTTAACATTGATCCAGGAGATAGTGTTTATTAAAGGCGTAAATATACCTAGAAGCAAAGATAACCCTCGTTATCAAAAAGCAATAATCATGGATAACGTAAATAGGAACGTAGTTACTGTAAAAGGAAAACAGAAAAACAAAAGGGTTCCAATTAAAGATATTAAACGTCCTTCGCAGGTACGTGATATTTCTTATGCAAGCAATCCAAAGCCTGGCACTTCAGCTTCAAGTTCACATGTTGGACGGAAATATATTAAATGCCAAGTTGCAAACGGCATATATTTTAAATATAACGGTAGAAAGGTATGAAGACTTGATACCAAATATCAGAAATAAAAGAGGAATATTAAATCCTTTAGGAACTGTATTAAAGGTAATTACAGGTAACTTGGATAACGAAGACGCCATTCGTTATGATACACTCATAAGAGGTATTCAGTCTAAACAAAAAGCTATTGATAAAAGAATAACAGTGGTTTCCGAAATAGTGGACACACTGGTTTATTTAACTAATTCTACAAGAAATAACTTTATTATACTGGGAAAAACTATGGATGAAATGGAGTTACTTCTAAATAGAACCCATTGCCAAAGAATTAAAGAATTAGTTATAAATACTTACAATTTATTAACTCATAATTGTCAAATATTATTATCTCGACTAGATGAAGTCGAAACGATTATAGCATTCAGTAGACTAAACATTTTACATCAATTTTTATTGAATTATAATGAATTATTTAATATTTTAAAAGATATCGAAAAGATCGATAATCTTATATTACCTGTAACCTATAAAAACCTTATTAATATAGAAAAACATATTAATATTAAAGCGTTTGTAAAAATCAAACAAATAACATTTATTTTATCAGTTCCTACGATTCAATTAGAGATGTATAATTATTATCAGTTACATCCTTTCCCAATGTTTAACCCAAACCTAAATGAAACCTTACTAATAAAGAGCTGAAATAATAACAAATGGATAATTTATACTGCAACCATATGTTCACAAAAGAATATTGTGGAAATGATATAAACGAATTATATTGAACGTTTATTTGGCACATACATAATTACTATAAATGAAAATGTAAAATTAAGTTTGGAAATATAACAATGAGAAAACGTCGCCATCAAGGACAGTCAGCCGAAATCAAAAGGATGCCTGTGGTGAATTTACCTGAAATAACAACGCACCCTTAGTTCCAGAGGACACCCATCAACTTGGATGGTGTCAATATTGAAAACCTGCAGCTGATGTCAAAAGTGTTAAAGGACAATGAAGTGAATAGTCATTAGTGACGAGGAACAATTAATAGTGAACACTAAGAGTGTTAGTTTAGGCACTATTGTAATCTATATTATATTATTTTGTGTACTGATAATACTGGTAATAAAATATACAACTAAAATTATGTTAAACATAAGAAAAAGATGTAATCAAAATCACCATCTTCAAAGTTCAGATGACGATTTTGAACTTAAGGAGGGAAGAGTTAAGTGCCCTACTACCCTTTATCCCACAGTAGTAAGTACATAGAACAATGGATCATAAGGTGTAGTATGACACATTTATTGTGAATCATTTATTGGTTCTTTGTAATGGTCACGTCACCAATACCCCCACCTCCACTTGTTTGTAAACAATATCATAGTATATTTAAGAGGCTCTAACCAAGCCACAGTGAATTCATTCTTGTAACGTTCATCTTCCAACATGTAACACCGCTCAGTTAATGATTAAAAATATATTTATATTTTATTAAGACAAAACGCTCACTCGTTATTTGACTAGGTATATGAGCGTGACCCTAACGAAAAAGAATGTTAATGTCAAATCAAATTGACCATCGATTAGTAAATTAATATCCGAACAATGTTTCACAAACCTAAATAGATTTGACAGTGATGTCAAATTAACAGAGGCGTTAAATAAAATATAAATCAAATCAAGTGGCTGATGGGCGAAAGATGGTCCTGATCAACCCACCTCTTTTCCGAAAACGTGGCGATATCCATAATTTCAATTCTGGAAAAAAACATATTCTAATTAATCACAAAACTAAGCTTCAAAAGATCAGCAAATCTTTTAAGAGGTAATTAACACTTATAGATGTTGACGATTTCTTCTATTATGTTTAGTGATTTCCGACAAAGACTAAAAATACAACAGCGTTAACCCTTAATCAAATATTGGGAAATTATTTCCCACATGCCACTACTGTAATTTTTTTGTTTTATTTCGTTTTTGGCAACTCTAATCAGTACCAACCTTAGGGAAAAATAATCGTACAGATTTTTTTAATTTTATTTATTTGCAACATTTTGTCTTAAGGCGCGAACTGTCATTGTATGTCAATGTCAAAAACACAGTTTGAAATATTTTGTGAAAAAACCGGTTCAAACGGAAGATTTAAAAGTTTTTGAAGAAAAAAATCTGGTAAGTGCATAAACACAATAATCTTGTAAACTAGACTTGTTTTCTGAATGTTTCTTACGGTTTTTGGGCTCGCAGCATTGATATTTGTTGTATTTTCTTAGGTTTAATTATGTGGGAAATTATTTCCCATTGTTTGTTCCTGCATTTGAAAAATACCAATTTCTATATATACAATAAATAATTTGTCTGTTGCACTATATAAGTACCTAAACAGGTATAGTTACTTATAATTTTATCTAACTTACACAAAATTGTCAGCGAGTTACTCATATATGGAGCTTTCTCGAGAGTTATGACTGCGTTTGTGTGATTTCTCACTTGATTTTTATAACTATTATATTTTAGAACTATTTGTACTGCTCAGACTACCAAGTTAGTTTAGACTTCCTTTTATTTGTTTTAGCTATTTAAATATGGACGCTAAAAAGTTACTAAAAGTTCTACCAAAGAAAAAAATTGGAGGAGGTGGTGCAAAATTTAGACAACTTGTCTGATTTATCAGCCTCAGATTCTGAAGATGACTCATGCTATGTCAATAGCATTCATTCTCCATCCGATACTTACCTCAATCAGCTTGACGATAACCTAATTTAACAACGTCTTGAATATATCTTCGGCTTCGAATCGAATGAAGATAAACAAGAAACGCCTACTATACAAGCCCAACAGATTTCAACGGATGCCTTACTGACAGCCTTAGGAGAAACATCTCATATCACAAACTCACCAACAACAGACAGTCCTTTGCTAACTTACTTAGATACAGAAAATGACGAATGTAATATACAACTTCAAGACATTCACGCATTTGAAGTTCAGCAAAACTTAAATGTCATTGACGTTCCCATGGAAGAGTTTTTGGCAGATGATGAACAGACTGAAACTAACAACGAAATACGCAGAGATCGTTCTAAGCCAAGAGTATGGGAGACAAAATCCGAAACCCATGATATTCCCGTTTTTGAAAAACGTTTTAAACCCAAGGCGAATGACACGCACAAAACTTCACCACTAAGTATTTTTGAACGGCTTTTTCCTGATGAACTGATTGTTATAATTGTGGAACAAACAAATAGATACGCATATCAGAAAAATAGCAACAATTGGCAACCAGTAACTCAACAAGATATTAAGGCGTATCTAGGAGTTTTAATCCTCATGGGCTTAAATCCTCTGCCGGACATGGAACTGTACTGGTCTTCAGATCCTTTTTATTACAACAAGGAAATTGCCCAGGTTTTCCCAATCACAAGATTTAAAAAAATTACGGAAAATCTCCACTTAAATGATAATGAAATGGAACCACCAAGAGGCTCTTCTGAATACGACAAATTATATAAACTGAGACCCCTCCTCACAGAACTGAACAAGGTTTATCAGAGAGAAGCATTTAATTCTGAAGTACAATCAATTGATGAATGTATGGTGAAGTTTAAAGGTCGAAGTTCGTTAAAGCAATATATGCCGAAAAAGCCCATCAAGAGAGGATTTAAAGTCTGGGCAAGGTGCGATGCAAAAACCGGGTACTTGTACCAATTTGAAGTTTATACTGGAAAAGGCGACAGCACGGAAAATGAAGGATTAGGATACAATGTTGTCATGAAACTCTGCAGTAGTGTACCAAAAAATACTTTAGTCGCATTTGATAACTTTTTTACAAGTTGTAATCTTATGGAAGATCTTTATGATAAAAAGATTTATGCAGTAGGGACAGTCAGATGCAATAGAAAAGATCTACCTGATATAATAAAGAAAAAGCAACCAAAACCATTGCGATTGGAAAAACATCAGTTTGCAGCTGTTACTGCAGAGCCAATCACAGCCATTAAATGGCTTGATACGAAAGAAGTCGCTATACTTACGACAGCCCATCAGCCACTAGATACAATGCTTGTAAAGAGGACCCAAAAGGATGGTTCTAGAGCAGACATTCTTTGCCCGAAAGCAATTGCTTCGTATACACTTAGCATGGGTGGAGTTGATCTATTCGATCATTTTAGATCATCGTATCCAATAAGCCGTAAATCACGAAAATACTGGATGAGACTTTTCTTTTTTTTGTTCGATGCATCCATAATAAATGCATATATTACCTACAACTATACACATGTTGCGACCAGGGATGTTATGGAGCTCCGTAACCGTAACCGAAACTATCGGATATCCGAAATAAAAATATATCCTTAACCGTAACCGAATCCGTTATAAAAGTTTCGGATACGTTACGGATAATATGTTACGACTGTTTTACCGCTCGCACGCCACGTGAATCTTGCATAGTTTGTTATGACGACTCCCGGTTATCTGGCAACCCTAGTTATGACTAGAAAATAGAAATCACAGTATGCGCCTGAAGGACATGTATCCATAGCTAAAAATAAATAAAAAAAAAAACATAACCTCATTCATAAGTAGTCATTATAATTCTCTTTGGTAGTCATTTTTTTATTTACGCGTAGGTATTTAATTAAATAAAGTGTAAAGGTCTTGTATTACGTACTAAATTGATTAATATGGGCAAAATGCGTCCAAAGTCTAGTTTAATTTGGTCATTTTTTGATCACGTTGATGTAGATTCCGCAAAATGTAAACATTGTGATAGAAACTTCTCACGAAAAGGAGGCGGTACTACCTCACTAAAATTTCACCTCAAATCAAAACACAGTGATAAGTACAAAGAACTTTTGTTGCTGGAACAAAATAACCAACAAAAACCGCATACATCCAAACAGCTGACACCTTTACAAGAGTGTCGAAAACAGTTGTCAATAACAGAGTCTTTAAAAAATAATGGTACCTGGGATGAAACTAATACCAAACAAAAAGAAATTGATAGATTGGTGGCCGAAATGATTACGTTACAAAACTTGCCATTAAGCTTTGTGGAAGGTGTGGGATTTCAAAGATTAATGCAGGTAGCATTACCACGTTATCGTCTTAGAGGTCGGCAGTATTTCACAAATTTACTGTGCACTGATATCTACAGTAAAATGAGATTAAAGGTTCTGGAATTACTCAAACAATTTGAAAAGTTGTCATTCACGACAGATGTTTGGTCCGAACCCAGCGCAAATGTCTCATTACTTAGCCTTACTGCTCATGGCATCACGAATACATATAAAAGAGTTTCTATAATACTTAAGTGTGAACAATTAGAGGGTCGCCATACAGGTGAAATTATAGCGAATAATTTGAACAATATTTTGAAAGACTGGAACTTAAGCGCGGAATCAGTTCATTGTATTTTACGCGACAGAGGTTCTAATATAATAAAAGCTATGAGTATGGCTAATTTCACTGATGCGAACTGTACTATTCATCAACTACAATTGTGTGTTCGATTGGCGATGGAAACCGAAGAATTTCTCTCGCCAGTGATAACAAAGTGCAAAAAAATTGCGACTCATTTCAGTCATTCCCTAATTGCACAAAATGAATTGAAACAAATTCAAATTGAAAGACTGAACCAATCAGGACTAAGTATACTTCAGGAATGTTCCACCCGGTAAGGCTTTTTTTAAATTAAAATATGCATGTATTTATCCAAACCCATTAAGTACAACCTATGTAAAGATATTTTTTGTTTCATTTTATTTATCACAAGTTTTATTTTTTCGCAGTTGGAATTCGACTTATTATATGATGTCAAGAATATTGAAATTAAAAGACTCATTAGGAACGCATTCAGGAACGCATGCTATACCAATTCTTACTGCTGATGAATGGATCGACTTGAAAAAGTGTTTTACTGTACTAATGCCATTTGAAGAAATTACAAAGGAGTTAAGTAGTGCTACTGCAACAATAGCTTCGGTGATTCCATTAATCTATACTCTTAAAAATACATTAGAAACAGAGAAGTATAAAGAAGACACTTCTGACAACTTTAAATTAATGATTACAAAAATGATCCAGGACCTCAATATCAGATTTCAGGACATTAAAATAATAAAATATATACAATAGCTACTTATCTAGATCCACGGTACAAGCTCAAATTTTTTACTGAAATTACGAAGGAACAGGTGCAGTCAGAGATTTTGGAAATCTTTGGGTGTTCAAAAACTTCACATGATGAAGGTCCTTCTTCACCTAAAAGATCACGTAATGAGCTAGCAACAACAAGCACAAGCAACCAATCACGCATTCAATCTTGTCTAGCTGAAATATTAAGCATAAGTGACGAGGAAGAGCAAAATATAGATTGTGCTGATGAAGTGTACCATCAATTCATTGTTAAAAAGACATTACTAACTGAATACAATAGAGAGAAAAGATTGACACTCACAGAAGATCCACTTTTATGGTGGAAAAATCATACCAAGTATCATAGCTTAAGTAATTTAGTAAGACAGTACCTGTCTCCACCTCCTGGCAGTGTACCGAGTGAGCAGCTTTTCAGTGCTGCTGGGTTAATTTATGACCCTTTAAGAAATCGACTTTCTGGTGATAAGGCTGCAAAATTGCTTTTGTTAAATATAATCTTCCTTTGCTCAGG
Organism: Manduca sexta; assembly: GCF_014839805.1. Lineage (NCBI taxonomy): Eukaryota > Metazoa > Arthropoda > Insecta > Lepidoptera > Sphingidae > Manduca > Manduca sexta. The sequence goes on along the minus strand of NC_051121.1, from coordinate 10,489,410 downwards.
TTTGACTATTAGAACTATGATTAGGTGATAGACAACTTCATATTTTGTTATAGTTTCATTACTCATAAAAATAATTAGGAAAACGCTTGTTATGTTATTACATAATATATAATAAATATGATTTAAACTTATTATTATATTATTGATATTTATTTTTAATATTTAAACTTATTGCATTTTTAGTAGACTCAACTGAAAATTGAGTAGGTAGATATAATAATAACTTACCTATATGACTGATTGTCATACCAAATGATAACCTAGACTAGATAGAACCTAGAAATAAAACCAAATTGTCATATACTATTTTTATTTTACTTTAATCTAATATCCGTAACCGAAACTATCCGAAACTACCGGATAATCCGAAATAATTACATATCCGTAACCGTATCCGTAACCGATATAATTTTATTCCTATATCCATATCCATATCCAGATCCGAAATTCCATATCCATAACATCCCTGGTTGCGACCCTTCACGGACACCGAGAATTTAGGTTACGCTTAGCACGTGCCCTAATAGATAATCACACAACACGGAAATGTAAAGCACAAACAGGTGTACTTTTTAAAAAAGATAAAAAAGGGGGTAGGTTTGGCGTGCCAGACGAAATTCGTTTATTGAATGTGGGCATACACTTGCCAGAAGAGAATAATACTTACAAAAGGTGTCACTTTTGCAGTACCAAACAGAAAGAACAGAGAACAAAAATACAATGTTCCGCCTGTGGAGTAGCTTTGTGTGCTAAAAATTGCTTCAAAACCTTTCACACTGTTCCACCTCAATAATATTATTTTTCTTAGTAATTAAGTTTCAGTTTATATTAAAACTATATATCATTCCTAACGTTGTTGTTTCATTTTATAACTTTATTCACTCATATTACATTATATTTTTCAATTTTATTATATAAGACAAAAAAGAAACAAGTAAAGTAGGAGCAACTTACATGTATAGAACTTGTAGTAAAAATATATCAAAAGTTGAGAGCTATTCCGGATAATGGAAATAATTTCCCACTTAATTATATTTTGCTTTGAAATACCGGATACTGGGAAATAATTTCCCACTGCAAAACCCCCATTTCCCCCCTTTTTATAAAAAAAAGGAGTTGTTTTTCGAAATCTACGGCACCCACTTACCTAAAAGCCGTGACCAGATTTCAAATTACTCGAAAAATAAAGTTTGTTTGATTAAGGGTTAATTAATGAATTAAAGATTCATTAACAAGCATTTGGAAACCCAAGCAGAATTGTAACGAATAAAGCAGCTGCTTTCACTAGCACTGATTTTTCAAAGTACTGTAAGGCTAAAGGTATATAACATATTACCATCTGGTGTCCCACGTGATAATGGGCAGGTGGAGCGGGTCCACCGTATTATAATTTGACTACTCACCAAAATGTGGATGGCGAGGAAAAACAATGGTACAGTCATGTAAGCCAGGTTTAAAGGGTACTTAACAGCACTTTTTAAAGCAGTATTGGTACAACTGCTTTTGACTTGTTGATTGGAACTAAACCAAAAGGATGTGGAGACAAATCATCTTCTGAAATTAATAGTAAAATCCACCAGTGACGAATCATCTTTTGCAAATATTAGACCAAACCTTGACTCTGAAGAACACAATCGTGCTTCTAACAGAGAAATAACACCAGTACCAAAACTATTAGACATTACGTTACCAGAAAACAATATTGAATCTAATGATAAAGCACCACCACTTTCACCTTCTTGGATCTTGGATGAATCTTCAAATAGAAATCATAGCAATGATCAGCCAAGAGACGGAATGACAGTATGGCCAGACGAATAATTGGTCCTTATTTCTTTGAAAATGCGCGGGGGCAAAACGTCACAGTTAATACCGGACGCTATGTTGCGATGATTTCAGGTTTCAGAAATTGTAAATTCAAAAATAGTGATTTCTAGGACTTGGTTTCAACAATATGATGCTACCAGTCATACATCAAATGATCTGTGGTGGTTGTGAAACAGATGCACCCAGGTACTGATTTTGAAAAGAGGTGATGTCCATGGCCCCCTCGTAGTCCAGATTTGACGCCTCCTAACTTTTTTTTGTAGGGGCACCTCAAACACAGTCTACAGTAATAATCTGAAAAACATCAATCAGCTCAAGGAGAATATCCGTGATGAAATGGCAACAATACACCAGCATAACTGAAAAAAGTTTTCAATAATTTCCGTTCGCGGTTAGAGGAGTGCCGTTGTAGAGAGGGTTGTTATATCTAAAGACTGTACCAATTCTGCAGACCCATCGCACCACTGGACTTTGAACATAGAACACGCAATAACATGGAAAAATTACGGAATTGCTGACACCGCTTCACGAGCCGCACCGCCGAGTCCGCGCCCTCACATGCACTTGATTTCTAGCATCGAATTCGTCACTATCTAGTAATCATTGTTTTAATAAATTTTTGTAAAAATTGAAGTTATAATTAAAATCATAAGAAAATGTTCTACTTTTTTTTTAACTTCAGGCGTCACTCTTATAATTGGGTCATTTACTTGGATCGGACTATAATAGTTGGAAAATACGTATATTAAAATTTTTGGGGTTTAAGAAATGTAAGGAAGCTGCCATAAGATTAAAAAATGACTGATAATGTTGCAAAGTCGGAAGAGATGGATATCCAGGCCACGAATTACATTTGTGGTGCGATTACAAACAAGCAACTTGAATATATAAACGACTTAGATTCCGCATACAAAATAATGTCAAATTGTGATGAAAATTACTTGCAGAAATCAACGACACTACAGATTATATTTCGCAACAATGTAAAATCATTAGCTAAACATTATAATAAACCCAAAGTTATATACTACACCAATGGAAGAAAACATTGACTTGGAAAACTGTAATATAAATGAGAATGTAAAATATAGAAATTTCATTGGAGCACTTTGTATATTAGTTCCATAATTGTTGTAATAAGATACATTTTAAATATGCTTTGCTAGTTCTTAAATATCTTTACATCACATTAACTTATAATAAGAATATAAATTCTGACATGTTAGATTGTTATGTAGATCCAAATTTTGAAGGGAAATATTATCAGTATGGTATTTTGCATCAATCCAATATTATTAATAAAAGGCAGAGACGCAATTAAATAAGAATAGCGTGGTATGCAGATATGATATATGCTTTCGCGATGAACGACACTGAGTTTAAGAATAATTATCGGTTAAGTAAAGAACTTTTTGAAGAACTACATGAGAAGCTGCAGCGTTTATCACCAAAGCCTCGTCGCAGTGACATAACTACACGATATAAGGTATATATCGACTTTTCATTAAAGTATAAACAGTATAAATATATTCCATAACATACGCCAATAGTTGTGCTATTTCTTTAACCAATTACATAATTTTAGGTTTTAGTAGCATTGTCTTTTTACGCCATTGGAAGTTATCAAGGTTTGGTGGATGCTACACGTGGGACGGTGATGTCTCAGCAATCAGTATCAAAGGCAATTAAAGAAGTTACCAACGCTTTAAATGCTGAAGTAATAACAAACAAATGGATAAAATTTCCTTAAACACGTAGAAAATTTTACCTTCGCTTAGCGTTTTCCACCTTTCTGTGCACCGGCTAGCGTATTAAGATTTAATTAAATGTCTTGCCATTTTCGTTGTGTATTCTGCTTCGCATGAGCGGTGCGTAAAAAGCCTTTGGCAACTCCTGGATTTTGCTCCAGGAAATGTACCAGTGCCTCTTGTTGCATAGATGTAGGCGTACTCAGTATTTTACCTTAAATATAAAATAATTGGCGTAAATAAGTAAACAATCGAAATTCAATCATTCACAGGTATTTTATTGACAAAAGGTGTCAATAAATAAGGAAATGTTGATTTTAGAGAATAATGGGACCCAATATTTGGAAATCAAATATTTCGCGCTACAATGGGTAAAAAAGATGTGCTTCTTTACTGCGATTCTTGAGACTCGACGATAAACCCACGAAATCTCTCAGAAAATCAAGAGACAAACTCGCACCTATTAGAGAGTTGTGGAAGTGTGTGAACCTAAAACTAAAAAAGTTTTATTTGCCTGGAGAATATATCACAATTGATGAGCAGCTTGTACTCTGTAAGCATACACGAAACAATGAATCGACAGTTTTGCGCGTAGAATGAGAGTGTCGCCGAGCAGTTGCTGTGCGCTCCCCGGTCGGCATAAATGTGGTTAGTTCTTGGGGATTATTTACACAAATAAACTAAGATTAATTTCCATCCACGTTTTATTTACGCCAGTGACTCCTAATGCAACTCACAACAATATATAAGATTGTTACATATTTCACAGTATAAAAATGTTGAGCATATACAAAAAATTATATATTTGATATAGATGTTTGAATATTGTAGTATTAAGTAGTGGATTAGTTAATAGTTACTATAGTTAATAGCGACAATATTGTATTAGGTTTAAGGTACCTGTAGTCCGGTCAATTTAGACCAAAAAATGAGAGTGAAGTTACATAAAGTCCCAACAAGCTGAATTTCAGTGAAATTGTTCAAAATATAATTATAAACAATGTCTAGAAGTTCCCCATCATTCCCCTGTAAGGAAAAAATTTAATTCAAGGTCAAAGGTCAAAAAAATGAGTTTTTCGCGATTTTCAGCAAAACGGTAAGTTTTATCATAAAAGTACTTCAGACAAAAATTGTAGATCATAAAATTATCTATAAAAATGTATCAATACTTTTTTTCTTACGAGCCACCGTTTCTGAGATATAACGATTCAAAAAGTTATAAAAGTTGTTATCGTCATAATATGCATGAGTACGCCACGTATATACATCTAGAGTTGTAATATTTTATATAATATATATATATATATATATTAAATGTTTAAATATTTTTCTATCGGTCATTGTAACTTATACTTACAATATAAAATATACATAAGTTTTAACTACAAGAATATCAGGTAAAATGAAACCCAGTCCCTTAATCTTTAAGCCAGTGTAACTTCGTGACATCTGTCTTTTGTTCTATTGTGTGCGTGGCTAGGGTCTTATACCTGCTATAATAAATGAAATACTGTTAGTCTTGAGCGTCACTCTGTAGTGAAAACACGTGTTTATCCAAACCTATATTGTGCTGTTTTGAGTTTTATATTAAAAATGTCTGAATATTGTTTTATTTGTGCTAAACTTTTAACTGAAAGTGAAGTTGTTACTGTTGAACGTGGTATGAAGACATTAATTAATGCAAGTATCGAAAGAGCTGATGATTTTTCGGAATATCTCAAAAATCAGAAATCTGTGACAATACATGAAAATTGCCGTAAAATTATACTCGAAAGTCTTCTATTGCTGCAGCTAATAAAAGACAACGTGAAGAACAAGAAGCCAGTACATCCACAGCAAGTCCTCCTCGTACTAGATCACGTATCAGTGAATCAGCTTTTTGTTTCAAAGAACTATGCTTATTTTGTGGCGAGAAATTAAATGAAGAGAGTGAAAGAAGAAAATCCTCAGATTTTCGGCGTCGAATCAGCCAAGTAAGTACACTTCAATTTAAAGATTCAATTCTGGAAACAGCTCGGGCTCGTGACGATGCTTTAGCAAAAGCTGTTCTTGCTCGAGTCGAATTTGAATATGATTTAGTTGCTGCTGAAGCTAAGTATCATCGAGATTGCTATGCTAATTTTTTAAAACCTTCCACTGGAGCTAAAATGGGTCGTCCTAAAGACGAAGCTATGAATTTGGCAATGGAGGAAATATTTACTTACATTGAAAATAGCGATGACTGTCAGTTCACTTTGAACGAATTACAAAAGGTTTGCAAAACTACGACTCTAGATAACAGAACGATTAAGCTACGACTAAAAGTAAAATATGGTGATAAACTTATTATCACTGAGAAATCGGGAGCATCAACATTCATATGCTTAGTGGATAATCATCATGATATTTTGAATCAAGCCTGGTACGAAAGAAAAAAAATGAATAAAACAGAAGAACGATTGAGAGTCCTAGACGCAGCTGCAGCTATTATTCGCGAAGATATTCAAACCGCAGTATTTGATAATTCTAACTACCCTCCACCAAGTCGCATGTTTGAAGATTTAAATAATGAAATCCCAGAATCATTGACATTTCTTGTGGAACGAGTGATTTTAAAAAATAAACGATCAAATTTAGATCATTTAAAATTAATATGCACAAATATTTGCCATTGTATCATGACTGCTGTTCGACCAAGGTCTTTTAAATCTAAATTACAATTAGGCCTCGCAGTTTTTTTTCATCGAAGGTTCGGGTCTAAACGTCTTATACAAATCTTTTCGGCTTTTGGTTTATGTGCTTCTTATAATGATACAATAATGTACGAGGCAGCAGCAGTTTTCCATCGTCCTCCTCATGTCCTACCACCAGAAAGTGGCACTCTTATTCAATACGTTGCAGATAATGCTGATATTAATGTAAATACGCTAGACGGCAATAACACGCTCCACATAATGGGTATTATTCAAATTGTTACTCCAAAACATTCAGTTTTACTAGAAGAACCTATGCCACGAATAAAAGAAACTCTTTCAGCAAATGATTTCAAGGCAAAAGCTCATGTGCCGATACAGACTTATACAAATGACGGTGTAGTAGGCTACAGTAAAATAAATGTTAAAGATTTTGTTTATGGAACTGAAACAGTATCGTTGCTCAAAAAAGTTGATGTAGTATGGTTTTATGGAAAATGGAAAAATGAGTCTTTACCCGGTTGGAATGGTTTTATTGAACGTTTAACAAATAATCATACGAATTATTCTAAATCTCAAATTTCATTTTTACCATTTATTCACCAACCAGCCAGTAACTATAATACTATCTATACGACTTTACTTTGTGCATTAGAGAATGCAAAACGGTATGGCCACACTGTATGCATCGTGACTTTCGACCAGCCCCTGTATGCTAAAGCTCGAGAAATTGTATCAGCCGCACCTCAGGGCTCTGAATTATCAAAAATCATCATCAGACTTGGAGGATTTCATTTACTGATGTCTTTTATGGGAGCAATTGGTCATATTATGCAAGGAAGCGGCATGAAAGAAGTACTAGCAGAGATCTATGCGTCAAAATCATTAGAAAAAATGCTGAATGGTCATGCTTACGCAAGAGCTGTTCGAGCTCATACACTACTTCAGCTTACTTTGGCAATTATAATATTAAAAGAAGTTGAAATGAATGACATAATGGATGCAGATCTAATCGTAAATATCGAGCATATATTAGGTAATACTCTTTCATACAATGATATTGAAAATGACGATGAAGTATCTGGAGCTTTACTTGATAAATTTAATCAAAAACTAAAAGAATATGAGGAACGAGGACCAACTGCAAAACTTTGGATTCAATATTTTTGTATGGTTTCCATTGCTAAAGAATTCCTAAGAGCTGAGCGTATGGGGGATTGGAAAGCTCATTTAAACTGCGTCAAAGAAATGCTTCCTTATTTTCACGCGTCTGGACATTTTCCTTATGCTAAATCTGCACACCTTTACTTGCAGGATATGGAACAATTACAGAATTTGATTGATCCTGAAGTTTACGAAAAGTTTTCAGGAGGATTTTTTACAGTTAGACGTTCAGACAAATTAAGTTGTGGAACTTCAACGGACATGGTAATCGAGCAGTCTATGATGAAAGCTATGAAGACAGATGGAGGTATTGCTCGAGGGAGAAGTACAAAAGAGAGCGTCATCAGTAAATGGGTTTATAGTATGCATGCTATGAATACAGTTTGTGACAAATTAGAAGATATCGCTAATGTTAGGATGGATACGACCGAGCAGCATGTTGATGCAAGTGATTCACGAGTAAAAAAAGATGCTAGAGACATACGAAGACTTTTAGAGTGGTTCTCAACGCATGATCCTTTTCCAGAGGTTAACAAAATTGTTTCTATTGCGAGTGGTGTCGTTGGTGACGATAAAATTAATTGTTATAAAGCTCGTGAAGTTGGACTTGCTTCTATGGCAAAAATGACAGGACTGACATTCAATAATATTAAATTAAAACACGCTGATAAAGTTGTTCCTCTCTTAACTATGACTAGTTCCATAAAAGTTCATGAAGAAAAAGTACCTATTGACCCTGTATTATTGTTCCAACGCATGAGTATTACTGCAGCATTTCAAGATGAAATTGAAAAATATTTTGAATATGAATTAGCTCCCTACCCTTTATCGTTATTTGATGACATCGGGATGCGTAAAACACAGAAATCTACCATTTACGATTGTTTTGAAAAAGTAAATATTGATATTAACAACACTAATGCGACATACATCATTGACGGAGGATACTTACTACACCGCGTTGTGTGGGATAGCGAAGAAACATTCAACGTTATCTTAGATAAATACGTTCAATATGTACGTAGACATTTTGGTTCCAGAGTTACTGTCGTATTTGATGGCTATGATGATTGCACGAGAAATATCAAAGCTGCAGAACAACGTCGTCGAACTTTAGCAACATCTTCATCTTCTGATATTTTATTTGATGAACTTATGACAGTCCCAACCAGTCAACAGAAATTTCTTACAAATACCCACAACAAGTCTCGGTTCATTTCAATGTTGAAAGAAAAGTTTACGGCTGAAAATATATTGGTAAAACAAGCTAATAATGATGCTGATGTATTGATTATTGAAACAGCAATAGAGCAATTCAATTTGACAAATACAACTATTGTTGTTGGTGAAGATGTTGACTTACTTGTATTACTCACTGCTCGAACGCCAACTGAAAAAACTATTTTTTTCTTAAAACCAGGAAAAGCTCAGCATCAATCAGATATATATTCATCAAAAAGTTTATTTACTTTAGTAAAGTGTAAAGATCATGTACTATTTTTACACGCAATAACTGGCTGTGATACGACATCTGCATTTTACAGGAGGGGTAAAACAGCAGTTTTCAAAATGTTTGAAAAACAAGATTTAATTCAATGTGCTGAAGTTTTTAAAAAGAGTAATTCAACTCAACAAGAAGTTATTACCAACGGCATCCGCTTTCTTCTTTCTATGTACGGAGCTCCTAAAAAAACTACCTGTTTAGATAAGCATCGATATGCATGTTTCGTTAAAAATACTAAAAATAAAAAACAAGTTCAATTAGCTTGTCTTCCTCCAACCTCAGTTGCTGCTCACCAACATCTTTTTCGAGTATATTACCAAGTTCAAGTGTGGCTTGGTTATCAGCTAGACCCTACAGACTGGGGTTGGAAGTTGGTCAACAATATATTAGAGCCAGTTCAAACTTTACTTCCACCTGCGCCGGAAAAACTGCTGAACACTATTTTTGCAACTGCAAAAGGGATGCAGTGCTAAATGTGGTTGCAAAAAAGTCGGACTGTCTTGTTCTTTGGCATGCACAAATTGTCAAGGCCGGTCGTGCTCTAATATTGAATCACAAACAATGGAGGATTCGTTTGACTCCGACGAAGTATCATGCGATACATCGCTATTGACGCAATTTACTTGCATCCAAAATGAAGATGAAGAAGAAGCAGGAGAAGAAGAACAAGAAGAAGATCAAGAAGAAGAACAAGAATTTGAAACTTACGAATAAGACGAATAAACTTCAACACTTTTTTTTCATTTACATCGCTTTTATCTTTCCCAATCTTTGAAAATTTCCGTTATTTTGCAAAAGTTTTACATTAAACAGGATCACAACTGACCCGAGGAGTAGCCCTACTGGGGAAACCACGTTAAAAAAAACGCGCTAAGTACACTACCTCATAGGTGGCGTGGAAACGTGTGCATATTATGATAACAACTTTTATAACTTTTTGAATCGTTATATCTCAGAAACGGTGGCTCGTAAGAAAAAAAGTATTGATACATTTTTTATAGATAATTTTATGATCTACAATTTTTGTCTGAGGTACTTTTATGATAAAACTTACCGTTTTGCTAAAAATCGCGAAAAACTCATTTTTTTGACCTTTGACCTTGAATTAAATTTTTTCCTTACAGGGGAATGATGGGGAACTTCTAGACATTGTTTATAATTATGTTTTGAACAACTTCACAGAAATTCAGCTTGTTGGGACTTTATGTAACTTCGAATGTCTAAATTGACCGGACTACTGTAAGGATATTGTCCAAATGATGATAAATGAATAAATAAATAAAACATAAGGACTAATCCCTAAAAGCTGATACCTTTTCGAAGACGTATATCATTCAAACTGTATTTACCCAGCAAACTAGACAAGTACGGTATGAAAATGTGATGGATCTATGATAGTAAAACAGATCACTTCTTGTTTTATCACCCAGAATCGTTAAAGCATTAACACACCCTCGAATTTGGTTCGAACGGACATAAAAGTGATACATCAGTTGTCCGCGACAATAAATTATTCTTTCTTTCTTTCAAAAGATTAAAACATCTTTTTTATGTTTTGGTTGAAAAGATATTTTAAATAGTCCGATGCGTATCTTTAGTGACCACAACGCCTGTGAGAGCTATAGCTCCCCTGAAAGTATGAAAACTGAAGAGTATCTGGTGCCAAAAATGAGGCCTTTGTTACAAAAAATAATGAGTCAAACTGCACAGCTCGCTTTCCATTCCAAAATCATACTTTGCAATGACAACTTGAACTAAAAGAAAATATTAAAATACATATAAAGATTTCTTTTTTCTAGGAGCTTCACCCGATAGAATTTTAGAGGGTGGAATTAATGAAATAAAATGTCCATTATCAGCTTTCGGAATAAATGCTGTAGATGCTGTAAAACAAGAAAAATAAATTTTGGAATACCAACGGGACAGTAAACCGTCGAAACTCAAATCTCAGGTCAAAAACCCTATTTTATTGGAAAAGAGTACCTAGAGGACAAAATGCCTTGGGTATGAGCTGCTTCAGTCAAATAATTTGAGCTCTTTGCATTTTATGGATGTGATAATTGAAATGAATACTTTGATTCTTGATAGTTGACAAAGCTTTTCGAAAACTAGGATTGACGTCGCATTATGCCCGTACGGAGAAATACACTTGACTTTCGATAATTTTTACACTAACATTGTTAAAATGGCTGAGAAAAATAGTGCCAAATCTGATACAGAAGATGTATGTAACCAAAACCCACCACTGCACGTTTACCGTGTTTGCATCCGCACACGCCCTTTTGTAAAGAGCGTCCAGCATTATGGTTTGCCAGCCTAGAAACCCAGTTCGACATTAACCAGATGTAATTGTGCGTTTAGACGCCACGCGCTCTTAAAGAGTGTTAATCTTAATTTGGAAAGGACGCCACCGTAGATGAATCGAAGAAATTAGAAAACATGAAAGCGGCTTAGGTATAGACCAGAAAGAAAAAAGATTACTAAACTATTTTTATTAAAATAGTTCTATAAAAAATACGTTTTGTTTGTTTATGGTTCATAAACTGATCTCGACCTATACGACGTATAGAGACAACAGTTTTGCATGCGCAAACATAAATTTGTCCGCACGTTCGAGAAATATTTCATGCTTATACGCCTTTCACACACCGACGCGAGTTATATCACCGTAACAACCAGCAGGAACACCAGGAATTGATTTGATGATAATGTCCGTCCTTCACTAGTACTTGAGGACTCAAATACAGTGTGTTCTTTTTGTGACACCAGTTATTCCAGCGATAACGATGGCTACTCCCGAAGTCCCGAATTCGTTCGACGATAGCCGATCAAACCACTAAACAAATAAGTACATAGGGTATTCAAACTTGATGTAATCCGATTCAAATTAAAGTTCAATTACTTTCTAATAATATAAAAAAATAATATAAACTATTGTTCCATTTTCATTTATATTATAATGGTCATAAGTTGGAATCAGGGAGACCTTTCTCTTCATCAGGTTACTTGTGTAATCATTTACGCTCAAGACTGAGTGACCAAAGTTTAGAAACATTATTGTTTTGGCGATCTCATTCTCTTACTCAACCAAAGATTATCTAACGTATTATCTGACTTTCTGGTCAAGAGCAACAAATATTTTAATTATTTACTTTTGTTTTGAGCTTAAATGTGGCCATAGATTCGATTTAAAGCTTTTAGGTAGTTAGTAAGGTGAGGGGAGGCAGGCGACGGGGTAACTGCATCCACTAAAAACATAGATGGCTCTGTTCCTTTTATTACGATTAATTTTATTTTTAGTGTCATTTAGACCTGGAAACAGAGATGACCTCGTGTTAGACAACAGCAAATATTTCAAAATATTTAAGGTTTCTGCAAACCAGTAAAGCGAGTACATAGTTTAGATGTGTTATTTAAACTTGTCTGAATATTAGTTATATGCAAAAATAAAGAATTTTTAAGTAAAACGAAAATAATAACCTCAAAATTGTCGAGTAGGTCAAGTTCGCCACAATGAATAGACGTATGGTGCGCTTGTCCCGAAAACAAAATTGGGTGTTAGTTAATTCGTCGCATTTTTTGTTTTAGTTACTTCATATTTTCAAAAGAGAAACTCAAATACCTTGATCTAGAGAAACTTTACGTGAGGCGGTTGAAGCTGTTCGATCAAGCACATTATCTGGTTATAATGCAGCTAAAATGCATATAGAATACCCCGTAAAACAATTATGGATCATGTCACAGGTCGAAGCGATCAAAAATCTTCTACACAACGTAGACCAACCACGTTGTCAACTGATATTGAACAAAAGTTAACTAAAACTGTTAATTCCTATATTTTTGTGCCTTTATTTAGTTTTTAACAAATAAAATGGATTTCGTATTAGGGCTACCATATTTTTTATTCCAACATATCCGCACACGAAACTCAAAATTAGATTTGACATCCATAGATTATTTTAATATTGAAAGATTAAAAATTCTCCAATAGCAATGCGGGTACAACTTATTTTTCATGTTAATTTTTCGAGTTAATAAATCCAAAGGTAGGTTATTGAATAACAAATATGTATTTCTGTTCTTGTACGAGGGGCGGCTGAAAAGTTTTGAGCCTAAGTACCTTTAAGTATTACTTATGACTCGCGCAACACACTGCTAAGTGCGAATAGCTTAGGGAGTATTTAAGTCAAGTTTCATGTCATTAGCATCATTACGTTTTTAGTAATTGAACTGTAAACGTCACCATGTCCGAATCATCTGCACTCTGTACGAAATTGCAGTATAAAGATGTCATAAAATTTCTTACAATGAAGAACAAAACGCCGACTGAAAATTTGAAGAGATGTTAGGCAGTTTATGGGGAGTCCGGACCTACGTTTGCGACCGTAAAACGTTGGAGGCGATTGTTCAAACAAGGCAAGGAGTCGCTGGATGATGTTCCCAGGTCGCTACGCCCAAACACCGTTGGTACCGTAAAAAACGTTGAAAAAGTTAAAAAACTTGTTCTTGAAGATCGGTGAATTACGTTGTGGCAAATAGCTGAAGCCATGGGCACCAGTAAGATCCTGTTTTTGCAAGACAACACGCCCGTCCACACTGCGCGAGTAGCAAGGCCCTCGCTGAGACCGAATTCGAAGAAATCAACCACCCACCCTATAATCCAGACGTGACTCCTAGCGATTATTTCCTCTTTTCGAATTTGAAGAAAGACCTCCGGGGACGGAGATTTTCCATTGATAATAAAAAGAAGGCCTTAAACAAACATGTCCAAGAGAAAAACGGCGAATATTTTTTTACCGGGATAAAAGCCCTTTATAATAAATGTAACAAATGTATTGAAATAGAGGGAGATTGAAAATATATATTTTTTATACATTTCAACAGTATTTTTCATACCTTAGACTCAAAAACTTTTCAGCCGCCCATCTTAATATAAATAATAATCATAACATTTTAGCTTGCAATTCAACAACCATATAGTTATAAATAACTTGAAATTTCACATCAGGATTTTTTTCCGTCTCTGTCCATGTAGGTAATTATGATCAGATGATCCCAATTACCTACATGATGACCCCCATTGCCGACATTATCTAACATCGGTAAAACAGTATTATTGTTTGTTTTTAAATGCTGAAAGTTCGTTCAAGAAAGAGCACTCGTTAATAAAGCTAACTGGAGTATAGACCTCCTAGAAAAGGATGTAAAGCTCATTGATGAACAGAATTGATCTTGATCGGTCCGGATGTCAAAATTTTACTCCGGCAAATTAAATATTTGTTATAACTAAGAACAAGACATCGAATAGATTTTCAAGAAACGCTGGAGGCCGGGCCAATAAGCAAATTTTTTGTTTGACTAAAGCATTAAACAATATTAATTTATTAGAATCTAATCTATATTTTAAACGAGGAGATTTAGGTTGTGGGGAATTATAAGATGAAAAGGAAATTTGCTATCAGGTGATGAAATCAAAATGAGGTAATGATCATTGCCACATGTAAATGACAAAGTTTGCCAATTAACAATAGAAGCCAGATCAGGAGTGCAAATAAATAAATTTACATAATATTATTACCTTTAATACAGATTATAAAAAAATCACTAGAATGACTAGGAATGGATATATTTTTAAAGGGTAAATTACTCAGAACTAAAATGCTACAACGCTGTAGCCATCATGTCTATCTTCTCTTATACAAAAACATTTAGGAATTCTAAAATGATAGTCGAGTTTCAACCATGTTTCTGAAAGAGCAATTATAATTGGACTATATTTATTAACAAGGTATATTAAATAACTTTTCTTATTGTTTACACTCCAACAATTCCATGGGATTATGTTTTTGTAATAAATTAATAAAATCTGTTTTAATGCGGAATCAAACCACGGTCTAAATGTTTTGTCAGTTAGTCAAGACTTATAAACAGAACTGTGATAGTACAATGTATATTTATTTACCTTCATTTTGTTGTATGAAGTTGGATTTATGTGCTTCTCGGTAAGTTTTGGCGCTTCTTGCTCTGCCACCAAATCCATTGACTGTATAAAGTCTCTCAATATATTCCCAGTCTGCCCTTTAGTTGCCAATAAGAAGAGGTTTATTTGAAAATTATGGCAAAAACATTTCAATAAATGAGGTACATCATAGATATGGTACAATTGGTTCTGGCCGATATTATAACAGATATCATTGGTATATTTGTTGGTATGTGAGAGTTCAGCATTAGAACCTGATATTAATGACTTAATAGCAGCAACATTGGCAGAACCTTGGTCACTGATTGTAGCTCTTACTATGAATCCAGATTTAAAAACTGCTTATGCTATTTCTTTAATAATATTCTTTAAAACAAATGTTTTAACCCCATCTCGAGCAAAATAAAATGCAATTGGTATTTTCCAAGGAGAAAACAAACCCCATAACATAAAAACTAAAGCTTTATCAGCTGCATTGTTAGTGCGTTTGCCAGAACCTATATCTTCAAACCTTCAATGACCCCAGTAAAGAAAATAAAATTTAAGTGTTTTTTAAGACATTTCATCAAACTTTAATGTGCATTGCCTGTCTATTGCGGGTTTATTCAAGGCAGCGTCTGCCAAATGCTGAAATATAAAGTCATTAATACCAGGCCTCAAAGGAATATTGCTTAAGAGAGAATTAATTCGAGATTTACATGATAATGCCAAATGTTTACGTAAAAATCTATAGAACTTAGGGCTTAACCTATATAATGACAAAGCAGACTTTCTGAATCTGTGTAACGGCGACCTTATAATGAATTACCAGTCAAACGTAATTGTGAAACTACTAATAACTTCCCATATGTACTTACTCAAAATGTTTGGTTTTTTCAAAAACAGCTTTGGTTTTGGAACATGAAGGTCAAATTTAGTCTTTAATTACAAGAGACGTAATTTATTTTTTAAAATGTGAATTGAAGAGCGTAAAATTCGTTTACGAGGGATACTTTCATTGGAATTTAATCTGCGCTGCAAGTTTTTAATTTTTGCTCATTACACACACAACCAAAGAGTAAAGAACCGTGAAGCTAAGCACCAGACTAGGCACGAGCCACATTATAATTCTTTATTCTCTTTGGAGCCACCTCTCATTTTTTTTTTTTATTTATTTATTACGGCTCGCCACCTCTCATAAATGTTCAGTGTTGCCTAAGTTGTCAACTCTTAAGTCAAGGGGATAAAATTAGGGGATGAAAGTATATATAAATATTCTTAGATTTTCGACTGATTGAACTGAAATTAAAGATTGGAGCTACTATAAGAAAGACGTTCGCTTAAATAGGATTTTGATAAATTCAACCCCCATGGCGATAAAATTACTTTGAACCTATCAGTACCGGGAAAATATGTAGCAAGACTTTTATCATACAGTAGACTTTTATCCCGGAAAACTCCTTCACGTGGGCGAATCCGAGAGCAAAAGCTAGTAATTACTAAAAGCATAATTTTCCAATATTTTTTTTTAACATGGTACATAGATTAATTTTTCTAGCGACCTTTTTTTTCACATTATAACTAAATAATTTTATTTTTCTTTAAACATTTTCGATAATAAACATTACTATTTTAGCCGAAAATAAGTGCATGATATACATAACAAAATATGTATAAAGTTTTATTAGATTTCGTTTTTCTTCTTCGAACTGTTCCAAACAAATCCAGTGACAAAAACCACCAGACAGTAAAGTTAATATTACTCCATTAAAAACGAGTGTAAATCATTAGTTGCAGGGTAAATTTACTAAGTTGGCAGCATTGGCAATGTGGTCTGTCATTGTTCTGAGACTCAGCTCGCTAGCAACAGATACTGAATTCCATGGATCCGAGTTCTACAGATTAAAATCATTGATTTATCTATTTATTAATAATTGAAGATCGTCAATATAAAAATCGATATTATATACTGTGTACCATTCTAGCAATAATTACTAAAATAAATTTTTGATTAATATTATTTCAGTTATTGAATGTAGAATCAATACAATTCAATTTATATACGAATATTTTTCTATTGTTAGACGGTCTTAGATTTACAGTTAAAAACGGAATCTTTGAATATTCTGGGCTGGAACATCGTTTTCATTTATCGATATTTTTGAAATCGACTTTGTCTCATTACTATCATAAAAAAATACGTGAAAAGTGATGGCACTCTTATAAATTTCGAATATATGAATATGTATGCATCACTTTCCATCAACTTATCCTAGATGTTAAAACGTAATAACTTAAGCAGGAAAAATCCTATTGCAGTCGCTTGTATAATTTCCTAGAATCATTCGAATGGATCGAAACATTCATGACGCACATCACTAAGAAAAAAAATCAGTCAATCTATTTTATTCTATATTATCATTATGTATATCTATGTACCTTTATAAATAATAGAGTATTGTGACTCGTGAGAGTATTAATGTTCTGTGATTGTGACTGGGAATCCATATATATTATAATTCTCTTTGCTGGGAATATTCTTCATTATATGGAATAATAAATGATATTACGGTTCGGCATTTTCGTCTGTTTCAGACAATTTAATCTTTGTGTCTTGTCCTTGAACTTCTTTCGAAGTTTAGATTAAAATCTTACATAGTAAATGGCTTACTCTACGGTCAGTACCATTAGGACGTAGTCTAAGCCCTAAAGTCTTTGGTCTTCATTCTACTATTAATTACAGACTACTTAGAAGACTTAATGTTTTATTCATTAGCTGGCCATGCAGGACGTGGTGGTTATAATATTCTGTTTGATGCAAGACTAGTGAACTGTGCATTGATTTGTGCCGTCGATTTTTCGTTTTGAATTTCGACCTGTACAGTAAGGAAACAGTAGTTTGAACTTTGATGCCGATATTTGGAAGCGAACAAGTGTTTATTAGATTTATGGTTAGATTTTTCTTTTATACAATGGATTGTATTTGTCGTCCAATGGTGCCCATGCTAGGCTTTACTACGAGTTTACAGTATAGAGCACAAACCCCTGGCATGACGTGACATTCGTTTTCTTGGAAGACTCCCGTAATGAAATGCATTGGTCTCACTGAGGTTGGTCCTGCAGTCTAAAGTCTAATCTTAGTTTAGAATTGTAAATTTTTAGTTGGTTATGGTTATTCTGTATGACGAACAAACTTGTTGGTGTCAATAATATAACTGAAGTTTGGTTCTATAGTGTTTTTTTTTTGTATTTAATATACTGGAGATAGTGAATTTATTTAAAGTGTTTTGGGGTATTTCACATTATTTTATTTAGAAAAACATTATTAACACATTTTTTTGTGACTGGAATCTAGGTATAAGTGTTGCTTTTTGGTCTTTCACAGTTATTGTACAGGTTTTATTTTTTTCATTAAAGAATTGTCCCAAGATAAAATGGTTTTAAAGTTGTCACAATTACACTGATCTAGACTAGTACATCAAAACATGCTAAGTATTTGAGGATTCTATATTGGGTCCATCACCGGTCAAATTGTTCATCAATTTGGGCTTAGTCATTTAAATTTGGTTGTTTTTCATCACTTGAATTTGGTATTACAATAAACTTGTATATATATTTGCTATAATTTAATACTATCTGGTAGTAAGATACTAGTCATTTTGGTTATTGTATAACTGAGGGATGTAATTGCAAAACTCTCTAAATCATCCTGAAAATTTTTTTCACAATAAGATTGTATTGAATATGTTGTGGCAAACTTAATAAAAATGATAATATTAGATATAAATTTGTATGTATGTCATGGTAATACTAAAAACATGAAAAATCTAAAATATTTATGAGCATTTTCAATAAAATTAAAAAATATAATTTGCAAGCAACTTGCAATTATAGCAGATTTTTAGAATGGTCATACCATAGAGTGGTGTCTTTCAACGTGTGGGTTGCAACCCCCTGGGGAGTCAGAAAGAAAAGTTAATTTCAAAAGAAAATCTGGGTCATAAATAAATTCAGAGTATTTCGACTTAGTCTGCTGTAAATATATTAAAAATTCAGCTCGGAGTGCCATTACTCTGGTCAGTACTTTGCCTCTCGACAACCACCTAACCTCTGTATGGTAAAATAAAATTTGGTGGAGTGCTCCCATATCTTCACAAATAATCCGAAAGAATCGTGTCTGCAATTCTTATTCTTTAATTGAATTTACAATTTTTATAATATGTAGAATTTGACTCTATTCATGTGGCAAGGTTTTGGCCGCAAGCTCTTGGCGATGACGAAAGCAATGCATCCAAGAAGCGTTTGGCATTTTTTCTGTCAATCTAGCAGTAACTCCACTCTTTGCATCAGTCATAGCTTTTAGTACATGGTATGCGAGGCAGATTTTCTACATAAATATAATATTTTAGTAAAGATAAATTTCTCCATTCTTGTCCCAAATGCTTTGCAGTAAATTGGTCACATCATTGACTTTTTTTTCTGTGTGTAAAATATTAGGGCATATGGTCAGAGGGGTAATCATTGTTGTTGGTGATGAATTAAATGACAAGAATGCCAATTTTTAGTTATTCGTAACCGCGACCGAAAGGCTTGCGTAGACGCTTGCAGCCCGGCGCAAACTGCCGACCCGCGGGCGGGCCTTCTACCCCCTCACCCCGCATTACCCTTCGTTCGCCTTAGGCGTCGACACAACCCTCCGGCAAACGGCACGTTACGTTTAATATATCAAAATATTACATTTATAATTAACAATTGTAATTTTTTTATTTTTCTTGGTTTAATTTTTTTGCTATTACATTTAATTCTGTAGATCCCTTCTCCTTGTAGGTAAGATATTTTCGGTTTTAGTACGCGTATGGAAAAATCGTTTACTTCTCGAGAATGGAAAATGCTAGGATGACGTAGGTTTTATAACTGGCTCGTAAGCAGCTTTCCAATCGTAGACTGGTATCGTTGTCAGATTAATGCATGTTCCATTTCCTGCAATACCTCCGTGTATTCATCTTGCCTTAACTAAATAAAAAACTTGGACTAACTTGTGTTAGGGCACTAAGGGGGATATCTTCAATGAGTTTTCTTTATTGATTGTTTCAAGTGTTGTTTATTTCGTGGATTTTGATTTTACAAATTTGATGTGCAACCGCCTTCCGATACTTAGAACACAAGAGAAAAAAAAAATGGTGCGCAATCATAGACGACACAAAATATTAACATAGAATTACTATTGATCTATGGACGTAAAGTTGTGACCACAGCGCCAATAGATGTCACTGTAGTCCGCAACAACTTGATTATAAATAAAATTTCTAAAAAATAAATAACTTAAAATTAAATAATCGTTAATAATCGCGTACTTTAGGACATCTTCAATCAGTCTTATATTTCAAATAGTGCCAGTAGTTCATCGACGTTTAAAAATTGTCTTCTTCCATTTTTAGTAATCTCAGGAGCTGGTAAGCCTTAAATTAAATTGTTAAAATATACATCCGATAAGTCATTCTCCACCAATTTAACCCTTCTTTGCAAGATTTTTTCTATTTTTTTTAAATAAATCATGTCATCAGGTGATGTAATTAATGCCCTAGATTAAAGGAAAAATATTTAAAAAAATCCTAGTGTAAATAAAAATATGTATTATGTAAAAAACAATATGATGGAAATTTACATCATCATGCATTGTCACATATTTAGCTCAGTACTAAACAAATAAAAAAATAAACTTAGTTTACTCAATCTTCTTTATTCTTTATGATAATTTAAAAAACAATTATTATTCTTATTTATGCACAAATTGACGCCACATTTATTACACGAAATTGTGGAATAGCCTTTACATTTGGGAAATTTGCACCGGAGTGACCCACCTACTTGTGGCCAATGTTTAGCACCATCTTTTCTTATGTCTTTTGGAGGTGGTGGAGCTGGAGAACCTTTCCTTTTTTTTTATTGTAATTCTTCTTCTAATACACTGGTACTAGAACGCACTCTTTTAGCTTGTTTCGTGGTTCCTCTGTTGCATAGCACAAAGGCCAATTCATTTCTAAATTGGCTCATTGTAAGCAGTCTCTTTTTAGGTTCACCTCTTTCTTGAGCATTTTTTATAAACAATCCCAGAGGTTATATTAATAGCTAGATCAAATAGATGAAAAAAAATACGCAAATACCACTTTTTAGACCTAATTTTTATATGATTTCTGCCCAAAAAGCTATCCATGAGATCTACTCCTCCCATATGTTTATTGTACTCTTGGACAATGAACGTGCAAGTAATATCAATTTTTCCTTTTATTATCCTGTCAAATCTATTGACTTTAGTTACAGGCAATGCGCCACAATAAGAAGATAATAGAGTTACTATCTTATTATCTTTCCAAGCCACACAACTCAAATCTATACCATCATGCACAGACACTCTTTACTCAAAACTACCTCTGGGCACAGATTTTTTTATGAAATTTTTCTTCTCTGGAGGTTTATTATTTGGTATCCTGTTTTGTTGCACAGTTCCCACTGTGTGAATTCCTGATTTAGCTAAAAAAAACTACCAATGGCAAAGAGGTATAAAAATTATCAAGGTATATGATGTGGTTTTGCTTTCTTGGCCCTTCTCGAAGCAAACGAACTACAACATTTCCTGTTGCACCAAGATCTGGTTCATCTCGGAGTTTCTCTGTATTCTCTTGTCCAGAACATACCTCAAACTTGTGGGCATATCCTATCAAATCACAGAGAACATATAATTTGAAGCCCCATTTATGGGGCTTAGAAAAAATTACCGTCGTAATTTTTTCTACTCCTGCGTAAGTATATTGGAAATTCCTCTCGCTCCGTACTTTAACCATAACGTGTACTCCGTCTTCTATTTTCGTGGGATGAATGTCCTTAGGCTGGAGTGTATGTTGAGAAGTATCAGAGACGACATTTGGAGCAGTATAATCTCTAGTTTTAACCGATCTTCATCAGATGATCCTTCCGGCCTATACACTGTACCGCCGAGGCATCCCAATTTTGTTCGTTATATTAGCAAGAGAAAAATCCTCTACTTTTAAGTTGTATCGTCATCTTTTTCGTCAGCGGACTAGTCCACAGTATATCCATTGTTGGCTTGAGTTTCAGACTGAGGGCAAAACTTTTAGGGACATGACAAGCACAGAATGGTTCACAAAAATAACTTAATAGCTTGTGGTTTAAGATTCCATAAATTTCTGAGAATATTTTGTGGATTTGCATAGTTCCTCTAAGAGCCATATTGTTAGTTGCTGCTATTTCCTATGTCTTCGTCTGTTATCGTAAAAAGTTTAATTTTGTTGATATCTTGAAGTTTGATAAAGAATAAGAATGCATGTGCAATATCTTTATCTTTTGGCTTAGCGTTTTATAGTTCCACGATATTTTACTAAAAGAGATTTATTCAAAAAAACCTGTTCGCCAGTAATCTTTTGCTTATATCCTCCCTCAGTCCCGACTCGGGACCTCCGAGTCAAACATTCTTAACCGATTTTCATGAATTTTTTGAATGGTTAACTGTTAGGGTCTCATATCACAATTGATACCTTAGGTCTCTAAATATCAGCCTGGGCTAAGAATTAAAAATTTTTACCAAAATGATAGTAATTTATTTATATAAAAAGATTTGTCCCTCGATAAGCTGCAGGTTTGCAGCTTACGGAGTCTTATTACATCGTTTCCTGAATCCTTAAAGCCAGTTAATGCTAGCCATTTTTCGTTGTGGACAAACTTGAGGAATGTTGAGATTATGAAACCTTGCCATCTCATAAGCTAAATGTCTTGTGTCGACGATGTTGAGACTAATAAAACCAATGAGTTGTCGTTTGAGAATAGAGTATTTTATTACTTATATATATATATAAGACAAATTCCTCAGTATGTTTGTTTGGAACTTCAAACAATAAATTAAAAATATTGCGTTGCTCTTAAACCAAAGTTATTTTATTTAGTAATTAGGTACATATACATTACAGTAATTACACTATATAAACAAAATCACACAATCTTAAACCAAAGAAACGACGGTTAAAGATAATTATTTAAGTTGTCAGTTTCTTTTTACAATATTCTATGAAATTATATTTTCTATCTATTTGCTGAATCACTTTACGTCAAATGTCAACAAACCATTTTACCGACAGTGTAGGTCGCCATAGCACCATCTATGACCTATTTAAGAACTTAAAGGATTTACAGACAAGGGTATGTCATTTACATATATAATAACTATATTATTGAAGAATCGTATAGATTTATAAGATCCATATATTTATTATTACTGATAGGAATTGAACGCACTTAAGTTTCGTGTACGACTGGAATATTGTAATTTCAGGTCTCCTTTCGAGGTACAAGGGTCATGCACACATGAGATAAAGAATATTTGTATCTGATTTTATTGCTCTGAGTTTCATCGACATAAACTTGTTATATACCTGTCCAAGTAACTTTTAACTGATCATTAAAATCTAACTAACAACTGTTTACTTCTATGTCCTCATAAGAATAATCTGTTAATTTAGCCCAAATTGCAAGTCATTTCCATTCATCTGGTGTGTAAATTGTTTTATGCTGAGCAGCCTTTTCTGTCACACTGTACAGAATCCCCCTCGTTTTGGGCGTGTCCTTTTTTAAGGAATCTATGTTATAGTTATATTCTTTTGCTACATGAGCATACATATTAAATACTATGCGATTTCGATTCTGGCTAGCACAAATGTTTGTGCAGAGTCACAACTCTTTCACACCTTTCGATTCAAACTCCTTTATGAAGTCGTATTAGGGGAGAGTCAGCTAGCCACGGACATATAAATAAAACTCTTTTTTTTTTCAATGGACAGAACAAGATACTTATTTAGGCTAGATGTTAAAAAAGTCATCTAACAAGTATTTTAGGATAAGTAACAATCAAGTAATGGCTTTATCTTAGCTCTAATCAAGTCTTATATGTACAGTCTTTAATTTTGGTCAGCAATTTTTTTGGCGAGTAGCCCCGGACATACATATTAGCTATGGCCAAGACGTTCTTAAGGATCAATATCTACGCATGTTTCATGCGCCCAATCTTAACGTTTATTATATCGTATCCAGTTTTCTTCGAATGTTTCACTGCAAATGATGCGACGGGTTACCTGATCTCTTGACAAATCTTAAATTTTTTGTTAGGATTTTTTTTTGACTGTTTGCACCTTTCTTTTTGTTCTGTAATGCTTTAGGTTTGTTACTAGAAATCACGTTTTTCTCCACCAAAGTATTTTTGAATGAAGAAGATATGAGAATTACGCTCTTTTGTGTTTTTCGTGCACGCGTCGTGAGTCGTTTCTTGGATGCGGCATGAAGAGGAGATAATTGTTTTAGTAATCAAAGAAGTTCGTACATACCCAGACCGGTTTTTTTGTAACTACGCGAGAATGGCAGTGCAATCGTTTGATAACCTTTAAAAAAAATAAGAAACTGAAACGAGGGCATTGATACTCCTACGCTAGATTGTGTGACTAAAAAACTGATGATTACTTTGAGGTGGGAGTAGAAATGAAAATTGCTGTTAATTGTTAATAATATTTATTAATTATTTCTTACATTTATGCTAATTTATTTTCCTGAAATAGTTCTAGTAATTCAGAACTCTGTGACGTATCTGTTACATTTGTGTTAGATGGAGATAACTCTTCAGTACAAACAGTTTTGTCTTGCCCGTCTGGAACAGACGTGGAATATGCTCGGCGGGTTTCAGTGCTCGAGGTTTCTGGCCAATAATTAACTGTCTTTATTAATTAAACAAAACGGTAAAGAACATAACGAATATAATAACTATTTCAGTCTTACAATTAATAATCTAGTAACTTAAAATGACTACTTCAGTCCCAAGAAAAATGATAAATAATTTTACTACTTCTATTTTTTAACTATTATTAAATAAATGTTTATTTTCTTTGACTGAAAGTCACTTGAAAGTTACTTAGTTGTTCTCCTTTGTTTGTAAGGCTGTTTTCATTTCATCAGCTGTATGTTTTCTGATTTTATGAGGCATTGCATAACGAGCCATCCTGAAAAAAAAAACTACCGATAATTATATTTTAGTAAGTTTTCTGGGATTAAATTTATGTGTCAATATTAGTGTAGTACACAGTGGCTCATGAGCATGAGGCAGTGGCCTCAGTCTCACAAAAATCCTTAAGGAAGAGGAATTCTTAATACTTAAATACTTATGAATACAATAAAATCACATTTTGTACTTAGACATTATTTACTTTTACCTGTGCTTTTACATTCTTATTTTCTTAAAATAATTTGAGGTACAATCAAAAATATTTTTTGTCAATGTTTTATTATAGAAATACCTATTCAATTTTAATTTATAAAATTACAAGTAATGGTTATGAACATATTTTTTTGGTATTTTGACTATTTCTCGTTGGTTGTGGATTTTTGACTCGGGGTGGTAAGAGCAGAGCTACCATAACCGCAGTACAAAGCTACAAGAAAATGGTGCTAAGAGATTGTTCATCAGTTTGAAGATACAGATTTGCATTGACAGATTTATGCTTTTCATGTTATGCTATCGTTTAGATTTTCCGGCTCATGTTAAAGTTAACATATTTATTAGTGCACAACTCACATTCTCCATAAGCACATTGTTAACGCACAACATAATAAAGTAGGGCTTGGTAATATTGATTTATTTACGTTTTCCTTTGGTTACAATTACATATAAGTTCGGCATAATTTTGCGTGTGCCAAGCCGCGCGGTGTTATCGTGCGGGCGTTCGTGGGCGAGTGGCGAGGCGGCGCGGCCGGGCGAGCGCTGTAGCAGGCGCCCCGCACCCCTCGCGGTGCGCTCTCTCCCCGCTGCCGTGCCGCATCCCCGCGAGCCCCTTCGGCGGCGAGCCGCGGCGCTGGCGCGTCACGCGACACACATGTCATAGATTTTAGATCACAAACCACTATTATGTTGCTTGTGTTCATTGGTGCGTATAGTCTATGTATTTGGGTACTGGTGCAGGAGAGATAAATACTAAGTCCACGATTCAAAGTTATATATATTTTTGTAATAAGTAGGTACTACACTCACACAAGGGTTCGGTAACGGGTCTAAGCAACGACTGCTTGATACAAAATACATGTGGGAACAAACCGGCGCGTATATTTCTCAGAATATTGCTTCGGCATTGCCATCACACCACCATACCTAATGATTCATCGAGATCTTTTGTTGATGTTAATATAAGTATATTGTTTTTCGACTTTTGGTGGCAATATATAAAAGTGTCTGTCTCTTGTAACGCAACATAATATAGTAAGTGCAGATCGACTGATACTAATGCTTCTTCTCTTATTTACTGTTGTTTTTCCTGTTCCTTTAACGTACATATTATTACCACAGGTATTTAATTGCATCCATATTCTCCTGTGAAGGATTGGTTCCTCCCTTAACCCTTAATTTGGCAGAATTTTTTTTTTTACATAAACCGATTTTTTTATTGAAGTCGGGTTTAAGACGTTTTAAGGCATTACAAAAAAATACGAAAAAATATCTTTACGTTTCAGTTTTCCTGAAAACTCATGTATGACACAGCATACATTGCCAAGTGAATAGAAAACCAAGGGATCAAAGTCGTGTATGCTGGGATATACATTGCCAAGTGCGGTGACTAATGAAATACCGACGGAAGTGAGTCCTAAAACTTATGAAATTTCGACGGGAGTTTATCCAGGAGCAAAAAAATACAAAAGATAGTAATAGTATAAACGTTTATTGAACTGAAATGACTAATTTACGCCTTTACATGGTAATCTAATTGACAGTTTCTGGGATTCTTCCCTGTTACGAAACATAGCCGCACTTTGCATTTCATGCACAATACAGTGGTAAGCTTCTGACATAGCTTGCACCTGCCTTGAGTGGTCATTATCATAAAATGACCAATGGCATCGTATGTTAACGATTCCACTGGGTTAGCTGATGGCACACCTTTTCTGGCTTTGTCATTTTTATCAGCACGACCAAATTTTTTCAGGCCTTCGTATATTTCGTACCTAAAATCTTTTAGGGGTATATATTGCTTGCTTGATTGAGCTTGATCCCGCCTATATAAAAGCCAGGCATTATTTATGCATATGTCAAGTATTTGAACAAAAATACCTATGTACCAACGCCTACTTTTAAATGGTGTTTTATAGAGAGATATAAGCATGTCGGCTAAGTCGACTCCCCCCATATGTTTATTATACTCCTTGACTATTTGGGGACAGTCGACATCGATTTTGCTTTTTGTCTCCTTACAGTATCTTTTCATTTTTTCGACAGGTTCTACGCCTACATATGAACTAATTAGGGTAACAGGTTTGTTATCGTTCCATCTCACTACCGATAATCTATTTTTGTTGCACACTACTTGTGAATAACTTCCTCTAGGCTTCTTTTTCATCTCTTTCTCTGAAGGCAACACTTTTTCTGCTCCTCTAAGTCTATTGTTTCTTATAGTCCCCAAACCAAATATACCGTATTCTTCGCGTAGAATGTAAAACAGCTCAGGGCAGGAAAAAAATTGTCACAGAAAACAAAAGCCGGTTTGAATTTTATGCTTTGACATAAAGCGATTACAATTCGTCCTCCGAAACCTATAGAAGCTTCCTTATCTGAAAACGTGTAAAATCTGAATGTATCTTCGCCACCATAAAGAAGAAAAATCATATACCATGCCTGAGACTCCGGCGCGGACATAATTTTTGAAACCCCACTTGTTGGGTTTGTCCTTCATATATTGACGGCGTTTTCCAGCTTTGGTTCCTTTATACGGAATCATCATCTCGTCTATACTAAACTTCCGTTCATTTTCCTGTGCTAGACAATTTTGTCTTACTTTCTGCACAAATGGCCTCACTTTGTAATATCGGTCGGAATCCTGTATATTATTGTCAACGAAGTGCAAATTGCGACGTATTTGTTGATATCGTTTTAGTGTCATCAAATCTGCTACTAAGTTATACCTGTATCGTAAACTCCAAAAGTCCGTATATGCTGGCATATTCACGACCCCCATTATAATATGTATGGCTAGAAAATCGCGAAGCTCATCTTCCGTCAAACCAAGTGAACGTCCAGTGTTTCCTATTGAGTAAGAATTTGTTTGCTCTACGAATCTGTTAGAATGTCTGGCGAACAAAATTTATAAAAATAATCCATCGCTGATATATCCGGAACATCTGTATAATTGGAGTCTTCTTCTATAATAGCTCTGTGTCGAAAAACGGCTTTTTTCCACTGATAGTTCAAAGTAAATTTTTTCATTAGTCTCGGTCTTTTCAGGACAGGAACGGTGGGCTGACGACGTCGGGATCTGGTTTTTGGATTTGGTGGATTTACTGGAGTAAGAGGAGTTGTTGGGAGTGACGGAATATCACTCAGCACCGGTACTTTATTGCAATTTGGTTCTAAAGACGGACTTGAATATACTGTTTGAAAAATAGGCGTAAGTGGAACATTGTCGCTGTTGTAATGTTCGTCATCATCTAAAATGTTTAGTCTTTCCAAGGAAGAATGAATAGAAGGTGCTGGAGAAGAAAATGAAGAAAGCGGGGTGCGTACACGAAATTCCTCTTCGACATCTGAGCGCTCGCTATCGTCAGAGGGTGCATTTTCAGCAGGCACAAGAGCTAATATTCTACCACCTCGAGTTAGTAGCGTTTGCTGGCAACAAAGAAACAAAAAAACATGCTTCAACCAAAAATAAAAAGCAATCCCAAATCACAAATACATGCGGTATCTTGCAAATTACAAATAAAGCATTTCATTACAAACTTGGCAATGTATGCTGTGTCATACAGATAAAACGAAGGGTCTTTCATTACGAATTTGGCAATGTATGCCACAGCATACATCAGTTTACCGACCAAAATAAACTCAAAACACAAAGTCACCATACACAAAAACATATCAAATCCATTCGATTATACTGTTATGCATAAAATATAGTTCATAAAAACACCACAAACCATGTCAAACCAAGTTAAAATAATATAAATACCTTAGTCAACACAGATGAGCTACGCCGGGCCGCCATTTTCGAGACCGAATGTCAAAATAAGTGTTGCCAGAGACGTGTTTTATTTTTCCTTATAAAAATAATTAGTATTGCAATGAATTAAAATGATTTGTGACACAGACATTTTTATTATACTATGTCAAATATTTTTACAAAGTTAATGTATGCCAGTACATACACTGCCAATTTAAGGGTTAAACATTTAACTTGCCAAAATTATTTTTTTCAGAGTTCTTTCTTAAATTGTTTCTGCACAATATCGAGCTCCTTATCAGTCCAGCGAATATGAAGTTTCTTCCATCTTTGTTTTGAATCTGGTGAATTATATATGGGTCAACTTATCGGGTATATATTTATTTAAACAATTTTACAATTATATGGGGTGTATTCATAACAATAATAATCGGTAATTAAGGTCGGCAATTACAAAGGTGAGCCAACGGGTCACGTTCGCGCGCGCGTCCTCCCTTAAACACAGCCGGCTCGGCACTGCGGGAGCGCAGGACGCCGACATGGACGCAGCCCGTAGGCGCGGTGCGGTAAAGGCGTTCGCGGGGCCGACGAGTTCGGTGCCGAAACAACGGCCCCAGCTATAGGGCGCGCTATAAACTCTTCTATTTCTATTGTAATATCTTCCTTTTTAACTTCAAAGCTAATATTCATAGCTAATTAAACGTAAAATAAAGATATATTTATTTTGCAAATATAGGTAAAAATAGATGACCATATATGAGATTCTTTAAAACAATATAATTAAAAAAAACAAAACAAAATTACTTGTCATTATTATATGTTATAAGCAGTCGTATGAGGATTTCGGAGTTCAAAGAATGCACGCCTTACCTTCTCAGTGTTTAACTTTTCCCCATATTAATGGCAATATAGTACTAAATTTGGTCAATTTTGAAGTCGCGTCGCACGTACAGGAAGTTATTATAAGATGATTAAAAGTGGCACTAAGGCACACAGGAATCCGTCGCGTAAGTGCATTATTCGCCGGTCACCCGACACGCTCCCACGCCACGGCACGGCAGGGTCGCTATGAGGTGTGGGGTGCGGGGAGATGCGAGTAAAATGACACAACCGTTCTGGACAACGTACTGATTTATTCTGTCTATATGCTATGTACCCCACTTCACCGGACTAAGACTGATCTGTAATAGTGGTTTTATTAACAGTAAGCTGTAAATGTTTCAATGACTCCCTGGTCCATTGATTGAAGCAAGCTGGTAGTGATTGGTGGCAAAAATACAACTTCCACCTGTGGATCGAAATTAATTATAGTTTTGGGATGACCTGGTGCATTGTAAATTAGTAAAATCACCTTATATGTTATGAAATAATATATAGTATTATTAAATCTTATGTATGTAGTTATGTTACCATTATTACATAAGAAAATTACAAAAAAATATATGAATATATACGTCCGTCACAGTTTGGGGCGGGTTATCACCTATACCAAGCTTGGAGAATATTTTGTATTCAAGAACCGAGACAAATAACCTTCTTTAAAAAGTCTTTGTTAACAGAGTCAACTGATGAAAGTAAGTCACCATCGTATTCATTAATAAGGCATCTAGACTTCAGCTCTATTAAAATATTTTCTAATTTTGCCATTTTCTTGTGCAACCTTGCCTTTCTTATACTTTGTAGCCATATATCGTGTTTTCAAATCCTGGCATACCAAATAGAAAAGGTTTTGATGTTTCTGCATCAAATCATGTTTCTTATCGAGAGCAGTAATTTAATATCCTTTTGAACCTCCTTATTAAATAAAACGGGAACCCCCCGACCACGCTTGCCTCTAATGAAAACTCTTCTAATTTTTTGTTGTAAGTCCTTTTCTGACACAGTAAGAGTCCGGCGGATCTCTTCGTACTTATCAGAAGCAATATCACATTCCAAATAGCCGTGAACTTTAATTCTTTGAAGTTCTCCAGGCATGCGTCCGTTAAGTAACAAAACTACAATAGACAGTCTGTAATAGTTGTATATAAGTCAAAACGTTAAATGAACCTTCTTTGATTTTATTCGCAGGTTCTTCGGATTATTTTTCGAGGTATTATTTCAGAATTTTTTAGTCGTTAGCCAAAGGGA
The DNA here is from genome assembly GCF_014839805.1 of Manduca sexta. Classification (NCBI taxonomy): domain Eukaryota; kingdom Metazoa; phylum Arthropoda; class Insecta; order Lepidoptera; family Sphingidae; genus Manduca; species Manduca sexta. The sequence continues at coordinate 10,458,382 of NC_051121.1, read as the reverse complement.
CTATAGTTACTTTATTCCACTTATTTGTGTTTAGATCAGATGCTGCTTGGCTGAATACATCAAATTTCCAATTTGAATCTAAATTTTTTATTCAAGTGTTCAGGTCTGCCTATACTTCTGCAATGTGTAGTATACACAGAGTAGTAGAAGTAGTAGTAGCAGAAGTAGAGTAATCTAAGCAATAAAAAAAAATCACTTCGAACAGAGTAGAGATACGTTTATTAAGTTTTTTTCCCAGATTTTAATTTTGTGAGCTGTTAATTTAATACCCCTGTAATTTTCGTACTATGTTACATAGCCATTATTTTTGGAAAATGGAAGCAGAAAGCTTTCGCGCCATGATTTTGGCATGCGCTTGGTAAACAGAATGGTATTCTCCAACTTCAGAATATTCTTCGTCATCACTTTCTGTTTCATTTGTTTCCACAATGTCTTCTATCTTTAAAGGTGTATGATCCCCAATGAACCCTAGTGGTTTTAAATATTCATCTAAGACCCAATCGCAGTTCTCAGGTTGAAGTTCCATGCGGGTTTCATACTGGATCCATTGCATTAAGCCATGTGGAATTTACAAAATTAGTTTGTAAATGTTTTTGTATCAATAATATATTCACCATGGTGTTATAGTGTTGGAGTCAAAGCCTTTTTTTTAATAATGTTCGCTGTCTTCTTTGGCTGAGTGTTTTTTAGAATAAGGCGATATCTCGCATCATTCGCTTTGGTGCAGTTCTTGATGCCATACATACTAGCGGTAAATTCTTGAACCGTGTCAATTTTTTCAATGAAAATATCGGCTACATCTGTTAATGATGTAAAAACTGTTTGATAACTTTCATTTTTTTAAAATATCTTAAAAGGTTTTACATTTGCTTTTAACCGCACTACCGTATATCTGTTTTGTTCATTCTTATTTCCTCTGCAATTAACAGTGTCGAATATATTTCAGATGAATCGGATTTTAAAACATGTAAATTGCACATATAAGTTATTGTTTTCACCATCCAATATAAAGGGTGTCTAGTGGAAAATCAATTATAATATTATATTGAAAAAAGAAACTTCAACTCATCTTTTTATTTATGCAAATTAAAGTGTGCGGATGCGGATATTATTTATTAAAAATAATGTATTCTTAATCACTTTAATTTCTGTTTAAACAATCTTGCGATGGGACTCTTAAATAAGCTAACACGCAAGAACAAAACGAAGTTTCAATGGCAGTAACTTCTACCTATATTGTGAAGCACTGCACATGCAACAATAGTCCTCCTAGCTGTTTCAATATCCCCATACATTCCCCTTAGTAATCAGCGGAAACGTTGTTTCCACAGACCAAAGCGTCTTTTAATAGTATTCCTAAAGCAAAGGTGGCCCCTGTTGTATCTTCATTCCATTTGGTGAACAGGTATCTTGTACAAAGATTGCTACTGTTATCTAAGGTGCGTCTCCACGCAGCCGCATGTTTGACGAGCTTGTTTCATCCGAGCATGGCTATGTACAAAAAACAACGTATCGGATGCGTATACTCACTATCTTCAATGACTTTATTCACCTTCGACATTCGTCATCCATGTGGCGCAACGCTTTACAATTAATATGCACTTGGTATGAACTCTGGGGCCGGCCCCGTGGTAACGGCGCGGTCGGGTGTTGTAGGTATTACGACAGCTTAATTTTTTAGTTCCGCCAATGAGTCCTAGGCGAGTGTCACTCTCTCTGACAAATGATTAATGTCATTAACCGTGGCACGCGGTAAAAGTTTGCATATACGGCGATGCAGGAGGACGTATACCATGGCCACCTTCATGGCATGGCACTACCTATGATAATCGAACTAGCAGGGACCGTACTTTGCATACACAAACTTCGGCACTTTGTTCGTACGCGAATATTACCCGTAGAATCCGGTGTGCGGGTCTTTGCGCGCCGTAAGCAGCGCGCAATCGCACCAAGCCGTCCAGACACGTGCTGATGCATGGCCGGGCGTCGCGCAATCACAATGCCGTGTCGCAGGTCAACAACTCAGGAACGCCGCTTAAGGCGTGCTCGTTGGACACGGCGGCGCACTCCTTGTAAATTTCCACAGCACCTATGAACGCCTCCAGCACTTCGGGGTCGCGCGAGAATCCGTCGAATTTCGCCGTACATTTGGCGTAATTCCCGCCAATTCTCTTGTTACATGTGCGAGGAAACATAACTTGGTGGGTTTTGTAGTTTCTGAGGTCCATAAATTAGAGCCCTAAATGATTTATTTTCTACAATAGATATTGGCGACATCGTATCAATTATAAAATTAATAACCAACTTGTCTAAATTAATAGTCATTGGTAAAGTAGTTGGAAGAGCTTTGCTTTAATTTTTTCGAAGTTTTTGCACTATTTTTGATTAGTGTGTGTGCTACATTTCCTTTTTCTCGAGTTTGTGGATTGTGATTTTAGATTTTTATACGCAATCAATAGATCACCATGACTTTTTCTCTGAATCATTATGCATTCACGAGGGCGGTCTGATAAGCACTTAGACTTACTGCCCGATGATGCCACTATCGCAAGAGAAATACACTATAGGTACTACTACCTTCCTATAGACGGCTACTGAACCTTATCCTACTTCAATGTGTGATGGGACCAGCAGTCTTTACCAAGCATGTTAAACTAATAATTTAGCTAAGTTTTTATGCCACTAATCATACTGGAGGCATTCAAAATCCTATCAACCATAAATGGTGACAAAAATCTTGGAAACTCCGGCCTCATTATATTACAACTAACACTATACCAAGGAGGTAAAGGTCTATGGATATTGGATACAATAAATTACCTTGTACACTAGTGTAATTTTCATTACATGATTCATGCATTCCAATTTTTTTATTTAGTTCCCATATAGTACTTTTTCTTTTAAATTGGCAAACACAGAGGAATCTCCATCTCCAATAAAATTTAAATATGGAGACTATGAATTTCTGCACTCTTGATTTTTTTTATTTCGGATTCCATTGCCGTAATTGGTCCTGTCAATTTTTTACAGCAACTATATTTTTTTAAACCTATTCCTTTTCATAATATCATAATATTTTCATATTGTGAAACAGTATTTATTTTTGACACCAATAAACAGGCCTTTTTTGGTCTCATTGCCAATGATTCAAGCCTGGAAAGAAAAATGGCATTACATTTTATGCTAATGTAGACATGAGTAATCTAATAAATTATAATTCACATATTGTATATGGAACTTACCATTCCTAATGAAGAATCAAAGTTGTGACCATACGACCTTTTTAATCAGTCCCCTTCCACATAAACAGTAATATATACTTAGACTAGCATCCAATATATACCATTTACAATGGCAATAAATCGATCTTGCTCGCCAGGTCTGTTTATTTCTTCAGTCAATTATTTATGCCATGAATTGTCGTTTATTTCAATTGCAAGAAATGCATTACCTGCTATATTTAGTAAGTCCATAAAGATTATTATATGAGCCACTCGAGTGTAAAATCTGCAAGCAGTTATGGTTGCCCACACAAAGCATGTGTTTGTATTACCTCTTTCAGTACATTGGTGCCAAATTCCATCACACATGCTGCATTAAGATGTGGAAACACTATGAAAACCATTTCGTTGTTCACTGGCATATTGAATTTGGGGACAATAACCTGCCTATGTTTTGGCACATTAAATGCCCGTTAAAATTGCTTCGAGTCTACAATCCGTTATCCAAACATCAACTGCAGGTTGTTACTAGAAATCATTTCCACAGGTAGTAGATAAGCATCGGTATCAGGTTGGGATCAATTGATTGGTTCTGGTTCCACTGCAGCTTCAGTTGTGCTAGCACTGACGGTGCATGATGGAGCTTCATATCGAAATTTTGGTATAGCACGTGCATATGTTTTTCATTTGGGTATATCCTGATTTGTACGTGCACTGAAATGAAACAAATAATAACTTACAAACAAAGTAGTCGACATAAATTAAAGTAAACTATAATGGACATAAATAAAACAATAACTTTTACGATTGTTTCTCAGGAAAAATACACAAAAAATCTCTTATCGCGGTTTAATATGAATAAGTGTAAAGTAGCTTATACCCCAATTAAAGTGAATTTAAAACTATGTTTTACTAGAGGAGGTAATTTACTAAAAGTATACACTGATACTGATTGGGCTAATGATCCAAATGATAGAAAGTCCTATACAGGGTTTGTAGTTAAGTATGGCAATTGTACGGTCAATTGGGAAGCTCGTAAACAGCAGTCAGTTGCATATTCAAGTACTGAGGCTGAATATTATAGTTTGGGTAAAGCAGTCAAAGAATGTAAACATTTAATAAATTTCTTTGCAGATATATGTAATTATAACTTATGTCCTATTAGCATTTATAATGATAATCAGAGCTCTCACAGAATTGTAGAAAATGATCAACGTAACCGTAGGACAAAACACATAGATATGCGTCATCATTCCATTAAAGATTGTGTTAATAACACTGATATAAAAATAGTTTATCTCTGTACAGAGCATATGATTGCCGATATTCTCACTAAACCTTTGGCAAAAAATTTAACATGCAAATTTTGTGAAGGATTTATGTATGTTTTAATTAAATCTTTTGTAATAAACAATCCAACCGTTCCAAATAATGAAACCACACCAGCACTATTAATAAGTATTTAATTATATTGCACTTATATATTTTAACATAAATTGCCAATCTGGCTTAGAAACAAACTTGATGAACTATTTCAACATAACGACCATTCCTTTTCGCGTTCAGACGGCGGAATCCCTCTCGCCATTCTTTTTGTTTTGTGACATTGCATTTTTTTTTGTTTGTGTGATAATACATACTTAGTGGAATAATATATTTATGTTAAACATGTCAAGAGTAATTGTATTTTTTGTATGTACTTTATAAATTTCATTACGCTCATTGTTGTCATATTTGAGTAAGGGGAAGTGTTGAAATTATTGTAATGTGAATCTATACTCAAATATTGTATACCAATGTAGAATAATAATTATTTATGTTTATTTTAGTTATAATCTTCTCACTATTATCTATGGTTATTGTATTTTTTCTCTACCTCGTCACTATTAAATAAAAACATGGCGATTCAGTACATACGTTTTATTTTCCATGTTATATGAATGCAATTTCATCATGGACATTATTTTGACGTATATGGTCGACCACCTCTTGGATACCATCAAATGTTTTTAACAAGAAATTCTAGAATGTGGAATTACAATACAAATCGAATTCAAAATGATTTTACTATTGTTTGTGGAGAGTACTGTATGATGGTTCGTATTATAAATACGATATTTATGAATTTGTATTATGAATTTCTCAAATATTTTTATCATTTTTTTTATTTTTTTTTTGAAAGAGATGTCGAAGCAGAATGATAGTAGGGGAAAAAGAAATAAAAAAATAGAGAAGACAAAAAAGGTATTTGTTAGGTAGCCTAAAAAAATTCAAGTTGAACTTGAAACTTCTTATTACTGCAACCACGTGTTATGGCCAGAATCGATGAAATGGAAATAATACAGTTTAAAGAAAAATGCATTCGCTTTTATGTGAAAGTTTAAGACATTAAGCAACGTTTTTGTTTTGAAGAGATGCAAAGATTAAAATCTCTTGCATTTATGAACCCTCAGCATTTAATTGAAAAACATGCAGTATCATCTATTGCTCATATAGGAGTTCTGTTTCCAGGCAAGTTTTAGTTACTAATTTTATCTACTTTGGATTTATTTCATTTTAATTTATATGTAATTGTGTATGTAAATGTAACACTTCTTTTTTCAGGACTATTCCCAGAAACACATAACCTGACTGAATTGGACAGAGAATGGAGATTATTGAGAAACATGGCACTCCCCTTTACATGAAAAAATGCGGATCCTACACCTGAAGAGTTCTGGAAGCATGTTTCATTACTCAAAAAAGGAGACCAGTCTCCAATGTTCCCTCTGCTATATCAATTCCTAAGAAAATTACTGGCACTTCCTCATAGTAGTGCCAATGTTGAGAAACTGTTTTCTTCTATTAATCATAGGAAAACCTGCCAAAGAAATAGACTTTGCACAGAAACCCTAGAGGGTTTGTTACATACTAAAAGATTTATAACAAAGAACAATGGGCAGCCTAGTACACATCATTTAAAACTTTTTAGTAAAAACATGTATAAACATAAACAATAAATATTTTCAAAACAGTGTTTAAGTATTTTTAATTTAAAAATCCTACTAAATTAAGGTGGTAGATCTACCAATTTTTCATTTTGGATTCTACTAATTTTTGGCACATATTTTACTAATTTTCTAAAATTAGGGTTGGCTACACTGTACGTACGTGACGTTTTGAGCTGCTTGCGCGTCGTTGTATTATTACGTACTTACCTAAATTTGTGCTACCACTACTGTCTACCAATTTAATTTAAAAATGATCAAGAATAAACAACCATTGCAGTTCAAACTGGAAAAATATGTCCAAGATTTCCGAAGCCAATTGTTGGTTTTATAGGGCGAAATATTAAATGATTATCCGTAAATTGTTCGATAACGTTTATTTTACACACCACAATGACAAAAGTATGTCCGGACAGCGTAGGGCCGAACCAAAGAGAAAGTTGCCAGTCAAAAAAATGTTTGGTTATTATAAATTTAACACTGGCCCTTAAACAAATAATTTCAAATTAGGTAATTTTACCTGTTTACTCTCAATGCATGCTAGGCAACTTTTGAAATCAGAACTATTAAAATAAATACCATGAACCATACCTTTTTGCATGACATTCATGCTCCTAGCGTTGAGATGACCCAGCCGACGATGCCATACCTCTTGTGATGCTCTGCCATTTGAAGACTTGTGCTCAGCCTCCAAATTACTCTTTGAGCTCACACCTTGAGGGGACATGACACTTTCTGATGCTACTCATATAGATAGTCCGGGCACACAATGCACATTTTTTATAACTTGTACACTACCTTGTTGAAACTGTATAGTAGCAAAGAGTATAAACCTAACAATAACAACCAATGTGAGCTAGTACTGGCTGTATGCCGCTTTGAATTTAGAAATTTGTATATTTCTATTTTGTCATTATCTAGTCTTTACTGTTCTCAATAAATCCACTAATCGTTTTACAATCCAAAGTTATTTCTTTCATAATCCATCACACCTTTTAAATTATCATGCACCTCACCTCTTCCTATGGTTTCAATTGTTTCACCATTGGCAATATTCACCTTCTTAGGCTCAGTTGAAATGAAGTTCTTCATTACATCCATTATTTTACACATATGGTTGGACGCTCCAGAGTCCACGTACCACATAGTGCTCAGCGTTCAAACTGACTGATAGTCCACATAATAAACTCTTATTTACAGACAATTTTTTGTGTTCCGTCTTGGATATAATATTATCCTTAAGGCAATTTCTCTTCAAATGACCTGGCTTCTTGCACCTAAAACATTTGTATTTTTTTCTTTGCTACCAATGCTGTTTACATTTTCAGCATTATTATCGCGTCTGTGCAAAAGTACGTCCGGATGGCGTAGGGCCGAACCAAAGAGAGAAAGTTGCCAGTCAAAAAAAATATTTGGTCATTATAAATAATCTAACACCTATCGCTAAGTACAGACGGGAAAGTACTATGTTGTAATGCATGTGAAAAATCAATTTCGTCTGAGCAGCGTTTTTTAATATCGCAACATGTATCTACTGCAAAACACAAAGCAAATATTATAAAGAAAAATAAATTCAAGCAACAATTTTTTCCTTGTGCAATGGCAAGTACTTTCTCGAAGGAAATGTGTTATGCTATGATAGGTGCAGAGTATGTACTTAATAATCGAGAAAAATCTCAGGAGTCAGCATCAGATACACACTTCGTCGGAATATGATTTGCCGCTTCAACAGCTGCTTGGTCGTGGTAGAACTCGTGATGAGGCAGTAGGAGTAAGAAGAGGTAGTCGAGGTAGGAACAGGCGCAGTAGGAGCAGTCGCGGAACGGGCAGATTTTCGGGGACTTGTCATAGTAGGGCAAGCAATTTACTAAATGAAGACAACAATCCATATAACGACAGCAGCCGCGAATGGCTTAAAAAGATTTCGGATCCTCCAATCGGATAATAATAATAACTCGTAAATGTAATAATTTAAAAAAAATATTTTATGATTTTTAATCTATGTGTAACGTGATTCAAAAATCCAATCACATTGCGTGACCTCATAAGTAAACATAATATGGCCGCAACCAGAAATGTCATTGCTATCATTTCATGTTATGGAAAAGCGCGGGAAACTTGATCGGGGCGGGAGCATATTTTTTCTTGATAATATTTTAATTTATAATTCTGTTAAAAGTGATCGGTCTTGATTAAGTTTGTATATATTACTTATATTTAGTTTCATAAAGTAGGTTGTAAATATATTCTTCGTTGTTAGATAAGTTTTTTTTTGTATATAATAATATAAGCTCTTTAAGATGAATGAACCTCCGGATCCCGGGGGTGGTTCTTCCCCTCAAGTTGCTGCATACGTTACCGTGGAACAATCAGAATCTGGTATGGATACTGATTGTTCCACTAGTAACAAAATTTCAAGAAAATGCAGCCTGGCAAGAGTTTCCAAAAAAAATTGTAAGGACTGTAACAAAAAAAGCAAATGAATAAAAGGCTATTGACGGAAATAGAGAATCCTGCAAATGTTTATATTCAAATGACAATCATTATAATGTACCGACATCGTCTCCGACTGCTTCTGGTGTTTTAAAAGAAAGTGATGACACTTCCCATAAAGTTCCAGAACCAACACAAATTAGTAGGAAAAATGACGCCCCTACCGACCTGGCGCCATATGTAATTCATGTTAAAAAAAAAACAAAAAAGTCCCGATGATAATGTCATACTTCACCCTCATACTTTTGGCACCTTTTTGAAAAAAAAAAAAACAATTTTAAAAATATAATTAATGGCAGCGTAAAGCGAATTGGTCGTAATAGAGTTACCTTATCATTTTCCAATTATATTGATGCAAATTCATTCCTCACATGCGATGGCTTACAGGCGAATAACTTAAAAGCATTTATTCCTTCATTTAATAACACCAGAATAGGTATAGTTAGGGGTATTCCTTTAGAATGGTCTGAGGAGGATATCATTAACAATATTTCTGTTTCTACTGAGAGTGGACCTTTAATGTTTTTATTGAGAGTACTGCTACCTGGAAACCATCTCAGACAGAGGTTGTCACATTTGATGGTCAGATTTTACCAAAACGCATATTTGTTTGGTATAATGCCTTATCAGTTGAATTATATCACTTTCTGACTGTCCAATGTTACAACTGTTGTCGATATGGTCATACAAAAATCCAATGTGGGCAAGCTCACAGCGGAGAGTCTTGCACTGTTGATGATGAATGTGCTATATGTTGTATGTGCTCAGGGTGTCACTTTGCCACAAACAAGTCTTGTTCAGAGTTCTTGCGTCAAAAAAATATAAAAATATCTATGGCTGAAGATTGTATATCTTACTTTGAAGCATCTAAGTTGCACAAACCGACTTCTTAACCCTATGCTGATGTTGTATCAAACCGTAAAAATTCAACTTCAAGTAGTCCAACAAATAAAAATTCATCTTATAAAAAAAACAATTTATTTTAAAGTTAAGCCCCGATCATATCTTATAGCTGGTTTTGACCAAGTGAAACATAATGCATCATTAATTGAATATAACAATATATCATTATCCGGAAACGGTTACGCCTTTTCTACTGAATTTAATAATAGAAATAAAATAATAATATCAAATCCATTGGATTATATTTGTGTAATCCATTATTTAAATGATTTATTGTGGTTTCAAGTATAGGTGCAACGTTGGAAGATATAAATATATTATTTTGTGAGAGAACATTTAACACTGTTGTTTTAATTTCTGTAATAGACAATTGAGGAATATTATTTATATTATTATAAAAAGCGGCGATAGCCCAGTTGGTTGTGGAACGGACTGCCGAGACGAATATCCGCAGGTTCAAATCCCAAGGGCATACACCTCTGATTTTTCTAAAAAATTATGTGTGTATTTGTGAATTATCGCTTGCTTTAACGGTGAAGGAAAATATCGTGAGGAAACCTGCATACCTGAGAAGTTCTCTATAGGAATTTCGAGAGTGTGTGAAGTCTACCAATCCGCACTAGGCCAGCGTGGTAGACTAAGGCCAAATCCCTCTCAGTAGTAGAGGAGGCCCATGCTCAGCAGTGGGCAAGTATATAATACAGGGCTGATATTATTATTATTAATTATTTATAACTTTTATAAATTTGCGACCAGAATGTGCTTTAAGGTGGTAGCTCAAGGTCCATTTTCATACATTTTGTTTCGGCTTTAATCTGGGTAACTAAACAAGTATTGGCAAGTAAAGAATTTAAATTCACGTCTAGTTAGTGATTAGTTCTCGCAGTTGAAAGAAAAATGTAAAAATAATTAATAATCATGGATATTTCTGCCTTTAAAATTTCGTCATATTAAATTTTAAAGGCCGAAATATCCATGATTATTAATTATTTTACGTTTTTCTTCAACTGCGAGAACTAATCACTAACTAGACGTGAATTTAAATTCTTTACTTGCCAATACTTGTTTAGTTACCCAGATTAAAGCCGAAACAAAATGTATGAAAATGGACCTTGAGCTACCACCTTAAGGAGTACTTTTTTATATTATTTGCTGTTTCCCTAACGTACAAAATAATTTAATAATAATGGCCGCGGTCAGAATTGTCGTTTCTGTGGACATCTTTTCCGTGACCTAGGTTGTCCACAGAAGAGTCATTTGTCCACAGAAAAGATCAAAATTGTAAGATTTTTAACAAAAATAGTTATATAGAAACAATGCATATTGCTTCATTTGTTACAGATGATAAAATGCCTCGATCAAGTAGATCCAGGGCACAGTTAAGTGAAGAAGAGAAGAAAAAGCGTAGACGTGAGCAAAAGAAATTAAACATGCGAAGAGCTAGAGCAAAATTGAACGCCGCTGCAATAGAAGAAAGACGCAGAAAAGATAGAGAAAGATACCACCGTAAGAAAGAAGACGATCAAAGACTTTACACCAAGACAACAACGACAAATACGAAAAATGTGGCGTGAAAAGTCTAAACAAAGGCGCGAAAAAGAAAAAATAAAAAGACGCACAGACGTCATTTTACATGAAAACACACCACCTTCCTTTACGCAGTCTTGTCGATCGTCGTTTTCGCGAATTGCAGCAGGTAAAGCGCTAAACTTACGGAATAGAAGACTGTTAAAAGCCAAAAATCGACAACTGATGAAAAAATTGAATATGTTAGAAAAAAGTTATCCAAATACCGAATGCGACTGTCAAGATTAAAGAAAAAAAAAACAAGAGGATAATATGACACAGCTAAGCTTGAAACAAAAGATGTATGACTTTTTACAAGATGATGAGAATAGCAGATTAACCGCTGGAAAAAAAGAAACTATCGTGCGTAAAAGTAAAGAACCAAGTACGTCTCTTAAATGATACGCTTCTGAATCTTCATAAAAAAATTAATAATGCAACGGGTTTACATATTTCATATGAAACATTTCGTCGACATCGTCCTTTCTGGGTAATATTCCCTAAATTGGCTTCCAGAAATACTTGCTTATTTATGCTCTCTTCATACTAACAATGATTTTATTGTTCGAGCCTCACACCAGACAAAAATAGTAACTTACTCTTCTGCCACAGATCTGGCAAAGTCACTCTGCTGTGACAACACTTTGAACATTACTTGCTTGGAACGCAAATGTTCAAAGTGTTTCCATGTAGTTCCTCATTATAATATTTTAAATGGCACTAATACAACCATTTATAATAGATGGGTAACGAAACAACTCAAACTAGTTATCAAAGGTTCTGAAAAGTTATGTAAAAAAACTATTAAAGAGAGCGTCAGGACCTCGTAGCAATCGCTGGTAAATATTTTGAATGCAAATTTACGTGTATTTATGCAACACCTTGCAAACATTGTAAATCAATATAAAGTTATTCGATCTGTTAAACAAAATCTTACTCCATCGACAGGTTTACTTCACATTATATTTGCAAATACGAAGCTGAAATTCAAACGGCCCATTTTGGTCGTACTAAGTCACAACTTTATTTACATACTTGCGTCTACTATTCTGTTAATTCTGAACCACCACACAATTTTATAAAAACCACATCTATTTGTACTGTCTCAGAAAATTTAAGGCATGATCCGGTACTTATACTGACTGACGCAGCAGTCGCCCGAGTTTTACAACTCAAAATATTAAGTACCTATGTCTGCGCCTCCGTCGCTTACATAAGCCCCACCCTAGTGCTGCTGACGCAGCAGTCAGCACTAATCATTCCAAAGGAATTTTAGCGACGCGGGCGACAGATCTCTTTAAGCTACCTAACTGCGTCTTTCCTTGTACTACTCGCATTCTGCCGTCTTTCCCGGGAAATACCTCTTCTATTATGCCTCTTGGCCACACGTTACGAGGAGCATTAGGGTCAACGATAAACACCAAGTCCCCAACTTGAAGGGATGCCTGCTTATTTTCGGCCCACTTTTTGCGAGGTATTAATTCGGGAAGCACTTCGTTCACCCATCTCCTCCAAAACATATCAGTCAATCTTTGAGCTAATCGCCACTGACGACGGCAGAACAGATCCGAATCGTCGAAGCGGCCTGTTTGAGGTAAGGTAGAAGGTGATCCGAGTAAAAAATGATTTGGTGTCAACGACTCTCTGCTGTTAACATCGACAGAAACATGGCTAAGCGGACGTCCATTCACTATGGCTTCTAATTCAGCTAACAGTGTATTGAGTGTTTCTTCTCTGGGCGCTCTTTCTTTTAGAATGACTTTCAGTGCAACTTTAACACTTCGAATTAAGCGCTCCCAGGCCCCACCCCAATGAGGGCTGGCAGGGGGTATAAACGTCCAGCGAGTGCCTTGAATACTAACAGCTCTCTGCAATTTTTGTTCGTCAAGCTCTGCGACGGCCTTCCTAAGTTCTGCATCTGCTCCTTTTAAATTTGTCCCGTTATCAGAATACAAATGGCTTGGCCATCCCCGACGTGAGGCCATTCTGCGCAAGGCCATGATCAAGGAATCGGAACTGAGAGACGACACTGTCTCTAAATGAATCGCTCTGACGGTGAGACAGGTAAAAAGAACTCCGTAGCGTTTTTCCTTCCTTCTGCCTACCGTAATGTCTATAGGTCCAAAGAGGTCGACGCCGCAGTGAGTAAAAGGTCTTCGGAAATGAGCTACTCGACCAGCAGGTAAGTCACCCATCTTTGGCATCTGAGGTTTCACTTTTCTAGTCTACACATCATGCATTTTCTGACAACTTCTTTTACAGTAGGTCTTAATCTTATTAACCAATATTTTTGTTTCAGGTTGTTAACTACCATCTCCTGGTGACCGTGTCCAGCTTTCACGTGGTAATGTGTTACTATTAATTTTGCCACTTGACTTCTTCCGTCTAAGATTACAGGATGCTTCATATCATAGGAGACGTCAGCTGTAACATCTATGCGTCCGCCTACACGAAGTACACCTTGTTCATCTAGGAAGGGCGTTAAGGTAAGTAGTTTACTATTCTTTTCTAAATCTTTACACTTCTTTAGTAATTGTATATCAACGTTAAATGACATCACTTGTGAATTACGTATTAGTAAAATTTCAGCTAACTGCATTGCAGTACAGTCATCAATAATTTTCTTTTGACATTTCTTTATAAATTTTAACATTGTTGCTGTGCTTCTCAACAGGCGTATCCATGAAGAGAACCGCGTGGGATCCGGTGTAGCTGCACATTCAGGTAAGTGATTTTCATGTATAATATTTGTTACATATTCCAGGTCGCATTCTACGGCGTTAGGTATGCATGAACTTGTGGGCCACGAACTTTCCATCGCGTATAGAAATGAAGGTCCATTGAACCACTCACCTTCCAGGTTCAAGTCGTCAAAGTTCTCCCGAGTGGCCATATCGGCAACATTCATGGCGGTAGGTACATATCTCCACTCCTTTACTCGGGTTAATTCATCAAGTTCGCCTAAGCGATGAGCAACATATGGTTTGTAATAACGAGTGTTGTTTCGTATCCAATGCAGTACAGTTGTGGAATCGCACCAAAAATATCGATCAGTTGTTTTTATTCGATGAGCGGACTGTAGTGTATTCGCCAACCGAGCAGCCATTATAGCCGCCTGCAATTCCAGTCTAGGTACCGTGACCCGTTTTACAGGAGAAACCCGACATTTACTAGCTAAGAAACAAACTCTTATCTGATTGTTGTTATCCAACCAACGCCAATAAGCAACGGCACACATTGCTTGCAACGATGCGTCACAAAAAATATGAAGTTGTAAACAATTATAATATATTTCGCTAAAAGGTCGGTCCGTAGGTATGCTTGTTGCTATTGAACGACGCGCACACCTGTTTGTCATCCCTGTTATCGCTTAAAACAGTGTTACGTAATGCCGATTCATTAACTCGCCTATAACATCGAGGTATTCGGATATTATTTATTGTTTTTAACAATTTTAACCATTTAATCCACTTTACACGAATGTCCTCTGTTATATTTTCGTCCCAATCTATATTTGACTTCCAGGTTTCCTGAAGTAATATTTTGCCGTTAATTGTGAATGGCGAAAGAAATCCGTAAATATCAAACAATGACATAATTACTTTTAATAAATCGCGTTTTGTGGGACATTTCGTGCCATTGATTATCCCTTGAGGTATCCGTTTAAATGTCGTAACAAATCCTAAGGAATCTTCGTTGGGATTCCATATGATTCCTAAAGCTCGCTCGCCTTCGTGTCGAGTCCCTAGCTTCACAGTAGCAGCCGCGGGAGCCAGTGACTCTTCTGGTAAGCAATTTAAAACATTCGCGCTATTACTTAGCCAATTACGAATTTCGAAACCTCCTTGCTTATGTATGTAAGTTATATCGTTTGCTAATTTAATGCAAGTATTTTCACTGGGTTGACTATCAATATAATCGTCCATGTAATGCTGTTTATGAATAGCTTGAACTGCATCAGGTTTGGTTGAGTCATAACGCTTAGCGTTTTTGTTTTTAATAAACTGTGCAACGAATGGGGCACAGCTCGCACCAAATATTAAGGATGTCATTTTGTATGTTTTTACAGGTTTGTTAGAGTTTTCACGCCACAGAAATCTTAAGGCATCCTGATCAGTAGGTAATATTTTTACCCTTAAAAACATATCTTTAATGTCGCCCACTATGGCGACTTCATGTTCGCGGAAACGCAACAAAATACCTAACATAGACACTAATAAATCGGGACCTGTAATTATTTAATCATTTAGCGATAAGCCGTTCATTTTAGCTGCCGCGTCAAAGACGAGACGTAATTTCTTTTTGTTCGGATTATCGACACCGAAATGAGGTAAGTACCACGTTTTATTCGTTTTTGTTGTATCTATAATCTGCTCAGCAAATTTACCATCTAATAAATGCTTTATACGCTCTCGGTACCTTTGTGCGTACTGTTTATTATATGACATTTTCTTTTCCAGGTTGTGCAGCCTAGACAATGCCAGACGTTCGGAGTCAGGCATTTTACAGCGGGTATCCTTCCACGGTAGACCTACGTGCCATCGACCATCAATTAATTTTGCCGTCTGTTCCAGGTGTTCCAGAGCACGCAGATCATCGAGATTCTGGCGTGGCGTCCCGGATATTCCCATGGATTCAATTGTAAATGATTTTCTTACCAATTCGTGCAGGTCTTCTAGAGAAGTGTTAGCTGACCCTGATGGAACCTCCATATCGTTCAGGATAGAATAACATGCACTCGTTGAAAGAGGTGCTGGAACCAGCCCATGAACGCACCATCCCAGCGGAGTACGAGTAGCACAAGGTTCGTTACATTTACCCACTCTAAGCTCTAACGGTAATATTAAATTATAATTATCCTGACCAATAAGAATCTCAGGCTCAATATTTGTACAACAAAATTCTTTTTCAATGTTACATAAATGCGGATAATTATCAAGGTTAACTAAACTAAAGTTTTGCACAGGTACATTTAAATCTTTAAAACTACTAACAGTAATATTAAATCTCTCACCCTTATAGCTCGTTATACAAACATCCATAACATCAACATCGCACTCAAGAGCACTTTTATTCCATGCGCCGCACACGCGTAGGGTCTCCCGGCGCCCGCACAAACCGGCTCGTGACGTAAGCGCGGCACTGATAAGCGACACCGTAGATCCGTCGTCTAATAACGCACTTGTTTTAAATACACCGTTCGGACCGTGTACACTTATAGGCACTACCTTTAACAACACTTTTCACTCATTATATTTTTTGTTAACGTGTGTTACTGTTTCAGATGTCGCCGACGGCGGTTCGGGTGCCGTATTATCGCCAATACACGGTTCACTGTTTACGATTTGACGCAAGTCGTAATGTAATAATTTATGATGTGCTTGGCCACAACTTGTGACGTCACACACTGCCGCCGGACAGGTCGCTCTGTCATGATGTGCATCTATGCATTTGTAGCATAAGCGGTTTCGTTTGACATAGCTCCATCGATCTTTACGTAATGCTTTACGGAATTTCCTACAATCCTGTAATTTATGTTTCGATAAGTGACAGTAACGGCATTTTTCACTATCGTTGTAATTTTTATTCAATAAAACTGTATGAGTACCTTCTGTGTATTTTTTCTTATTATAATAATAATTATCATTTGTATTTTTCGTATTTAATAACGCCATAGAAGATACTTTCATAGCTTCTTCATTTAAGAATTCTGAAATATCAAACCATGTTGGTCTTATATTCTGTTTGATAAATGTATAACTGTAATCCGCCCATTTCGAAAGTAAAACCGGTGGTAATTTTGAAAGTATGCATGTAGTTATGCTTAGCCCATTTAGGTATTCATCACGACCGATAACCTTGGCAGCTGCAACATAGTTACGTACTTTAATTGAAAAGGGCACAATATCCTTGTGATATTCTTGTGATACCGGATGTAACTTCTTGATATCCATCATAATGCGTGACAAAATGATATCAGGGTTTCCAAACTGCAGCTCGAGTGTTGACATTATTATGTCGGGCGAAGTAGCACTTATAAGCAAGGCTGACACCGCTTCACGCGCTGATCCCTTCAAACATATCCTTAGGCGCCACAAATTTTCATTATCCGTGAAGTTACATACTTTGGATGATTCTTCATATGCTTTTTTAAAGTGAAGCCACTCCATTGAGTCACCAGAAAATAACGGTAAGTCTTTTGGTGTACATATTCGGCTTAACAAATTGGAATTAAGTCCATTGCTGGTAGAAGCGGCTGCTAAATCCTTTAGTGCACTAGCCAGTAGTTGAATCGTCCCGTCAGTGCCGACATTTGTAGTCGGCGCGCGAGTCACGTCCGCAATTTGACCTCTGTCGGGGACGGGCTGCGCTTCCAGTTCACGATGGCTGTGCTCCAACCACTCCTCCACCTGGTTGTTAGTGCAATTGGATTGTACACTACATTCGTCGTCAATATCCGCTAAATCCGCCGCTAAACGTTTATTTATTAATTCCAGCTCAATTTTAGCTTTAGCTTCCGCAGCCTCCAATTCCAACCGTTTTTTACGTGCCAACACTGAGGATGATGTTGACCTCTTAGATTTAGTTGTAGGTACTTGGCGACACGTTGAAGGTATAGGTTGGAGTAAAGATAACGGCGGTTCCGATTTCACCACACTACCCCCATCCGTATTTCGACAAGGAATTTTTTTACTAATTTCAGTACTTCGTGGCAGTGTTGGAGTCTTCGGAATTGCAGACTTAACCTCCTGTTGTTCCTCGTCCCTCTTGGCGGTCCTCCTTGTTTTCACCATGGTTTTTGGTGTATGGAACATACTTTGTGAGCAATTCGGCTCGAAGTGACCAAATGTTGAATATATGAGGGCTTGAGGGTCACAATGAAAGATATCGGTGCATAAAAACTGTATGTTATAAAATGAATGGCGCGAGTACGTGAGCGCATCGCTCGCGGCGGCGGTCACCGGACGACTGACGCAGCAGTCGCCCGAGTTTTACAACTCAAAATATTAAGTACCTATGTCTGCGCCTCCGTCGCTTACAACAACTATGTTCCATATGATAGTTAATTATTTAAGTAAAATCTCAAAAGTAGAAAGCATTGTGTGGCATTTCAGTGAAGCAGGTCATGGTAAGGGGGCGCCTGACGGTGTTCGCGGCTGTGTTAAACGAACGTGTTACAATTTTGTTGCGCATGGGAGAGACATATCAAACATGGGCAATTTTATTAGCTGTTTGAAAGACAATGATTGACAATGATTTGAATGAAGATGAAAATCTTATTCCTCAAATACAAAATATAGCGGATGCAAATAAAACTCGACCATTCAAAGGTACCTTGCAGATCCACCAAATTGTGTGGCGTGCCATCAAGCCTAATATACTTCAGGTCAGAAGGCTAAGTTGTATCTCGTGTTACCCGCACGTTAATAATTGTCCCCATTACGCAATCGGCTAAATTCAGGTAGAACGTATCCCATGTATGTTGAGAAGTTTTTTCAGAAATATCTTCAAGCCCTTCATTTTCTATTATTGTCCCACGACCAGCTTCTCCCGGGACAGCATCTTTTTCTACCGTCTCTGGACCAAGAACGCCGCTTTCGCCATTTATGTTTACACCGTCACCAGGACCATCAAAGAATATGTCCCCTCAATCTTTAACGCCAAAAAAAAGGATTTATTTTGATCACAACTATTTTAATTCTTCTGTTACACCACATAAGAAGTCTAGAGCAAGATCATTTTTTGACCTAAGTGATGAAAGTGATGAGGAAAACTATTTTTAATAATCTTTTCGTAACGTTCTGTTAAATTTGCGTCCATAAATTTGCAATATTATAATATGTTCAGAGGATGTATTTTGATAAATGTGACATTTTTAACTATTTTATATTATTGGCATATTATAGGACATGTTGCATTTGTTAGAAGTGTATTTTTTATATATGAATATACGTGAGGTAACGTTCCTATAATTTATATAATTGTTAGAATTTTGAGGTTTTATGAAGATTCATGTCAGTATAATACTGATTAAGATATTTTTTGTGGTCTAATGTCCCTTCTGTGTTCATAAAAAAAAAAGTTACACATTTTTGTTAATTTCCATAAACTATCTGGTTTTTCATTGTAATTTGATTCTTTTGGTAATTACTCAATAAATTAGTATAAATGAGTCTTTCCATGCAATCATTACTGATCCTTTCCTTTCCAAATTTCTGATAATTCCTATTTTATGACAAACCTGTTTCCCTAACTTGAAATTGGCATAATGTACAATTGCCATTAAAAAAAAAATCTTATGTGACAATTGACAAATGAAATTGACATTAGTGACATGTTTATTGTATAATATTATTAAAACTGTAGATGCCACAATCTAAAAATTGAATTGAATTGTAAAACCGTAGATGGTTATGAAATGTCCATTGACATTAGATGCACTTGTATCAATATTTTTATTGTAACACCGGCGTGGTTGGCATAGACTTTTTCGCTTATACGTACTGACGTACTGGCATGTCATTCTGTAGAATATTCTTCAACTCACTCTTAGGTAACGGATCTTACAACTCATCTAATGAGCTAGGGCTAATATCTTCCACACGTGTTCTATCTTCATCATTTATTGTAGGAGGTGATAGAGTAGGATCTGTAGATTCACTTTCTGGACTGTGCTGAACGGTTTCTGATAAAGATTTTTGCTTATCCTCTTTAGTAACCTGCAACATATCAGACTCATTATTTGGTTCAATAATGGTTACATCTCTGTTGGGACACACACACTTGCGCAGCTATGTAAGTGCACGTGCGTAGTTGCGAGAACGCTGTGTCACACCATACCTCCCATATAAAAGCAATGTGCGCCTTTGTTTAATTAGTACGTCTTACGATTTGTTACTATTACCATCTAAGTACGCCACTGTGTATTAAACGTACTCTGGAGTTTTGAAATACATAATATATTCAGTGCCATCTTTGGAGTTTCATTATAGCTAGAGTTGTGACTCCCACACACATTACCATCAAAAACACAAACAACTCTACAATCTCTGCTTGCAATAATTTTATTTTGTACTGGATTATATAATCTGTAACCCTTTACATTATCTGAATATCCAACTAAATAATGCTTTATTGCCTTTCTATCCCATTTCAACCTCTTTGATTTTGGAACATGAACCATAACTACATTACCAAATATACGTATATGACTTATGTCTGGTTTACTTCCTGTCCAGACCTCATATGGACTTCTTTGGTTTAATCCACTGGCTAATGACCTATTTCTTAGATACACAGCTGCGTATGAACAGCTTCAGCCCAAAACTCAAATCCAACTACAAATGTTTGTATCCAATTTTAAAAAAATGTTACTTTAGTGTGGCCGATTGAAAGTTTGAGACCAGTGGAATAATCCACATGTTATCAATTGATTATAATCAAGCATTGGTAAAAATAAAATATCCAGTATGTAACATTTTTTTGGATAATGTATATGGTTTATTATATGAAAAAACAAAATAAATAAAACATAGACGTGACTTGAAAGAATGTTAATTTACAAAATCTATTTTTTATAAGTTCCTGTTGAAGATTAATTAGTGTACGTCATGATATATTACACATTCATCCAGTACTCCTAATTATATTATGGTTAACCACGGAAGCGGCGATAGCCTAGTTGGTTGTGGAACGGACTGCCGAGACGAATGTCCGCAGGTTCAAATCCCAAGGGCACACACCTCTGATTTTTCTAAAAAATTATGTGTGTATTCTTTGTGAATTATCGCTTGCTTTAACGGTGAAGGAAAACATCGTGAGGAAACCTGCATACCTGAGAAATTCTCTATAGGAATTTCGAGGGTGTGTGAAGTCTACCAATCCGCACTAGGCCAGCGTGGTGGATTAAGGCCTAATCCCTCTCAGTAGTAGAGGCAAGTATATAATACAGGGGTGATATTATTATTATTATTATTATTATAACCACGGAATGTGGCTTTAATAATGAGAATTGACGTAATCTCCGAAGTACCCTTTCTATGTGTATCCTCAGACAAGCAATTTCTTTAGTTTTCGCACTTCTTGTTTACTTGGTTTCAAGGAAGAAGAAACACTTAGTGGTCTAATTAAATAACACCCTTGTTGGAATAATACACAATCAATGTTTTTAAATCCCCTGTCAGCCAAGACACAGTTTCCAGGGTTTAGTTGTTCTAAAAACTTGCTCCTTTCAACCAATAGAGTGTCACTTATTCTTCCACCAAATCCCTGGGAAACAAAATTATCAGCACCATCAGGTATACTAGATACTAAATATTTTATGGTATTCGCCTTCTTATACTCGGACCATGATTATGCATGTTGGAGAGACTTGCTATGTTTTTGTATTTCAATTTCAAAGGCATCTATTATGCATGTCATGATGTCACTTTATTATAGTGATGCCTGAATGACATGGGCAAGTTCATTTTTATGTTATTTTTATTCAGTCTTATCATGAAGGATTTTAAAAAAGATGCTAATATTGGAATGTTCTTTAAAAATAATTGCTAGCATATGAAGTGCTCATTCCAAATTCATCTGCAAGTTCCGTGAACTTGGTATCTAGGCGTATTTTTATGAACAAAATAAAATGTGATTTCTTTGTATCTTTGTGTGCTTTGTTAACAAATCAATAACAAAATAAAGACCTTCTAGCACACCTATTTAAAAACGTGGATTTCTTTAAATTTTTTACAATGTTCAAGTAAGAGCTAATTTGTAATCATTTTCTTTTCGAATCTTTAGATCTTCTTCATTTAAACTACAATCTGATGAAAGTTTTGGCAGAACAGAATGAACAGATGGTGATGAAGATAGTTCTTGACACCATGGTACTGCATGTATTGATGCATCACTATCAGACTTCTCTTCTTGAATAAATATTTTTTAGAAAATCCCGATGTTGATGACCTTTCTTTGTACACTTTTTCATTTTAAATGGTGATAGCGCTACGGAAACAGCACATATTTTAGGCGATATTTGTGCATCTCGTATCTAGAAAATAGTTTGTGTATTTTTACTTCGAACAAATTTAGTTTGTACACATGCTTGAACAGCTTTGTGTTGTTTTGCAATGAAGCATCTCTGGACAGCTTTTTCTTTAGAACTACAATTATCTTCAATATTTTAAAATCAAATTAATATTTAAGCAATTGAATATAATATTGTAACTATAGCTTGGCAAAAAAGTGTAGAAATGGAAATAATCCTTTATTTTACCTGGCCACATTACCACATCTTTGACCTTTGTGAATTTTGGTTGTAACTTGTGTCGGTGTTTTCGCTTTTCTTTAAATTTTGCAATAAGAACTTCTAATACAAGCTATCCACGATACAAAATGAATAAGCCAATCCGGAGTTCCGCGAGAGAAATTATTTTTAAAAAATTTACCGATGATGTCTAGCAGAACAAGAAGCCAAAACCAATTCTATCGGATCTCGACAATGTTTACCAAGTGGAAGTTATTTTGCTAATTTAAGTGAATTTATAAGTTTTGATGAGTCTAGAGTGATTTTTACTACTTGCACTAAGTATTTTTCTATATTTTGCAATATTATTATCAAGCCCGTAGGTAATGTTTACATTAATGTGACAGAATTAGTTTAAAGATTGTCCACGCCATCTTGATACTTGCATCAGTAATTAGTAATTACTAATGGAGATGTAGTTTAGGTACGTAGGTAGAGGTAGAGTGGTAAAACTTGCACCTTACCATTGTGATATAAATCCCATTGAGCTTATATGGGGCATAGCAAAACAGAAGCAGTTCATAATGTAGAAAATATTAATATTAAAGTTATGAAATGGTTCATTCAAAGTACAGGTTTGATAATAATTTACAATTTACTTTTCATTTGGATAATAAATGAAAAAAATATTTTTATTGTTAAAGGAAGCATATGAGCGTGCATGTCAAGACATAACCGAAGATGAGTGGAAAAACTCATGTCAACATGTATGAAAAAGTTAAAATGAATATTACGCGAGAGAGCATTCCCTGTATGAGGATATTGAAAGAATTGTAATAAATCTTGAAGATGACCGTAATAGTTCTTCAGAATCACAGGACGACTGTCCAGTCAGCTCCAGTCATGAAAATATGGAAATTGATTTTACTGAAATACAATATTTGGAAGAAAGTTTCTCAGAATAAAATTGAACTATTTGTAATTGAAGTTAAATATAAATAAATAGAAAAATGGGAAACAAAATTTATTTTTAAGTAAAATGTCACAATTCTGAAACGATTTCTCAAAATTAAAACATAACACACCCTAATAAAACTTTGAATTCAATAGAGTATTGCACATATGGAAATATACACATACCTGTTACAAATTTAGAACAAACATATTTAAGTGTACATATATACTCATGACTCTAAATAATGACAAAAAAACAACGCCATACATACTTATCTACCTACCTCCACAAAATTACAGTATTTATTTAGGGCAGACACTATACATCTCCAATGCTAATTATTTTACCAACTTTACTGTTGGTAGCAATGTAAAAAAAACATGTTCTGCTACCAAAACATTCTCTCACGTTTATAATAAAAGTCTTTTGAAGTTGAAACATTTGTTGTGCTTTTATTTCTTCAGGTTATGGGCCCAGTCACATAATCCTAACAGGAAAATATAAAAGACAACAAACAAATTTTTTTTTCGTCATAAAAACATACTGCCGGTTGTTGAGGTTAGAAACCGGCGGGAAAACTTGCGAGCGTGTATAGCAAGCAAGGGCGGGACGACGAACAGGAAGATGGAAGACGACAATAGTTTCAGAATCCAGACGCACATAAAGCTCGAAGGAGCATCCAATTGGAATATTTGGAAATTCCAAACCATCGTTTTATTACGGAGTCAAGGCTTGTTTGAAGTGACAGACGAGAGCAGTGTGAAACCAGAGGCGGCGGTTGAGAAAGCTGCATGGGAAAAGAAAGACGCGAAGGCTCAGTCATGGCTTGTTACAAGGATGTCAGAAACCGTGATGATGCATATTATAACATGTACTGCGTCAGCGGAAATGTGGAGAAAACTTGCGAGTGAGTATCCATATTGTACAACAACGTTTTTTCCAATATAAGTACGAGGAGGGCACCGCGATGTCTACATTCTTATCAAAAATAGAGGAATTAAGAAACCAGCTCAAACAGATGGGAGAAGATATTTCAGAAAAATTCGGCATAACGAAAGTGCTAATGTCACTCCCAGATACCTACAAGCATTTTGTGTCGGCGTGGGAGTCCGCGCCGGACGACAAACAAACGCTTGATAATCTTGTCGCGAGATTATTGATAGAAGAGGAACGTATCAACGAAAAAGAGCCTCAAAACTCGTCAGCATCGGCGTTTGTAGCTAAGAAAAACGTAAAATATTATAAGTGCAATATGTTAGGACATTATCAAAGCGAGTGTAATCAAAACAAGGGTTCGGGACATGACGATAGAACGATTAAAAAGTGTTATTACTGCAAGAAAACGGGATATACTAAAAATGAGTGTTATTTCAAGAAAAAATAAGGAAAAAGACAGTAAAAGTAACGCATTTGTGGACATGAATTTAGATAGACATGTTCAACAATCTCAGTGGTTAGTGGACTCGGGCGCTAGTCAACATATGTGCCGTGATCGGAACTTATTTACAACATATTTATCGTCGAACGATAAAACAGTGATAATCGGTAATGACGAGGAAATTAGTGCGCTCGGGTGCGGACAGGTGGCGTTACAGGTCTATGATGGCTGCGAATGGGTGAACACAACCATAGACAACGTACTATTCGTTCCAGAATTAAAAACAAACTTGTTTTCTGTCAAATGCGCGACAGAAAGAGGTTATGTTGTGAAAATGGACAATAACTTGCGCAAATTTTACAAGGAAAATACTGTGTGTGCCGTAGCGAGTCGTAACGGCGATATGTAGGTACTATATGGACGTGCGTTACAAATATGAGATAGCGAATACGACTGAAGTGAAATCTGGACTTAAAGAGTGGTACGAGAAACTTGCCCATCAAAACTTACAATATGTGAAGGGGGTGCTTAAAAATAATAACATTGAAGTGAAAGATTTGGATTTTAAGTGTGAAGAAAAAGTTGAAATTCAATTCAAAATTCACTTTCAATGTATCACTCACACGTGTTTTCACTGCAGTTTCTTGGTTATATTGACAAAACTACTTACAACTACGCAAGCAGTTGAGATACTATAATAAACTTCCCTTCGAAGTTACCAATTTGACCGAACAAAAATTCAAGTGTTATGTTAAGCGTGAATTAATGTGTAAAGGATTCTATACTGTATCTGATTACCTTAATGATAAGACGGTTTGGAAAGTTTGTCCTGCACACAATGACCCACCATGTTAGCACACATTAGTAATTAATTAACTGCCTAAAATGTCTTTGTTACATGTCTCACATGCTTTTTTTTTTTATAATAATGACATTTCTATAGTTCTAATTTGACATAATCATATCATATCTTAATGAAATGTAATTTTTGAAAGACGACCACCCGATCATGTTGTGTTTGCCTGTTTAATATCACTATTTTTTTCTTTTCTCATGATTGAAAACTATGATTGTAAATGTAGGCGAATGCACGCTGTACGCCGTTATTTAAGTATGAATCTATGTTCTCTTTTATTTGCTATCGCTAATTTTATTTTATGCCGCTCCAGGTTTAGTCGATTGGATTTCATCTTATCCCATGTTAACGGTGATGTGCGTGCATTAGCTTATATAACTATTGTGACTATGTACAAGAAAGACTTGGAAAAAATACAAAAGAAGTACTGAACACTTGATGACAAAAAAAGAAAAGCCCGGAGTTTCTTTCTGCCTTTCTTCTTCGGGTAGTCATCACTTAGGTAGCTAGTGAAAGGCTGGTAGGTTAGCTAGGCTAGGGCTCATGTCCTCACCGGTGAGGATCGCGACGCGTTACCCTTCTATTTCCCCTACTTGCCAGCCCGAGCTGGTTACTTCGTACTTTTGTACCTAGTCTTTTGTATAAACTTTATCCCTAATTTAAAATCTCCATAGTTATATAAGTGATTTTAATAGTTGTTTAGAAATAATAATTATTCTTATTCTTTGTTTTGACGTATCATAAGTGCAACTTTGTTCGCCTACGTGATAAATAAAGTATTTTATTTTTTTTTTATTTTTTTTATTCTGTTTACTGGCATTTTATTGACTACTTGACTCATGAAAAGATTTAATTTGTTCATTTGGCTTACTTCACTCACTATTAAAGCAACCGCATTCGTATCGTAGTTTTTCGTACGCCAGCGCTATTGTGGTAGGTACTTGAAACTTAATTTTCAGCAAATGCTGGACACTTTTTCGAGTTCCCCTCCATATCAGACGGTGCTCCTTACTTCTACCCTCCATACACCTAATAAAGAAAAAAAGACGCCATTTTCTTGACTGCGGATTCGAATAAAGATGCGCGCGTGTGTTTCGCCGGCCGGCTTTTCAGTGGATTTACACGATTTCAAAGGTAAATAATAGCTTCTATCATATCTATTTCTTACGAAAATGTCCATAAGTGAATAACTATTGCGGGACGTATGTTTTTCTTTCAAATTCAGCTTAAATTATTGTTTTATGGTAAATTATAACCTAGAAAATCTCGTTTCTACGTTACTTCTATGTTACCGGTAACGTTGATTGTATTTAACGTAACGTTGATTGTATTTAACGTAACGTTGATGTGCTGTTAGGATTCATTAATATTGTATATTTTATAGTTTATAACCGATTTCAAAAAGGGGGAAGTTCTTACTTCGATTAATTTTTTTATGCATGTTACTATTTTTTACTTTTTAGTGCATTTTTTTTTGCAAAAACTGACAAAAAGAAAAAAAGGATGATAGAGAGTGAAGAAAATGAGAATGTACTTTAATTTGAATATAAAATATAATCTTATTGTTAGATATTTTGAAAGAAAAACGTGGAAATATTACATTGGATTTGTTGAGAGCATCGACTTTAAAAATGGCGATAATTATTACAAAGTTACATTTTTGAAAACGGTTATGGATTCAAATGATTCTGTGCAGTTCTTAGTACAAAAAAGTTAGATATCAATATTGTGAGTGAAATATCTATCGTCAAAAAGGTAAATTTGATTCAGCCAGAGACAGCATTAAATGCATATTATCTACAAAATGATGACAATATCGTGTTTTTTTACTAATATTTATTACTTATTGTAAGTAAAAGTAGTCCATTTTCTGTGATTTTAACTGTAAGTCTTCCTTGTTAACAATTAACAATAAATAAATAAATTTCTGATACAAGAAAACCGAACATTGAGGAATACATTCTACGTTTATGTCATTGACCTCCCAAGCGCTGTAAGCTGTTTTCGTGCCTATTTTAAATAAAATAATGCATTAATGGTGCATAGTCCCTAATTTATTTAAGTGAACGATTGTTGGTTGTTGATTTTAGGCGAATTACCACCACCTAGTAATCATATAGTACCTAGTAGTAACTGAGTAAAAAAATTATAAATAATGTTCACTTGCTAACTTTGTGCCATCGTGAGGAAATTAATTCAATAAATTTTAGTCCTGGGGTTCGTTCGTTTTTTTTGTAGATCGTTGTTAAATGTGCTCCAAAGAAATCAAAAACTTATCACTTTCACCAAGAATGGGAACTGGACTACTTCTTTACTATGGTGAAAGAAAATGTTGCTGCTTAATATGCAATACATCCCTGGCATTACCGAAAAAAGGAAATTTAAAGCGACATTTTAACACAATGCATATTAAATATCAGACTGACTTTCCACCTAACAGCGAAATAAGAAAGAGTAAATTGCATGCATTGAAATCACAATTAAAAGTCCAAGACAGCATGATTTCTGGGCTTATTGCGGAAAGTAATGCTGCAACTGAAGCATCTTTCCTAGTAAGCTACAGAATTGCACAAAAATGCAAACCTTTTTCCGATGGAGAATATATCAAGGAAATCTTCGAGGCAGTGTCAGATTCGCTGTTCGTGAATTTAAAAAATAAAAACGAAATTAAAAAAGCTATTCATAGTTTACAGCAGTTTCGAAATACTGTGATGCGCCGTATAGAAATGATAAGTAAAGACATAAACGAACAACTACACACATTGGATTTCGGCAAAGAGGGTTCTTCGATATTTAAAGAAGACAATCGATTATCGATTGACATTTCGTAAGACAGGGAAATCGTTAATAGGATATTCAGATGCCGATTGGGGTAATTGTTTGATCGAAAAGATTTCGTCCGCTGAGTTGCCTTTTAGCTACAACTTGACGAGTCAACAGATATCACTGATACTACACAACTACTTATTTTTATTCGGATGGTCTTTGAAGATTTCTCAACGAAAGAAGAACTACTGAGAATATTACTAATATTCTGAATTTAAAATAATAAAACTCCCTTTATATTTGAGTACATAGTGGAAATAAAATAGCATTTAGCTGTCTTTGACTCCAACTATTAATCGTACTTAGCTGTATTTGATTCGGGGTAACTGTATATAACTGAGTTTGATAATAACGGCCGCCATTGTGATTTCTTCGGATTAGTGCATTGAGTTATAATGTACTATGTACTAGAGAAGCTATTTCAAACAAAAGATAGCGCGTAAGTTGATGACAGCGGGGCAAGCGGAGGGTGTTTATGTTCTCATATATAAATCAATGCGCGCAGATGCGACATATTTTTTATAATTCTACCTACTTGATACAGTGTGTGCTTACGCAGGAAATAAATAAAAAAGTATTTAAATTCGAAAAATATTTTAATTTCCTTTAAATAATATAAGTTTAGTTAATTTCTGCCGTTTGGTATAGTAATCCACAGTTTTATCCGTTTTTGCTTCGTGATGCAATCTAATTTTTGTGTACTGATTTATTATGGATCGAATTAAATGTATTCTATGATTGAATGTTGATGGCTGATTCAATGAATGTTGATTTAAGTTTGCAAATACATCTTTTCCAATGAAATGGTTCAGGGTGTTTACGGTAATATAATTAAAATCATATTTCGAGGCAAGACTTCCACCGCTTTGCCGTATTAAATTCCGTATGATATTTTCCGTAGCCAAACATATTATGTACACGTCTTCTGCAGAATAACATAGACCACCCATGTCTTTTATAGTTATCAGTTTATGATGTAGAAGTTTATTTGATGTAGTCAAACTGTCAATGCAATCTTCACATTTTATTTTTTTTATTAATTGTCTTGATACATATCCAGATATATAACCTACTATCAATTTTGACTCACACGTAAATGATTCTTGGTCAAGCATAGTTGCAAAGATATCACAATTTTTTCGGCTTCTAAACTGGAAGTAAGCAATCGTGTAATTTGTAATATTTCATAAGGTTGTTCGTCATATCTATTTGAGCAGGCTGTACTATTAATTATGTTCTCAGATGTAGAATTTAAGATTGAGAAATTATCAAGAGGGATGCAATTACCGGTAAATGATGACCGAAGTTCAAGATGATTTAGGGTTTTTTTATAGGCTGCTCTGAATTGCAAAATATTTGGATTGTTATTATACCCGCCATGTTTTCTTATTAACCCAAAAAATAGTTCTAGGTGGTCTTGGCTCATCCGGTACATAGATATGTAATTAAGCATCTGCTTTTCCTCAACTATGTTGTTGTATAGTGTCTTAAGTGATTCAATACAAATTATGGCACCAATAAATCCAGTCTTGTTAGCCGAGCCAACTATGTTTTTCTTTGAGATTTTCAATAATATTCTGGATATCTGGTTTGTTCGTCTAGTTATTATTCTTTTTTGAGAACGAAATTTCAAATCTAGTATAAATTATTTTACTTTATCTAAATAAGAGAATATTTCAGACTTGCTTTTTCTGTCCACAGGTCGCTTAAAACCATAGAAATTACATTTTCTAAAATTCATAACATCAAAAAAAATATTCATTAAAGTTATGAAATTTATTGTTCCTGATGAATCTTGAAATTGTCTTGAATTCAAAACTTCATCACATAGAAGTAAAGCTTTTGCTACGCTCATACTCAGCAGCTGTGTTGCAAGCTTTACTTTCATAATTTGCTGCCGAAAATGTATATGCAGAGGTGTTAACTTGTTTCCGAACCTAAGTCCTTCATTTTGTTGAAGCTTATTGAGATTTATTAGAAGCTGTTTGGGGGGTGCTCTGGTGTAGTGTGTGTGCTAAGAGTCCGGGTTCACACAATAAAGACACTCTTTCACATAAAACCAATATTTATTATTAGCACTAGTAACACTACAGTCTACAGTTTATAATTACTAAGAAGTTACACTTGTTTACCTCTATACCTTACTCGCTCTGATGCACTTATACGCACTGTTATTCCTTCGCTACTCGCTCTGATTTACATGGTTGCTTTGGAATCCCGAACTGACGAGGCAAGATTCCCCAACCCTTATACATATGGGTCGGAGAATCTATGTCAGCAGTATCTTTCTTTATATGTAACCATCGTGGAATACGAACTTCAGATAATTTTGGTAACTGACTTCGATAATCGTCCCAACTTTCTTTTAAATCTGCTGAAATGGGTTCGTCTCAATCGACACCTGCCAACCATAACCTTTGAATAAAGATTTTTGCAACTATCACACTCGGTGCAATCCATCCCAGTGGGTCATATAACCGGGCGATTGTAGACATAATTGACCTTTTTGTTTCTGGTTCACTCTTCTTGGGTAAATTCACAGAATATCTAAAATTATCTTCGCAACGGTCCCATGTAAGACCTAATATTTTCGTAATGTCGTCTATTTTAATTTCTTTACTGAACTTTTCTGTGTTCTTTTCTATATTGTCTTTCTGCCCATATAACTCTTGTTTATTACTTTGTGTTAGGAAGTATGACAATAATTCTTCATTGTTACTGTTCCATTTTTGTAGCTGAAATCCACCTCTTAAAAGTAAATCGTTCATCTCTTTATAAAGTGAGGCTCCTTCCTTAGTGTCAAAACATCCAGTCATTAAGTCATCCATGTAGAATGATTCTTTTACTTGTGGTGCGGCTATTGGGTAATCCTTTGCTTCATCATCACTTAATTGTTGTAATGCCCTAACCGCTAAGTAAGGTGCTGAAGCGGTACCAAATGTGACTGTCATTAATTCAAATTCCTTAATTTTATCTTCAGGATTATCGCGCCACACAATGCGTTGAAATTTAGCATTTTGTTCTGCTATCCGAACTTGACGATACATTTTGACAATGTCCGCCACCATAACAATTGGATAGATTCTCCATTGAAAAACTAAATGTCTTAAATCTGGCTGCAATTTAGGACCTACCATTAAACAATCGTTTAATGAAACCCCTCGCTTATTCTTGCTGGAAGCATTAAATACTACTCGAACCTTTGAGGTTGATTTATCCATTCGTACAACAGCATGATGGGGTAAATATACTGCTTCGTGTGCCTTTTCGTCCTTTTCTTCAACTGTTCGCATGTGCCCTAGTTGTAAATATTCGTTAATCACTTCCTTATAACTGGCCTTGAGTTCCAAGTCTTTCGAGAGTCTTTTTTCCAATGATTTGAACTTAGCTATTGCTATCTCCAATGATCCATTGTTTTGACATTGAGCAAAATCTTCTCGGAAGGGTAAATTTACAATATATTGCCCTTCCGGTGTTCTATTTGTTGTCCTTTTGAAAATCTCTTCACAGGCTTGTTCTTCTTCTGACCATGTTGATCTTGGTAATTGTTCCTCTAATTCCCAAAATTTCTTTAAAATGTCTTCTTCTGCTCTAGTATGCAATACTGAAATAACGTTCGAATTTTCTTTAGCTTCGCTTGACCTCTCATTGACAGTGCCTGATATTATCCATCCGAGCTTCGTACTTTGAGCAATAAAGTTTCCGTTTGGACTCCTCTTCATGCCTTCTTTTAGTATGTGGCTGTACACATTGGCTCCAAACAACATATCAATTTTGTTCGGAATGTTGAACTCCGGATCTGCCAAACATAAACCATTTATTTCTATCCAATCAAATGGCTCTAATTTCCTTTCAGGCAGACATGACGTAATATTTTTCAACACGTAGGCTTCAATTTGCAGTTCAAAGTTCGTGTTGACTCTTGATCTTATTGTGATTGTAACCATGTATCTCGATTTCATACAGTGTTCTCCTCCCAAACCCGTAATAATACCATTTGCAGGGTTTTTCTTTAGACGTAATAATTGAACTGCTGCTTCCGTTATAAAACAAGCTTGTGACCCTTGATCAACCAAAGCTCTTAGTGTTGAATGATTTCCTAATCCTGACTCGGCATGCACTAACGCTGTGGCTAATAAAACTTGTCTGGGCCTGAAGGTCTTGCGAGTCGCATAGCACGAAACTATTGGAGACTTTGCTGTATCAGATTCATTTTTCTTTGCTCTGATGTATCAGTTGGTGAATGCAGTAGAGAATGGTGCCTTTTGTTACATATTTTACAACGAGCTGGGTTTCTACAGGTGTATGCACTGTGATTACTGCCCAAACAATTAAAACATATAGATTTTTTACTGACGAAATCGCGTCGTACTGCATAATCCTCGTTTGCAAACTTTTTACAAAAGCAAAGTTTGTGCTTGTCATTGCAGAATTCGCATAACCTATTTGTGGCTATTAATACTTTCGTATGTGGACGGTTGGAGTCAGCAGTTGCATGTTGCGTTTGTACTTTCTTAAATTCTATATTTTCGAATGCACGAAAACGACTTTCCATAAATTCTTTTAACTGATCTAATGTAGGTAAATCGTTCGATTGATCATCAGCGGTTTTCAGTTCCCATTGCTTACGCGTTTCAGTATCTAACTTAAACGATATTAGGTGAATGATCATGATATCCCATGTGGTTACATCAACACCAATATTTTTTAATGCGTCCAAACAGTCATTGGTGGTGTCTAATAAATCTTTTATAGCAGACGCCGATTCAGCATTCATTCGCTTTTGGCTGAATAACCATTTGAGAATGCAATTGGCTAAATATTTTTTGTTGTTATAACGCTTTTCTAATAACGACCAACAACGACTGTAATTGGCGCTCGTAACGGGAGTGTTTCTTAAAAGCTTTTCTGCTTCGCCTACTAAATGCGTTTTTAAATAGTGTAACTTTTGTACATCATCTAAACTATTATCATTGTGTACTAATGAAGTAAATAAATCACGAAATGTTGTCCATTCAGAATAATTACCAGAAAAGGTTGGAATCTTAATTTTCGATAACTTTGCTGCTGAATTTGTGTTCGACTGATTGCCTTTATTATTGTTACTGGTTGGTTGTTCCACCTTTTCTGATAAATTGGATGCTAACAAAGACTTATAAATAAAGTAATTTTCCTCACAATTTTCATAAATGTTTTGCGTAACATAAATTGACTTTTCTTTTTTGAAATTAATTAAACCTCTATTAATAGAATTATGTATGTTAACTTGTGCATTGACGAGCCCTTGCATTGTTACAACTATGAAATTAACTACTTAATTAACAAATAAATAAAATAATAAATATTAATAAATACTGCTCTGCTCTGCTCGGTTGCTTGTACTTGATGGCTCCAATGAAGTTGCTGGACCCGCTGCTGCACGTAGCGCTGCGACCCGCAACGTATGGTGACTGGTGAACTGACAGTAGAGGACACTGAACTTTGCTTTGTAGAAGTCACTGAACTTTGCTTGGTAAAAGTCACTACTAAACTTTGCTTGGTAGAGGTCACTGAACTTTTGCTTGGTAGAAGTCACTGAACTTTTGCTTGGTAGACGTCACTGAACTTTTGCTTGGTAGAAGTCACTGAACTTTTGCTTGGTAGAGGTCACTGAACTTTTGCTTGGTAGAGGTCACTGAACTTTTGCTTGGTAGAGGTCACTGAACTTTGTATCGTAGAAGTCCCTGACCTTTTACTTGATAGAGGTCACTGAACTCTATCCGGCTCGAAGGACCAATGTTTGGGGGTGCTCTGGTGTAGTGTGTGTGCTAAGAGTCCGGGTTCACACAATAAAGACACTCTTTCACATAAAACCAATATTTATTATTAGCACTAGTAACACTACAGTCTACAGTTTACAATATACATAACCTTACTCGCTCTGATGCACTTATACGCACTGTTATTCCTTCACTACTCGCTCTGATTTACATGGATGCTTTGGATTCCCGAACTGACGAGGCAAGATTCCCCAACCCTTATACATATGGGTCGGAGAATCTTGACATCGCGATGTACAAAATTAAAGAAATTGTACAGCGCCATCTATTGCCCTAATTTATAACTACTGTACGTCATTACTTATTACAAATCCATCTTTTAGTTTTCGATGGATTAAATTGTCTATTTTATTAATTGATCTTTGAACAGTAGCTGCCATTTGATTTCTTTGTTGTCATTATCGAATAAGAGTCTTTTCTTTTCAAATGTGTTCCTTATCAATTTTATATGGCAAGGGTCTATAAAAATGCAAACTTTTTCTCCCGTGCATGGATGTGAAAAATAAGTCTTTATATCGCTGACGTCAGTTACTTTACAGCCCAAAATTTTTGCTGCACCGAAGTTCGCAGAACAACCATCAAATGTAAGACTCAAAACTGTTACGCCAACCTCTTGCAAAAGTGTGCAAGCATATTTTTATCAAATTTGCCTTTGTTTCAGCATTTACACCGGCCGTCAAAAAGTACCCCACAGGTAATTTCCAATTTTCGTTGAGGCAAACCAGCATAAATACTAAAGCTTGCGTTGCCACAGTCTCATCTGCTTCACCTTGCATAGGACCTGCTCCAAAATTAACTGCACCCAATTTTTGATTGTTGTGAAATAGCTTCTGTCGCCTGATAGCTATTTCGTCAAAGACTAATGAGCAGAGTACAGGTTTATTAGAATTTGCGTTGTATTGGGATTTATTTTTTAAGGCTGCAAAGGCTTCGGTTGTGAAACCGGGTTCTGCATTAATTGTTGAATACCATCTGCAAATTGTCCTAGGATGTGGGAGAGCTTTATTGTAGCATTCTCTAACGTATTTATACGCAGCTGGTGAATAATAGTGTTAAGTCAATGCGAATTTACGTAAAGGTGCACTGTATAATAAATAATGCCTGTTCTGTTTATTCTTTTTCATTAAAGATTTATTAACTCGACAACTTCTGCTTTAGCCATTAAATCAATAAATTTCTTTTTAGCTGCAGATTCCTTGCGATATTTATTTTTTAGTAAAATTTTTCTCGGAGTGTCAAAAATTGAATTTGTACTGCTTACTGATTCACACAACGGTTCGAATACTTCCTGTTCACCGCATTTTGTTGGCTGAAAAAGTAAAAAGATATACTTATTTGGTAAGCCTATAAAAAATCTAGCGTTACAGTATTAAAAAATCTCCATAATATACTAGTTAGACTCGCACGCCGAAAGTTCCGCCTCATAAGTTCCGTAAGTATACTAAACATTACAACAAACGTTTTTCTAATCACAAAATAAAACAAAAAATCCATCAAAATGGTATAATAATATAATTTAAAATTTAATGGTGCTAGGTCAGTCATATTATGTAAGAGTCCGCCTGAGTAAGTACCGCCGCAATGTCTATTTCTGCCGCCAAGCAGCAGTGTGTAATCACTGTTGTGTTCCGGTGTGATGGACATTGTAGCCAGTGTAACTGCTAGACATAGTGAGACTTAACATCTTATGTCTCAGGATGGCGAGCGCAGTAGAATACCAAACAATACTTTGTAATGCAAGTTGTTGGATGGTGTTTCTGCTGTTTATGGGCGGTCGTATCGCTTACCATCAGGCGAATGGCGTGCTCTTCTTGTCATTAAAAGTAATAAAAAAATAATAATAATCAAAATTACGTTATCGCATGGTACTGCAGATTTTTTTAAATACACTCTTCCTGTATTTGTGGTGTAAATGCACGGAACATATGCGTGAATAAGCTGACGGTAACCACGTTTCTTCGCTACGATTCTTCTGAACAATTTTGATCCATGATTCTTTTGTTTCATGACACGGCCGAGGAAACCTTTAATTTCAAATTATAATAAAAAACATTAATTTTGTTACATTTACATTTCCGATCGTGATTATATATTATTAATATTTTTCTATCTATAATTATTTAACATTAAACGTCAATAGTGTCAATTCTGCGCATAAAAATATTCTTACTCTTTGACATCGACATAAACATGGCGGCCCGGGCGCTGCCGTGGTGATTCGTCGCCGTGTTACAATAAATTGATAAAATATAATTAAATTAAGCGTGTTTTTAACATAACGTGTTTTACTTACTGATGAAAAGTCACTCCTTGACTTTTACTTATGTTTCTTGAATTATTTAAACAGTATAATGATTTCTTATGTTTACGCGAATGTTAGACATTGAAATAAAAACTAAAAACTATTTAAACGGATTTTATCGCGGTTTTTTTATATTATTATTTTCTCCCGACGTTTCGAAGACTTTGCAGCCTTCATGGTCACGGGGGACTGAGGTGTTGTTCATCCGTAAAGTCAAAGTTACAATATCTACCTACATTTTCAAATATACAACTTTTTAAAATTTTATCTGTTGACGGTCCGATCTACGCAGAATGAGCTCACAGTGTCTTGAGGTCTGGCAGCCGGTCTTTTGGGATCCGATTTAATTAAATGTAGAACAGGATCCCAGGCTTGTGCAAGCTTCCAACCATCTTCCCTATTGAAATTTGGGTGTTTTTTAATTTCAATAGCCTCGCGAATCATCCTAGGCAGGAATCGGTGTTCTTTGGCAAGGATTTGTGGCTTGTCTAATCGCAAATAATGATTGGAGCCTCCTTCAGAATGTTCAGCGACTGCAGACTTCGTAGAGCGTCGGTGTTTCACGTCAGCTATATGTTCTTTTACGCGGGTCCCTATATTTCTTTTTGTTTGTCCTATATAAGAGAGGCCACAGTTGCAGTCTATCTTGTATACACCCGGTTCTTGCAGAGGTATATGGCACTTGACAGGTGGTAAAAATTGACTAATCTTCTTAGGCGGCTTGAAATAGGTTTTTATTGAAGCACGCTTCAGGATCTTTCGTGGGCAAATCATTGTTTCAGAGAGCACGAGGAATCTGTGACGAGAAACACCTGGCCGCTGAGCTACAACATGTCAAGCAAGTACTGCGAGACAACAAGCTCCAAATTCCACGCCGCCGTCACAGAGACCGAGTGAAACCAGCCACAGTTGAACGTGTTCCGGTTGTACTACCATATGTGAGAGGAGTCACCGACAAGATTGGCTACATCCTGAAGCGTGCTTCAATAAAAACCTATTTCAAGCCGCCTAAGAAGATTAGTCAATTTTTACCACCTGTCAAGTGCCATATACCTCTGCAAGAACCGGGTGTATACAAGATAGACTGCAACTGTGGCCTCTCTTATATAGGACAAACAAAAGAAATATAGGGACCCGCGTAAAAGAACATATAGCTGACGTGAAACACCGACGCTCTACGAAGTCTGCAGTCGCTGAACATTCTGAAGGAGGCTCCAATCATTATTTGCGATTAGACAAGCCACAAATCCTTGCCAAAGAACACCGATTCCTGCCTAGGATGATTCGCGAGGCTATTGAAATTAAAAAACACCCAAATTTCAATAGGGAAGATGGTTGGAAGCTTGCACAAGCCTGGGATCCTGTTCTACATTTAATTAAATCGGATCCCAAAAGACCGGCTGCCAGACCTCAAGACACTGTGAGCTCATTCTGCGTAGATCGGACCGTCAACAGATAAAATTTTAAAAAAGTTGTATATTTGAAAATGTAGGTAGATATTGTAACTTTGACTTTACGGATGAACAACACCTCAGTCCCCCCCGTGACCATGAAGGCTGCAAAGTCTTCGAAACGTCGGGAGAAAATAATAATATAAAAAACCGCGATAAAATCCGTTTAAATAGTTTTTAGTTTTTATTTCAATGTCTAACATTCGCGTAAACATAAGAAATCATTATGCAAACCAGTACGGACTGGAACTTGCCAACAAAATACGCCGGTTGGAGAATTTGAAAACCAAGCGCGCAAGATTCAGCACATCATTGAATTTCTTGAAGAGATGTCGTGACCACAATCTCATCCCTACGTGTGTAAAGCTATCACCTAAGAAAAACATACGAGGGAGCGCTAAAATTCTAAACCAGGCGAGTATAAAACTGTTACGAGCTACCATACATGGAACACGATCCGACCTTCATTACATAAATAATTGTGTTGAGATTTTATCCAATGAACTAAAGACAGAGTTATCAGCATTTGATTTTAAAAATTGCATAGATATCTTAAATAAGCGCGAAACTTCTAAATATAATGAATGCAAAAATAAACACATAATAAAATATAATAAACTAACATCAAAATTAAATGCCAAAAATATTAAGAACACCGAGTGTAGGAATGGAACGCGCGCGACCATAGATAACATACACTCCTGCGCCAACCATGAACAACGCGCAGTGATAAATCTGTCAAAACAAACATTGGACGAAAACACAATTCAGGTTTTATCCAAAGGCTTAAATTTTGCTGTTACACCACGAAGGATGCCGTATGAAGACATTATTTGCAATGTTGAGAACAGTCTTTTCATGAATAATATAAAAAAGGAAGATTCGGAGGCAATACGCCAAGACATTTCGTCAATTTTGCGTCAAAAGAAAATGCCGAAACCAAATCTTCCAAAACATCAATATATCGCTTTGAAGAACTTGCGATCAAGGAAAGACCTTACCATTCTCCGTGCAGATAAGGGGAATGCGACAGTAGTAATGGATACGTCAGACTACAATCATAAAATGGAACAACTTTTATCGGATGGAAGCACGTATAGAATAGTCAAATCAGACCCGACTAACAAGATATTGAAGGCTACTAGCACTTTAATAAAAAATTACTCCGATAAATTAAATCTCGACGTAAACTTACTCGTTCCTTCGTGTGCAAAACCGCCTAAACTGTATGGACTGCCGAAGATACACAAGTTAAATGCTCCACTACGTCCCATAGTGAGTCAGATCGACACACCAACCTACAGATTGGCTCAGCACGTAGCAAAAGTGCTTTCACCCCTCAGAGGAAACACTAGAGCATCTGTGAAGGATTCATACCAATTTGTCAGCGACATTAAACACCTACAGTTAGCTGACAATGAAACAATGGTCAGTTTTGATGTCCAGTCTCTCTTCACGAGCTTACCATTACAAGATTGCATCAAAATTGTGTCTAAGAAGTTAGTAGATAATAACATACCTGTGGAATATGCAGAACTACTCCAACACTGCCTTACATCTGGCTATATGTTGTGGAATGATCAGTTCTATGTACAAGTAGAGGGTGTAGCGATGGGCTCCCCTGTATCTCCGGTAGTCGCCGATATATTCATGGAGGACTTCGAGGAGACAGCCCTGACAACATCACCGGTCTCTCCAAGGTTTTACAAACGGTACGTAGATGATACTTTCACAATTTTACCATCGGACAAAGTATCTGCATTTTTAAATCACCTTAACTCCATCAATAATAAAATCCAATTCACTATGGAGTTAGAACACAACAAATCTCTTGCTTTCTTGGATGTTTTAGTCATTCGTAATCCTGATCAGACCTTAAGTCATACTGTGTATCGGAAACAGACCCATACTGATAAATATCTGAACGGTGAATCTCACCACCATCCAAAACAGTTAGCTACCGTGGGCAAATCATTGTTTCAGAGAGCACGAGGAATCTGTGACGAGAAACACCTGGCCGCTGAGCTACAACATGTCAAGCAAGTACTGCGAGACAACAAGCTCCAAATTCCACGCCGCCGTCACAGAGACCGAGTGAAACCAGCCACAGTTGAACGTGTTCCGGTTGTACTACCATATGTGAGAGGAGTCACCGACAAGATTGGCTACATCCTGAAGCGTGCTTCAATAAAAACCTATTTCAAGCCGCCTAAGAAGATTAGTCAATTTTTACCACCCTGTCAAGTGCCATATACCTCTGCAAGAACCGGGTGTATACAAGATAGACTGCAACTGTGGCCTCTCTTATATAGGACAAACAAAAAGAAATATAGGGACCCGCGTAAAAGAACATATAGCTGACGTGAAACACCGACGCTCTACGAAGTCTGCAGTCGCTGAACATTCTGAAGGAGGCTCCAATCATTATTTGCGATTAGACAAGCCACAAATCCTTGCCAAAGAACACCGATTCCTGCCTAGGATGATTCGCGAGGCTATTGAAATTAAAAACACCCAAATTTCAATAGGGAAGATGGTTGGAAGCTTGCACAAGCCTGGGATCCTGTTCTACATTTAATTAAATCGGATCCCAAAAGACCGGCTGCCAGACCTCAAGACACTGTGAGCTCATTCTGCGTAGATCGGACCGTCAACAGATAAAATTTTAAAAAGTTGTATATTTGAAAAATGTAGGTAGATATTGTAACTTTGACTTTACGGATGAACAACACCTCAGTCCCCCCCGTGACCATGAAGGCTGCAAAGTCTTCGAAACGTCGGGAGAAAATAATAATATAAAAAAACCGCGATAAAATCCGTTTAAATAGTTTTTAGTTTTTATTTCAATATTTAAACAGTATCTTAATACACACGAAGGCATTTTAGAAAACAGCAAACGCTTGGCACACACTAAATGAGTTGGAGTGCGCGCGCTCTAACGCGTGTTACAAAAAATCGAGTTGAGGCGTCTCCTCTAGTACCTAGTACATTATAACTCAATGGATTAGTGATGTTCTTATACGTTCGATAAAGTACAATACAACTATATTATTTGTTATAAATTTTAATAAATTTTCCATTAGGTGAAATAATAGGGGACCGTCCTGTGTTTGATTTTGTACATTATTCTATATGTAATGGTTAATAATACGAAAAAGAAACTCTTCTGCGAAAACTGCATTAAAATTGGTTAAAAAATGAGCCAGTAATTCATATTTCAAATATTACTATGTGCCGAAGTGGGCGCAAAGTGGGGATATCGCTTCATCTCTTTCTTTCGCACGCCTCGTAATGCCCGATGACGTCACACGTGGGTATTGCGCCTCTTTTCTGTTTCTTGTTACTTACCCCTTCTACCGAAATTAAAAGACTTATAACTTGTTGATCTTTTTCCGGATTTAAATAATTCTTTCTGTGTTATAATTTATATAACGTAAATATTTGATAATAATAAAGAACAAAAATGAGTCCGGTCCCCTATTGCTTGTATTGTTTTATTCTTATTATATTCTTAAGACTAGTGATTCTTCTGCTATTCCTTCACAAAAGCTTTCTCCTAAATCTTGATTTCCTTCAACAAATGGCCCTCTAATAATATCTAAGTAAAATTGAAAATCTTCTCTTTCTTGCCATTCTAATCCAAAATGTTTTGCCAACAATTTCTCAACATCAGTTATTTTTGCCTGCGTCACAGGCACTCCCGTTGAAATGATGGTAGGTTGAAGCATGCTTGTATTTTTGCCAGTTTTGCAGACATTAAAGGCTTTATTTGTATCTGAATTATAAAACTGTTCACCGCGGATAAGTGTATCCTGAGATCTTCGATCTTTTTATAATGAATCTTTTGCATTGGGTTATTTTGAATGGCAATTTCGCTGTCGGTTTAAAAACCTCTTGAGTGGCACTTTTGAAGTCTAACATTATAATATCCCTTAGATTCGTGACCGTCGCATTACTTGAAATGATGTCGCAGTATTCTCCTGGTTGGATGATAACTTCTTGCTTCTTTAGAACCTTTTCTACATTGCCAAAGAATCTGTCCGGGGGCATAAAACTATGCCCTGTTACGGGAAATATTATTTCAATACGTTTGACAGAGACATTTTCTAATAACCATTTAGATAGCATACTTAGCATTATGCTATTTTTGTTTTGCCCACCACATCCGTCGGCAAATAATCGTATGATGGTGATGATAAATTCGTTTTATTTAATCGATCATACACGGCTGATGCTATTTGATTAGCTGTTTTACCAAATTCGTTTTCTGTCCAGGTATATGCAAAGGTTGTGTTCTTATTAAGCTTGTCTTTAGAGGATCCTTGCACAATAGTAAAATTATACAAGTAAAATTGGCGACTGTAGTAAACACTTTGATCTGGAATTCGAGGTAGTGGACAATTTTTCTGGCAATCAAAGGAAAAGGTTATCATATCGTCCTTTTGCTCCTGCAGCATTTTGAAGAACGCCTTTGCTCTTAATTTATGCACTCTCAGTGCCGTCATTAACTAATTTCTCTTGACTCGATCGTTTTCTTTTTTGATTCTCTTATTCAATCAATACAAGTTGAGCAGACATCAGTGTGAGGGGTACCGAAACCTAAATTAAATTCTCTATTAAAAATATGGCGGAACTATGATTGTTTTACAACAGATTGAGGATTTTCGTCTTTAAACATTTTGTACAGCTTGTTTATACTCAAGTCACTAGATTCGTTCTTGAGAGGATGATCGACAATAATGCGATTTTTTACGGACAAATTTGTGCCACGAGTGAATAAAAATTGAACAAACTCTAACTTCGATCGAAGATTCTATCGAGCCAACTTTTGCCTATCGTGTCATGCCTATATCAATAGAAGCGCAAAAAAGTGAATTTTCCTGAGGTTTTTCATATCAGGATATTTTGCTTTAGATAAAGGTAATTGCGATTTATAACAAGCTGGCGGATTAAATTTGGTCTTTGGTTGAACTTCGATTCGAAGGGATTGTGCATTTTCATTCAGAGTTTTTGACAACAATTTCACAGATATTGTTCTTTTTAAAAGTCACAATACACATTTTACTAATTTTGCCAGTCAGATTGCCCTTGAAATACTTTTCACTCATTGAATCCCATTTGTTGAAATCCTTAAAATTCAGCAACTCTACTGTGTAAGGCACTGGATCTTGTCGCGCCGTAGTAAACACTGTATACCACTGCGAAGACGCGTAAATAATAGTTTCTTTTTTTAATTATTTTCTATTACAGCAAGAACAGAGTACTGGCATGTAGGTGTGTCCGGTCAGTAAGAAGTTTATTTGGATTACTTCAATATTTTTGCAAGTTTGCAAAGTTGCGTGTAACATTGCCATGATTATCTGGTTCCTATTCTGACCTGGACAACAATCACAATATAGCAGCAAATTCTTTACTGTACCGTGTTCATCTACAATGTTAATATATTAATTGAGAATTGTTACAATTTCGTTTACTCCCCTTTTACCATTAGCTTCGTTTCAATAAAAGTAATGTACCTTGTGCGTACCATTCTCATATGTACAAAAATTATATACAGCTAGTTTACAACTGTAAAATAATAACATGCTGTCCCCATATGGGGTATTTAAACCTTTTGGAGATCGAAACTAGTGCATAGTGTACCTACTGGGATCATTTTTGTGAATGTTTTGATGTGCCTTGAATCTGTTATAGCTTCCTTTTTTTTCCTTTTCATGCTGTGTTCTTTTTTCTTCAAATTTAGGGTTATTATTAGTGTAATTTGTTGATATCGAATTTTAATTGTATCTGTTTAAGTCTATGATTTTTTTTTATGCTTTCTTCTTGTCTTTTTTCTCCGAGAAATATAGCCACGTATCGTAACGAACTTTGCGTTTTAATTAAATAATAATAGGTTAGGGGTCCAGCTCGTCAATTTTTTAGCTAGGGACAGTCGTAATTTTCAGTTTAGCTTAGTTTTAGCGTAGGTCGCGAGTGATAAATAAAAAAAATCATGTCGACGAACTACTTAGTAAATGTACCGAAGCTAAAAGGGCGGGAAAATTACACGAAGTGGTGCTTCGCCGCGGAGAATTTTCTGATCCTGGAGAACATGAAGCATTGCATAAATCCTGTTGCCGGGAAGATTACAGAAGCCGCTGATGATGCGAGGACCAAGGCTAAATTGATTCTCACAATCGACTCAAGCTTGTACGTGCACATAAAAGATGTCAAAACGTCGTTGGAGCTGTGGAATAAGCTGAAAACTTTATTCG
This sequence comes from Manduca sexta, assembly GCF_014839805.1. NCBI lineage: Eukaryota > Metazoa > Arthropoda > Insecta > Lepidoptera > Sphingidae > Manduca > Manduca sexta. The sequence goes on along the minus strand of NC_051121.1, from coordinate 10,414,138 downwards.
ATGATTGCGGTTTTACCAGACGCATAAGTTTATTGAGAAACCTCGATTCGTCTCGAAAATTGAACTTCTATGACAAGTTATGTGACACAGCTAGTGGAGACTGGACAAAAGCTAAGCGGAACAGGATTTCAAATCAGTGATGAGTGGATCGGCAGTTTATTGTTAGCTGGTTTAACGGAGAAATATTCGCTGATGATAATGGCGATCGAACATTCGGGGATCGTCATCACCACCGACGCCATCAAGTCAAAGTTGATGGATTTGGAAGAAAACAATGATGTGGACGCTAGCGGGGCATTTGCAAGTTTTAGAAAAAAAAAGGTTGGCAGCACTGCTCACGGCGGGACTAAAGACAACGGATATTCGCAAAGTAAAGAAAGTACCGCGGTGTTATAGATGTAAACAAACCGGGCACTATCGCAATCAATGTACTGTTGACAAGGATTCTTCAAATACCAAATCGAGTGAACGTAAACAAACAAACGCGTTCAATGCTGTCTTCCTAAATGGCAGTTTTTCGAAAAATGATTGGTGTGTTGACTCGGGAGCGAGCGCCCACTTAACCTCAAAAGAAAATTGGATTAAAAATGTCTCGACCGAACATTCTATTAAAGAAATTATTGTTGCGAATGAAGAAAAGCTTAACGTGAAGTGCTCGGGTGACGTGCAAATTGCGACGGTTACTAACAACGGTGAATATGACGTGATCGTCAAAGGAGTGTTGTGCGTACCGAAGTTAACCACAAACCTATTGTCTGTCAGTCAGTTAGTCAGAAACGGTAACCGAGTGTTGTTTACTACCAGTGGATGCAACATTTACAACAGAAATGAACAGTTAGTCGCCGTGGCGTCATTGACAAATGGTGTTTACTCTTGAGAGCACACTGGCTACAACATTTATATCTGCAGATACATGGCATCGCAGATTCGGCCATGTAAACAGCATGTACTTAAACAAGATGCCTGATGCAGTGAGTGGCATGGAACTTGAGAAGAAAAGTGACATTTCCCAATTGTCATGTATTATTTGTTGTGAAGGCAAGCAGTCACGCCTTCCTTTTGGACATGCTGGCTCGAGAAGTGGTGAATTATTGGGTTGAGAGCATAGCTGGGCATTAACTCGTTAATCCGTTAATCGTTAATTAACGAAGTTAACATTTTGATTAACGAATTAACTTTTAAAAATGTTAACGGACACGTTAACTTCTGTTAATACGCAGAAGCCCGTTAATCGTTAATCTAATGCCTACTATCTACCGCACGGCACCGCGGCGCGGCGCGAAAAACAGGTTCAGACAAGTATGAAACGAATGACAAGTGCCGGGCGGCGCGTGGCAGCGCGTGAAACAAAAACAAAACTAGATATATTTTGCCGGCACGTGCGAGCGAGAAAACTGACTGCGAAGATATTTTTTCGTTTGATCACTTCATTACTTAGCGCCAGTGCTTAGAGTGACGAATGTTTTGTTTGTTGTTATTATAAATTACCCTCAGTGATCATTTGCGTGTTGATAAAGAAGAGTGAATGTAATTTAGTTAGAAAAAGTGTAGGCTGTGCAGTGTAGTAATTAAAACCATATCATGGAAGACATGGAATCGGATTCCAGCGGTCCTGATGAGAATCCATGGCCACATTTGACTGAGTATGTGGAATTTGTATCCAGATCGGGCCAGCAAATACTTTTTGCGTGTAAGCGATGCTTGCCGAAAGACACCAAAATAAAAGTTCATGTATCAAGCCTGAATAATTTGAAACAACATGTAAGAAGGGTACATGAGTCACAGTACGTACAGTTTGAAGAGATTGTTAAGGCGGGCTCTAACCGGGGCAAGACAAAAAGGAGAACTCATTCTGCCGATGATGATAGCAAAGTAGTAGTAATCCTAATATTCCTAATCCTGTTAAAAGAAGAATTCAACAGGGTCGACAGCTGAGCATCGGGGAATCGTTCGGGATTGCAGCTACTGGCAGCGGTGTACCCCAAGCCAAAGTGGACAAATGTATAGTAAATTTATTTGTTTCAAACATGATTCCTTTACATGTTGTCGAAAGCAAGTCTTTTGGTGCGTTGATAAAAACGTTAAACCCGAGCAAAAATTCAATTTCAAGAAGAACTTTGGGTAGACGCATTACTGACGAACACATTGAATTGAAGCAACACCTGATTAGGTAAGTAACTAAAATAAATACCTATTTTCTATTTATTTTTAACAGATAAACGTCGCCTTACGTATACCTACGTAGGTATAATTTTATTTGAAAAAAGTTAAAATAATTAGGGGTTCATAAAATAGGTATGCATTCATATACATATGTATATAATTTACATTTATTAATAGTGCATTTTTTTTACGTGATGTGTTTATTATTTTAATTTCAGTTTACTTGGAAAAATTGATTGGGTGGCAACGACGGCTGACTATTGGTCAGCTCACAACAAAAGTTATTTGGGCATGACAGTTCACTGGTTAGATGCTATCACAAGAGCCAGAATGTATGCAGTATTAACGTGCATACGCCTAAAAGGTCATCATACATACGACATCCTGGCCCAAGCAATGATAGATATTCACTGTGAATTTCACATAGATAAAAAAATCACAAGGTCAGTTAATTCTATTTTTCGTGATGTGACCTACGGTGATGTGGATCGGTTACGTAATCCTTACTTAACATTAAAAATGTGGATGTGGGTTTGTTCGTTTGTTACGCTTTCACGTAGAAACTACTTAGCCGATCAACATGAAATTTTGTACACATATTCTCAACGTAGGTTACCTTAAAAAGCAGGCATAATTTTATTTTAGGACTACTACGGATAATGGCAGTAACTTTGTAAAGGCATTTGTGCAATTCGGCTCGGAGATCGACATAATTCCAGAGTTGCCATCATGTGATTTAGAGTCTGAGTTTGACCCTGATATTGCCAATCTTTTAAATCCAAACTCAGAAGAAAATGATGACTTAGAATTTATTTCAGTAGAAAGCATACTGAATGCTCCTGATCGTCTCCAGTGCAATGAAATCAATGAACAGATATTAGAAAACTTGAATACTTTGCCAGTTCACATGAGATGTGCTGCACATACGTTCAATCTGGTCGCTAGCAAAGATGCAGATGCTGCTCTACAAATAACTGTTTTCAAGACTCCCTACAGAAGTGCCTTAGCCAAGGCACGTACTCTCTGGAATCAGCAATCACGTAGTACGGTAGCGGCAGATAGCATTCATGCTGAATTAGGCAGACGACTTGTCCTTCCAAATACGACGAGGTGGAACTCTCTGTATGATGCTATTGTCGTTCTCAACAGTATATTGGAAACAAAAAGGCCTTCTCTTCACAGGGTTATGACTCAACTAAAAATTCTAACTTTCAATGACCAAGATGTGACTGTAATGAAGGAGTACGCAAAGGTAATTTCATATATGTATATAGTTTAAATTAACGTTTGAGTAAAGTTATTTTCTTTCCACATCATATCAATACTTATATTAAATACTTATTTACAGGTTATGGCACCTGTCGCGAATGCCCTCGATCGTATCCAAGGAGAAGCTCAAGCATATCTCAGATCACTACTACCGACGATTGCAGCAACTGTCTATAAATTAAAAAATATTAAATCTAAGGGGAACAGATATTCATAAATCTATTTATTAAATACAATACTGCTATACCCTCAAGCGCTGCAGTTGAACGTCTGTTTTCCACGGGTAAAGACATTTTAACACCAAAACGAGCCTCGCTTTCAGACGAGAACTTCAACATGTTAATGTTCATGAAGGGGAATATGCACCTTATGCCCGACGATTAAATTACACATTTGAATTATACAAGTATTTTGTTTTATTCCTAACCTGTTAACTTCCAGAACCTAAACCAACAAGTTGTATAAGTTCACTAACGCAACGATATAAAAATGCAATTTTACACATATTAACGGATTAACGATTAACATTAACTTGCGTTAATTCTTTCGAAATGTAACGCTTTAACGCTTAACGAAGCTAACTTTTTTTGTAGCGGATTAACGATTAACGGAGTTAACTATTTGATTAACGGTGCCCAGCTATGGTTGAGAGTTATGTTGACAAGTCTAATGCGACATATACTCCGAGTGAGTATGAAGATGCTGAATCGACTGAATCAGGTGAATCTGAGCATAATGAAAGAGCTGTCAGGTTGCGGAAGAAACCAGAGCGGTATGGATATTCGAACATGTGTGCTGATTCTGCTGGAAGCGTGGGAGGATGCTGGTGATCTAACTCTGCAGGAAGCATTGGCAGGGCCAGAGAAGGAGCAGTGGTTAAGTGCAATTAGGGAGGAACTGGACTGTTTTAGTGGAAATGATGCATGGGAGTTGGTAGATGCTCCAAATGCAGGCACGGTAGTGAAGTGCAAGTGGGTTCTTAGAAAGAAATATTGTGACAAACAAGTGAGATATACCTGGTGTGGACTATAATGAGACATTCTCTCCTGTTATAAGACATTCAACTAAGCGTTATCTATTTGCATTGAGTGTACAGTTAGATATGGACATAACTCATCTGGATGTCACTACGGCATTTCTCAATGGTCATTTAAAAGAAATGTTGTTTATACAATTACCTGAATATTTCTCTATTATTGATTGTAACAAGGTTCTTAGATTTAAAAAGGCTGTTTATGGCTAGTTGTATCTAAGTATATTTTTTGTATCTATGCCTTCTTCTTGTCTTTTTTCTCCGAGAAATATAGCCACGTATCGTAACGAACTTTGCGTTTTAATTAAATAATAATAATTTGAAATGAAACTTTAGTACTTGCTTACGCCCGAAATTAATAATGTATCTGCTATCCAAGACTGAAACCTATCTTAGATTGCCGACTATCTTTCGATTGCTCTCCTATCGGCATGCCAATAACTTAACTCGCCTATCCTTGCTGGCCTTCAACGATAGATCGCTGGCAATCCTTTCCAGATGCGTTCCCTCCTGACCATTCCATTTTATGCAGAATATTCCATTCGTAAAAAAATACTTTTTGTATTTTCCATACAAACTATTCATTTAAATATTTGCCTAATTGCTAAAAATAAGAGTTGGAGTAATAAATAAATATTTTATGCATTTTAGCCCTCAAAAGAAATAATTAATAATTAGTACATGTCATATTTAAGGTACAAACTATTTAATGAGTTGAAATGGAACGTGAGTAATGTGGTTGCTAACATATTTTGACACTGAAGTTTTTAATAACATTGTTCATAATATATTAATAAATCTTTAAAGGATTTAGTTTTTAGTATGAAGTACGCAGTAAACTCGGTGCCATACAATAATAATTGGACTCTGTACACATTATCCAGTGTTATGGAACAAATTACAATTCCGTTATACATAATTGTTACTTAACTTTAACCGTTTATGCAGCGCACGAAACGGAAGCTCTCAAAAGTAATCAATTTTACTCGTTTTTGGTCCCATTGGTCATGGTGTGATGATATATACCCTGTAATAGCCATCCTCAATAAATGGGCTATCCAACACTAAAGGAATTTTTCAATTCGAACCGGAAGTTCCTGAGATCATCGCGTTCACACAAACAAATAAACAAACATACTGTTCAGCTTTATATAATTATAGTATAGATAATGTATGGAAATGTTGCCTGTTTCTATGATATTTACTTTTAACTAATAAAACTATGTTAATTTGTAATAATTGTTACTTTGAATTACAAATGTAGATAATCAATAAAACTAAATAGCAGTGATTACAAAGGTATTTTATTTTACTAAGTAAACAAGTTATTTATTAGTGCTGTTCTTTCTCCAACATCTTGATTCTCTATATTGTTCACATTATTAATAATATCAGCAGTTGATAACTCGCTTCGGTTGGAATTTCCTCTAACCTGTGATTCCGACAAATATTGTGCAAAACAGCAGTTGCAATTATTATTGCTTGAACTTTAGGTAAAGATAAACGCAATGTCAATGCAATCACAGGGAAGCGATGCTTCCATGTACCAAATGTCCTGACAAAGATAATATAAATATTTCCTATTCCTCAGTAAAAGTTGATGGAATGGTGAAACACCATAGTTCCTGAAAAAACGATGCAATTGACCCTTGTTAGTACCTATCTAATAGTTCGGTAGGTACAATATTTTTTGTAAATAATGTCAAAAATTATTTACCTTGTACGGATATACGGCATCAGTTTAACTAACAATGATTGGCAAGCAGATTTCGAAAGCCTAATCTAAACGTGAAATCAAACTGACCCAGGGTCTGCATGTAGTTAACTCTTTTCATTACCCGTGATGAAGCGAGACTTTCAGTTTCGCTATCAGTATCGCTAGTCCCTCCATATCACTGTCGTCACTGTCACTAGAGAATATGGATATTTCCATTTCCTTTTCGTTTCGCTTAAAATCAGTGTAAGCGATATTCAAAACATATGGAGTAAACTGAGGAATTGGTCCGATTGGAAAATGCGATTGTTTACAACAATCAAATGAAATGTCAAAACGGGTAGATAGAGTATTGGCAAGCGTAAACTGTCATTTTCAAACAGAGGGTAATCTATGATCTGTAATCCGTCCTCTCAAAGATCGATTATTGTTAGAGATAGCTTACTCAATCTATGGATTGGTTATTGGCATGCTTTATCCATAAAAACGAATGAATTATCAGTCTTAGCATACGTTGGATTAGGATTGGTTATTAATTTCGGGCGTTACTGTACTACTTTATTTCTATATTGCTTAACACTATTACAAGATGAGTGACTTCGCTTCTACCTTGATAGCCTCTGTAAAATTTTCCTCTTCCTCTATTATTCTTGCGATATTGGAATGACTTGTGTCCCCTTTTTCCACACTTGTAGCATTTTATTTCTGCCCCAATAAATGTTGTGTGCCTCTGATCGGATCTTTCATCTAATTTTGTCTTTTTAATTTATTGATCCAGCAATTTTGCCCTCACAAATTCTAGTTTAAGATCTGTATTAACTGTCTCCATTGCTGTTATTATATGGTTATATTCTTCACCTAGACCCGTTAAAAGATAACATATTTTATCACTTTCTTCTATCTTTTCTCCAGATACTTCAAGTTCCCTTATAATATTGTCGAATTTAGTAAAGTATTCTTCTAAGTTGCTACCATCATGTTTTAGTGTCAAGAGCTTTCTTCTAAGTGTTATTTTTGAAACGACACTCTTGCGCTGAAAAATAGATTTCAAGAGATCTAACATCTCTTTAGCAATTTTACATTCTTTAATTATATTCAAATATTTTAGTGATGTTTCCCAAGCCTCTTTCTTCCAACATGCATTGCACACGAAACAGCCAGTTGTCGAATCCTTCCGCCTTCAGTTAAGAGAAATTAATTATAGACGTATTTGCTATCGACGCCATTTTGTACGCTTGCGGCACCCATATATGATGAACAGTTTTAAATCAAATGTATTTTTATTTTTATAGTTGCTGCTTGATTCCTATAACTACCGGGCATCTGAGCCCATAAACTATTAAAAATGAAACTTTAGTACTTGCTTAATGTACTACTTTATTTCTATATTCCTTAACACTATTACATTTTGTGACAAACATAGAGGTAAGTACCAAAAACAATATGCTTAATATACTAGGTATAGATAACAAATTCCTATATCGGATCTCTGGAGCGATCACCATAAACTGGTCCAGCGGAATTGGAAAACAAATAAACGTAATGAAAGTCTTTAAGATGAGTTATCACTTTATTTGAGGGCTCCAGTCAGTAGATTTAACGAAAACCCATTAGAAGTGTGGGCAGACTATAAAATACAGTTTCCATCGTTATACAATGTGGCATTTAAATGTTTAACTATGGTGGCTAGTTCAGTTCCATCTGAACGATTATTCTCAAAAGCCGCACAGGTTCTTACACAGCAGAGAAGCAGATTGCAAGCCAAAAGGGTAAATAAAATTTTGTTCTTGCAAGGTTAAGAGAAAAAATACTGGGATTTATAAATCTTTCATATTGGCATGGTAGAAAAGGAAAAGCTGCTATTTCTTACTACAAAATAAATAGATGCTAAACATGGCTTTTGGGTCGTATAGCAATGAATTATTTTTCGTATGAGTTATGAATAAAATTCTTTTTTCTCTCTCTTTGTGTTTTACTCATAATTAACCTGATCCCTATTTAATATTAGACTGGTTAAATACAAGTAATTACATAAGATATTTTTAAAATAACGATATATTTGTTCGATATATCGCGAAGTATCGATATAACCCTACGATATATTATATCGAAAAAAATCGACATATATTTTTTACATGAACATCCCTACCCATAACAAACCCGTTATACGAGTTAGCTTACCTAGGTCGCGGCTATACTGTAAAGAGAGCCGCGACCTATTGGCCCAATTTCTACACTATTTACACTATGGCATTTGGCATTTTTGGCGATTATTTAATTCGATGTAAATCACACAGGTACATGATATATATAAGTATCTAAAACATAATCATATTCGCTATACATCAAATCTACAATAAGTTATAACAAAAATAAAAATATTTACAAATTTCTTTACTCACTAAAACTGTTCACTAAGTTATATCGTCCGTATGACGTCCCTATCATCGAGAGAGGGTAGACACGTCACATACGCGCACTTGTCACTATTTTTCACAACGAAGGGGCCGGCACGCAGCTGACGGGGTCGACGCGTCGCCAACAATAGGCGAGTTAAGATATTGGCATGCCGATAGGAGACCAATCGAAAGATAGTCGGCAATCTAAAATAGGTTTCAGTCTTGGATAGCAGATAAATTATTAATTTCGGTCGTTAGTTGTCAGATGAGAGATAGCAGAGTACCCAGAAACAATATCATGATACCTTATAGCCAGTGGTTCTAAAACATTATTACATTCTAAATCAAGTAAGGTTTTTATTTGGATTTAGTTTCACAAGAAACGTATTGTGCCTAATACGGAATTGATATTTTGGATATGAGGTTCTATATGTGATATGTCGAATGGAGTCACTACATCTAGGTAACTTGCACGGATTATTAGTTCGCCAATCGGATCAAAATATATACCAGAGTTCGCTTTAATTTGTTGAACGAACTGTGGGTGACCAAGACCATGGGCCAGTGTGCTGTAAATAAAATGATAAAACTAATGACTCATACTTTAGATAAATTGCACCTACGGCCTTACTTATCATATAAACGTTAATAGTAGAACTTAAACGATCTTATATACTTTCAAAAACGTATAAATAGAGAGAGGGAAAAGAAAAAGAAAAAAAGAGGAGAAATCTAAATGAGAGTATGTTTTATTTACAGAGATGCTCCAACGACGGCTGGTTTTATTTGGTCGACGTGGTGCGTGATATGACGTCGGTTAATTAACAGGGTAACAGTGTTATTACCGTTCACCTTGATAATTTAATAAGGCCATTTCCAGAGTGGTGAGGGTGCTTTGCGCATTCTCAGATAATTTTTGAGGTACACATGTTCACCAGCCTTGTACCTGACTGGATGTGTATGTGTATCATAATAGGATTTCGAGGATTCTTTGGATCTCCGTATATGTTCCAAAGCTTTTTCTCTAGAATGTTTTAATCTGTTCTGTAACATTCGGACGTAATAGGGTATGTGGCCCCAGAGGATTCGTCATAGATGGAATTTGAGATTACTGTTTGCTTCCGAACATTAATTAGTTCGTAAGGCATAAAATGAGTGGTAAAGTGGACAGTGGTATTATAAGTAAGCATAGCTGTATAGACGTAGCGCGCCCAATTTGTTTGGTCCTTGTCTGTAAAGGATCGGAGATATTCCTTAAGGGTAGAGTGGCTCCGTTCGAGAGCACCCTGGGTTTGCGGGTGGAGATGGAGATGCTCACAGATTTTTAATTTTAAGGAACTCACAAGTTTTCTTTAAGTGTTTTGAATAAAAATTTGTTTCTTGATCCGTTAGGATCATTTTAGGGATGTCGAATATAGAGATATAATGAATCAAGCATTCGCTTGTTTCTTCTGCAGTGATGTTTCTGATTGGATACGCTGAAGAGTATGTCGTGAGGTCGTCTTGAGTAAGTATATATTTTAGTTTGGCCGGACCCGACTCGGGCAGTGGTCCGACGATATCAAGATGGGTATTGGCGAGATGCCCAGCAATGGGAGTGTCATGATTTTCCCTGAGGATTTTTGGAATTTCGGATAATGATGGGTAAATAATCCTACCTTTGTATATGTGTATGATGATACCTGTGTCCTTGAAGAGGTAGCTCGTCTCAAGGGAGTTGATACTCTTATAGATGTCCTCATAGTGTGATTTATCAAAATAGTAAACCTTGAAGAAGAGGAAGTAGAACGTTTTTCCCTCATGCGTGAATGAAACGAAAGAATAAAGAGTTCTTTCTTTATTTACGACATCGGGTCCGTATCCGTACCTCGATGCCATACGGGTATGGCATCGAGGATGTCTTGGACAAAGGGGTTGGACTCATCAAGGTCTATAGAGGTAGGTAGTACAATGATCCTACAGTTGGATTTCATTATGTCTTCCTTATGTTCTAGTATGGTTGTGTTGAGGGAAATACCTTTTTTCGTCATTATTCTCAAAAAGGAAGGATAATCGACAACTGGTGGACCCAGGAATATGTTTGAAGACGGTTCTGGGATTGAACTATCGGATACTTATTCCGGTGAATTTTAAGTGCTAATATCAGTATTATCCTCTGGAGTCTCCTAACTCTCAGAAGATGGAAGGATACCTTCAAACGGGTTTGAGGGATTTAGTGATAATAAATAATCAGGATGGAAAGATGGTGACATCAAATCTTCCAGGTTTAAAGATGGTGATGTTAAGTCACCCGGGTTATCCGCCAAAGTTACCTGACTGTCAGTGTTGACAGGTGGTGAAGTTGTATTGTTGAGATTATCAGCCGGAGACATCACGTCGTCGGAATTGAAAGATAAAGGTGATATAAGCAGATCCATCAGGTCACTATCTAGGTTTTGATCAGGGTTTTACGCGGGTGTTGTGTTTTCATCAAACTTCAATGGACTGGGTTAACAGGGAAGCGGGATAGCGCGTCAGCGTTGGTGTTAATTTTCCTTTTTTACAGTGGATCTCGTATTCAAATTCTTCTAATTTTAGGCACCAACGGACTAAGCGTGAATCAGGAATTTTGCAGTTGAAACGCCATTGTAGTGGTTTATCATCCGTAACGATCTTAAAATGGTTTCCGTATAGGTAAGGCCTAAAGGTCTTAGTGCCAAAGATGATGGCGAGACACTCTTTCTCCGTGACACTATAATTGCATTCAGCTTTATTAAGGGTGCGGGAGGCAAATACAATAGGTCGGTCTTGTCCTACCGGCCCCTGGGAGAGGATGGCGGATATCGCTAAGTTTGACGCATCGCTGGTTAGGATAAATGGTTGCGCGAAGTTTGGATAAGCGAGGATAGGGGCGGAGGAGGAAAGGAGGAAGGGACATTAATATTTTAGTAATTACTATATTGTCGCTCAACGGCTCTTCAGCAAGCTTCAACTTGGTTTTTATATCCTCTAATCTAGAGAAGAACTTACACATTCGTTCGCCGCTTCCAATGCTCATGGCGAAGAATTTTTGTTGCAGCAAATGTAGACTCACAGAGTTCTCATTTTCATACACTGTCTTAAGTTTCGCCCACATGTCCGCTGCTGTAGTACACGAAAAAGGATGTGTAAGCGGCTCCCCCTCCATCCTTGTAACCATTATCTCCTGCGCTTTAGCGTCCATTCTGGCCAATGCCGTAGATTCATCACTCGTCGACTCCTCGCCAGACACCAGAGCATACAAACCACGACTTCTCAAAATAATTTCTGTTTGAAAACGCCATACAGGCCAATTTTCTGCTCCCTTAAGTTTTAAGGTATGTATTAACGACATACTCTCCATATTTGTTATGATATTGCACGTTTAATATGGTGACGAAGTTTCGTCAAAAATTGAAAGTAAATTGAGATATGCTATTCCAACTGCAGACCTAGGTAGAGCCTTCGCACCTGATTCATCTTCTCTGTCTGAGCGAAAATACGGAAATATCAGGGCAAAAATCCTACGCTGACCTCTGGGGCGAGCTTTGGTACATTCACGTCACAACATTATGACTAAAATTCACGGCTCAGGCTAATACTACTACGCCTTCGTAGAAGATGTTCGGACCATAAGAAGCAAGCTAACAAATCGTAATAGAGCTTCGTCTGAACTACAGCAAGACCAAGGTACTTCAGTTAGCTCTTCACCTGCGCCATCTTCGTCTAAAACTGGGACACCCGATCGTTCTACAGCAAAGAAGCGACGGCATGAGAGGAATATAGAATTAGAATTAGAAGAATTTTCTTTCCATGTGCCCATTTCCTTAAGTAACTGGACTAATAATTGCCAATTGAAACTTAGGAATCTGTAGTATATTCGGTCAACATTGCCGAACTAATACTTTTTAGCGCCGAAGATTTGTACAAACATTGCCATTTCTCGTTGTTTGATTGTTTTAAAAAGGGATTTAATTTATAAAGGATATTACCTTTGTGTGTTTATTAGGGTAATTCTGTAATAATTATTATTATAGGATATTTTACTAGTGTTTTTATTGTTAAACTTAGAAAGAGTTTAATTATTTGTGACCACGAGTCAAATACAATTAATTCCGAAAGATTTTTTGAGTTTTATCCCAAAATACGATGGTGATGATAAGTTATTGAATTTATTCATTAAAAAGTGTGAATATGTTCTTGACAATTTTAAGGGCAATAATAACCCTGTGCATCAAACATATGCTTTCCACAGCATAACAAGTAGATTGATAGGTAAAGCTGCACTTGTATACAGCGAAAGAAATATAGACAACTGGGATAATTTAAAAGAATTGTAATTCAACACTTCGGTGATCCTAGATCGGAAGCTTGTATAGCACTAGAACTTGAGAGTATAAAAATCAAACCTCAAGAAAGTTATATTGAATTGTGTCATCGTATCCAAAATATACGTAGTTCACTTTTCGCAAAAGTCAATTTATTAGAGGACGAAGGGCTCAAAGCAGCAAAAATGATTATTTATAATAATACAGCCTTTGAAACATTTTTCTATAATCTAAGTGACGACTTGATTAATTTCATAAGGCTTAACAAATGTAAAGTCCTTGAGGAGGCATTAGAAATTGTAACTGAAGAAGTAAATTTCCAGAATAGGTTGAAAAGTAAGAAGGAAATAAAACAGCCCTCTTCTAACACCAATAATGCCCAACAAAATAAAATGCCACAACAAACATTTAAGTTTGGTACCCCTCAGAATAATTTTAAAGGAAGCAATAATCCGCAGTTCAAATTTGAGATTCCTAATCAAGGAATGAAAGGCCCAAATGCGATTATGGCACAAAAACCGCATCTTAAGCCGGTATCACAGAATTTGCCTCAAATGGTGAATAACTATAAGCAGTCAGGATTCTTTAAAAGGACTCCTAACCAGCAATTTAAATTTGGTATTCCTCATGCTCAGCAGACCAACGATGTCTCCATGAGGACAGTAAGGAATAACCATATGAGGGATGTTAGGGCAAATAATTCAGTGGAGGAACAAGGAGAAATTCCGCCCCCTGAAAATTTTATAAAAAGAGCCTCAAGAGACAAGTTGAGATAATCAATACAAATTGTAATAGTGTTTTAAGGTTACCACACATTTGGTTACCAGAAATTGATGCTACCACTAATGAAAGCATTCAAGTCCGATCTAGCACACAAGTTTTACATCTACGATGTGGATAGTAGATACGATGGTTTAATAGGTTCAGATCTATTAAGAGATCTAGAAGCCAATATTGATATGAAAAATAAGTATTTAATCACTAAAAGTGCAAAAATACCAATCATATATGAACCTTGTAGGGACAATATGGTTTATAATATTGAATATATGGATGTAGATCCAACAGTCGAGGAAATACTCGAAGATAACCTTTCAAAATTAAGGTTAGATTACTTAAATAACAAAGAAAAATCACAAATTAGTAATCTTTGTTTTGAATACAAAGATATATTCTATAATGACCATATACCGTTGACATTTACAAGTCAGGTAAAACACAGAATTAAAACTGTTAATGAAGAACCAATCTTCATACGAGCGTATAGGCACGCATATAAAGAAAACCAGGAGATTGAGAACCAAGTGAGGAAACTGTTAGACAGTAATGTGATTAAAGAATCTCACTCACTTTGGAGTGCTCCGGTACACTTAGTTACTAAGAAGCTAGATGCTTCAGGAGAACAAAAATATAAAATGGTCATTGATTACAGAAGGCTAAATGATAAAACAATCGATGATAAATATCCATTACCCAATATTGCAGATCTATTCGTTAAGTTAGGAAATGCTAAGTACTTTTCCACGATATATTTAGCTAGTGGTTATCATCAGATTAAAGTTGATAAAGCTGATCAAGCAAAAACTGCTTTCACAACGCAGTCTGGTCACTATGAATTTGTTAGAATGCCTTTTGGTTTAAAAACAGCACCGGCTACTTTTCAAAGAACTATGGACAATGTTCTTAAGGGACTGATAGGTGTTGATTAAAGATGCAACGGATAGTTGTTTGGCCAGATACCGGATATTCGGCCTGACCACCAGCCGAATATCCGGTATCCGGCCGCCGAATATTCGGCCTGCGGTATGATACCTACCTATATTTTAAGTTTCGTAGGTGCGCGTCGCGTGAGATGGACGGCAGCGTGGAAGGTAGGCCTCATGCTGCCGTTGACACCGAGAGCGTCCTTCGGTTACGCGGGAGCTTCTGAGCCCCCCCATAGGAGACGGGCCGCAACAGGCCGCACCGCGCAGGGACGACTGTGGACGAAAACTTAAACATTTCAGTCAGAGGAAGCCCACAGTCGTCCCTAATGCGCCGAAGACGGCCACCGCGGAGTTTTAGTTGGTATGCCGTGCGTGTATATAGGTTGGGACTCGGCCCGGCGGTCACCCGAAGGTCAAGATCAAATCCGGGTGGCTCAACGCCGGGCCGTAAGGCACGGTGACCCCAACATAACCGCTCAGTCGCCCCCCACGAAGGCTAAGCGGTAGTCATAAGGCACTTTCTCCGCGAAAACAAAAAAAAAAAAAGGTGCGCGTCACGTGCGCCCCGCCCGCCCGTGCAGGTTTAAACTTGTTTCGTAGTGATTCGCGCGGGACAGTTCTTGTTAAAGGAAAATAGTTTTATCGTGTCAGTCAGTACGGAACATCTTGGTTTAAAAGTACGCTCGCGTATTTTTTTATAAGAAAATAAGTTGGTGGTGTTAGAGTGGTTTTTAATTAATAAACTTTTACCTACTGTGTCATTAGTGTGCTTATGAAAAATGGCAACAAGAAGGTCTCCGCTTTGGCATTATTTTGAGATAGATAAAGAAGAAGCTAAATACGCTATTTGTTTAATCTGCAAATTAAAAGTTTCACGTCGTGGAGAGGGAAAGAAAGCTGGAACCTCGTGTATGAAAAACCACTTGAAAGCCAAGCATTCTGATAAGTTTAGCGAAATTTATGGTGGTTCGTCCTCAGATGTTGGAACTGCTATTTCTACGAGCTCAAATGCAAGTACATGTGCCGCGGCCTCTCAACCGTCCATGCAAAAACAATTAACTTTAGCTGAAACTGTTGAGCGAAAACAATATTGGGGGATAAATGAATCGAAGTCGAAGGAATTTCACTATTTGATTGGCGAAATGATCGCGTTGGATAACGAACCACTATCCATCGTTGACCGAGTTGGATTTAACAGACTCATGCAGAAAGCGCTACCTAGGTACAAGTTGCCCAGTCGCACTTATATTACTGAAAAAATAATACCGGACATATACGAACGAATTACCAAAAAAATTATCGAAAATATTTTAAACGCTGCAGTGGTTTCCATTACGTCAGATATATGGACTTGTGACCAAAATAATGAAAGTTTTTTGAGCTTCACCGCCCATTGGATATCTCCAGATTTCAAACTGGAACATGGCGTTTTGGCAATGAAGCCCTTTTCAGGGTCTCACACCGGAGAAAACATAGCTAACGAACTTAACATTATTGCTGCACGTTGGATTTTCCCGTTAAATAAAATACACGTTATTGTACATGATAGTGGGGCTAACATGATAAAAGGAGTTCATGTGGCTGAATACGATTCAGCTCGGTGTTTTATTCACTCTCTCCAGCGGGTCATTACCGAATCACTTAAAACTCAACCTGATTTAATAGAGATGCTGAATGCCTCAAGACGTATCGTAACTCATTTCAATCATTCAGGATTAGCACAAGAAAAACTGAAGGCAATTCAAACAGAGTTGTAGTTACCAGAACATCGGTTGGTGCAAGATATCAGTACACGTTGGAACTCGACGTACTATTTACAAGAGCGGCTGCTAGAACAGAAACGCGCTATTTCTTTGTATATAGCTGACCACAATAAACTCAGCAACTTGACTCCTCAGCAATGGAGTTTAATGGAGCAATGCATCGTTCTCCTCAAACCGTTCGAGGAAATAACGAAGATTACGAGCTCAGGTTTGTCATGCATTTCTGAAGTTATACCTCATGTGGCGGTTTTGATGAGGTACATTCAAAAAGAAGAAACTTCTCGCAAAGTCCCTAACTTATTACAATTTCTAACGTCCCTGAAAACTCAATTGCAACAACGCTTCGAACATCTTGATGAAAATCCAAAGTATTTCCTGGCTACATTATTGGACCCCAGGTTCAAGACCAATTTTTTTGGGGTAATACAAGCAGAAAAGGCTCGCCAAAGACTCTTATTGGAGAGTCTAAAACTAAGTTGCAGTGAAGAGGATTCAGTCAGCAGTGAAGGCGATTCACCTCCAATGAAGAAAAGAGCAGGCTATGGCATGGGTATTCATGAAACATTTTGGGACTGCTTTAATGAAGTTGCCAAAGACCAGACTGAAGACTCTGGTAAAAGTGCTATAGGCAATGAACTTGACTTTTATTTAAAGATGGTTCATCTTGATCGACAAAGTAACCCCTACGCATGGTGGGCAGCAGACGGCAAACAATCCCCGATTTTGGTTAAATTTGCCTAAATATATCTCTCTTCTCCATCTAGCAGTGTGTACAGTGAGAGACTGTTTTCAGAGGCCGGGCTTATATATGAAAACAAGAGGAATCGTTTGCGCCCTAACAATGCAGAAAATCTTGTTTTTATACATCACAATTTACCTTTAGTGGATTTCCAATACTAAATTATTTAATATTACTTACTAGTTACAAATAAGTAACTTTTTTAACTATAAATATTATCACCAAATTACTTAAATATTTGATTTATTATTATAAAAGTTGTTTAAAATAATATATTTTTTTTATTACAACTGTTTTTTTATTTAGATTCCAAATCTAACAAGTTTACTACCTATACGATATCCGGCCGGATAGTACATTACCATCCGGAATCCGGCCGGATAGTAAAAAATGGGCCGGATAAGCCGGATACTGAATAATAACCGAATATTCGGTGCATCTCTAGTGTTGATTGTCTAGTATATTTGGATGATATAATAATATATTCATCAAGCTTATAAGAGCATATTATAAAATTAAAAAGAATATTTGACAGGTTACGTTAATACAATTTAAAAGTTACACTAGACAAATGTGATTTTTTCAAGAAAGAAGTCTTATATTTAGGACATACGATTTCTAAACATGGTCTACAACCAAATGATGATAAAATAAAAGCTGTTTTAAAGTTTCCGTTACCAAAAACGCAAACTGAAATTAAGAGTTTCCTAGGATTAATAGGTTACTATATAAAGATTATAAAAGATTTTTCGAAAATCACTTAACCATTGACAAAATGTCTAAAGAAAAGAAATAAGGTAAATATTACACAAGAATATATTGATGCATTTGAAAAAAGCAAGGAGTTGTTAACAAATGCACCTTTGTTACAATATCCAGATTTTGAGAAGACATTCCTATTAACAACGGATGCCTCAAATTATGCTATAGGCGCAGTATTATCACAGGAACCGATAGGCAGTAATAAACAAATAGCGTTTGCAAGTAGAACTCTCAATGATGCAGAAACCCGCTATAGTGCAATAGAGAAGGAGCTATTAGCCGTAGTCGGGGCATGCAAACATTTTAGACCTTATTTATATGGTAAAAAGTTTATAATTTTGAGAGATCATAGACCACTAATATGGTTAAATTCATTGAAAGAACTGGGATGTAGGCTTACCAGATGGAAGCTTAGATTGTCAGAATTTGACTTTGAAATAAAGTATAAACAAAATAAAAATGCGGATCCATTATCGCGTATAAAAATTAACGCAATCGATAGCGAAGATAGTATTTCTATGATAGTTAATATGGACCAAAATCAGGATCCAGAAATTCAACAATATCTCAAAGAAATTGATGATGAAGTTGAAAGAATTGAAAAGAAAAGAAAGCGTAAAGCTAATAAAAAGATTGCGTCTAAAAATACAATTATAATATCATCAGATGAAGATGAAATAAAAAGTTTAGAAAAAACTTACCCTATACCGTCGATAGACAGTAGTATATTAAATGATACTAAGTCAGAATCTACTGACATAATTACAGTGCATTCTGAAGAAAACACAGATGCAGCTGATACACCAATTTTACATGAAGCAATTGATACTAAGCCTAATCAGTTTTTGATATATAAATGGCATAGAAATGATACTTCAGTCAAAGATGTTTCTAGGGACAAGCAGAAAGTGTATGAAGTACACATGCCCTTAAATGATAGTGAGGTAGTAAAGTAATTTTTAAAAGATTACGTAAAGCCTAAAACTAAATATTTTATTTATTTTGAAGATAAGCAACATCGAAGCATATTTGCTGATGTAATTGCTAATTTATTTAGAAAAGATTCTGTTAAATTTGTTGAATGCATTGAAAGAGTCATTTATATAGAAGATGAAAATAAACAGCGCGAGATTGTTCTTAAATACCATATAGGTAAATCATGTCATAGAGGTGTTAGAGAAACTATTACTCATTTAAAAAAAAACGTATTTTTGGAGAAATTTGGATCATACTGTAGCAAGTATAATTAATTCTTGTGAAGTCTGCAAGAAAATGAAGTATGATAGGAAGCCAATTAAGCCAGAGATGCAATTAACGCAAACTCAGTCGAAACCTTTTCAGGAATTTTTTATCGACTTATTTAGTATTGAAGGAACATACTTCCTTCCAATTGTTGATGCCTTTAGTAAATTAGGCCAAGCATTAGAAGTGACTAATAGATCTATCCCAGAGATCATAAGAGCACTTTTGAAATATTTTTCATTTTATAGCATTCCTAACAGAATAAGTTCTGATCCAGATTCAGAATTTAATAATAATTTATTAAAAGAAATGTTAAATTTCTATAAAATAGAGTTGCATATAGGAACTACACATAATCCAAACTCCATGGGTATAGTTGAAAGATTTCGCTCTACTATATTAGCGATATATAGAATCGCTAAATATGAAAGATAAATAACAGATCCAGTATCAGTGATGACATATGCTATAATGTCTTATAATCACTCTGTACTTAGTGCATCTGGACTTACTCCTTTTGAAGTCATATTTGGTCATACTGACGCAAACAATAATTTTAATGTCGAATTTAATAAAAGTTATACTCAAAAATTAGTAAACCAACATATAAAGAGAACAAAATATCTCTATAAATATTTAACGAATAAAATGATTCTTAATAAAGAAAGAATTAAAGATAAACGAGTAGGAGAAAATAAATTTAACATTAATCCAGGAGATACAGTGTTTATTAAAGGCGTAAATATACTTAGAAGCAAAGATAAACCTCGTTATCAAAAAGCAATAATCATGGATAACGTAAATAGGAACGTAGTCACTGTAAAAGGAAAACAGAAAGACAAAAGGGTTCCAATTAAAGATATTAAACGTCCTTCACAGGTACGTGATGCTTCTTATGCAAGCAATCCCAAGGCTGGCACTTCAGCTTCAGAAAATTGAAAATAATCCCGGTAAGTATATTACCAATAAAGGAAGGAACGGCTTATATTAGTTATTATAATTGGGAAATTATTAAAGTATTAAACTTAGAATTAATCCATAATAATATAGAGTATAACATAAGAAAATATTATGACATTAATGAATATTTAGATAAAAACTTAGATGTTCACATGTTGGACGGAAATATATTAGATGCCAAGGTGCAAACGGCATATATTTTAAATATAACTGTAGAAAGGTATGAAGACTTAATACCAAATATCAGGAATAAAAGAGGAATATTAAATCCTTTAGGAACTGTATTAAAGGTAATTGCAGGTAATTTGGATAACGAAGACGCTATTCATTATGATACACTCATAAGAGGTATTCAGTCTAAACAAAATGCTATTGATAAAAGAATAACAGTGGTTTCCGAAATAGCGGATACACTTGTTGATTTAACTAATTCTACAAGAAATAATTTTATTATACTGGGAAAAACTATAGATTAAATGGAGTTACTTTTAAATAGAACCCATTTCCAAAGAATTAAAGAATTAGTTATAAATACTTATAATTTATTAACTCATAATTTTCAAATATTATTATCTAGACCAATTTTTATTGAATTATAATGAATTGTTTAATATTTTAAAGGATATCGAAAAGATCGATAATCTTATATTACCTGTAACCTATAAAAATCTTATTAATATAGAGAAACATATTAATATTAATGCGTTTGTAAAAACCAAACAAATAACATTTATCTTATCAGTTCCAACGATTCAATTTGAGATGTATAATTATTATCAGTTACATCCTTTCCCAATGTTTAACCGAAACATAAATGAAACCTTACTAATAAATCCTAAAAATTCCTTTATCCTCGTGAAAAAGTTGAAAGTTTTAGCGCTCATGAAGCCAAGTGAAGAAATCATAGAGGATAAATTTATGTGTCAAGAAAATGATATATCCTCAATGTTTCTCGTGTGGCAACACTAACGTTAACAGCTGTTTTGTCGTGTCTCAAACTTTTTATTATTTTAAAATTAATACTTAGGCCCTTTTCCAAGTCAATCACTTTATAATAAGTAGTGCTAAGTGTTTTATGTATGTCATAAATATAAACCACCGATATTTTATAAGTTTACAGGAAAAACCAAGAATCGGCAAGTGACATTTCTATATAACCTCCTGTGTTCCAATCCAATCCAATTTATTTTATTTGGCTGTATCGTTTATACGATAATTATGCCAATGTCAAGTTTGAAAAGCATTGTCATTGGTAGAAGACACACGTGCTATATGTCAAAAAAGGTCTTAGGCCGGGTGAATATGAAAACAAAGATAACATATACGAATGAAATAAAAAAGCAAAAGAAAAACCTTGAATAGGAATAATTACTAACTTGAAAGTTCTTAGTAAAACTAAAATAATAATGTTAATTATATCAACCGTGAGAAAATACATAAAAGAGAAAAAATATATAATATATAAGTACTAACATGACAGCTACGCATGTCACGTTTACCTCTACCCTCCATAATCACGTTACATGTTATTATTTATTATGTAAGGTTATTTTCTAATAAGGTTATAATTTAATATTATTAATTAAAATATATTTAATAAGTTCATATATAAAGGAGAATCAACTAAACTTAATAAAAAGGACATGTTGACAGGTTTCGAGATATTTGAAGGAAGACAATCATACAAAGAATAAGAAAGGTTAGGACATTTAAAAAATATATGATCCACAGTTCCTTCTTCCAGACCACACTCACATAATGAGTGATCCCTGACTCTGATTTTATTTAAAAATACAGGAGAACTTATGTGACCCAGACGCAAGCGAATAACAGTTGAGGTAGCATGTTTGGGAAACTCACGATATTTAAAAAACCATGGTTTAGCAGGGATAGTCTGCTGAATGTTAAAATATCTATGACCAATAAGAGAGGAAGAACTTTTCCAAAATTCTGTCCATTTTTCTTTCAGATGAGATTTAGTCTCAATTCGAAGGTCACGAGCGAAACTTTCATTATACGTACCAAGGCCAAGATTGATAGCATCCCTGGCCTGTAAATCAACTACCTCGTTTCCTGCTATGCCGCAGTGGGAGGGAATCCATGCAAGCCTAATATCTAAACCAAGTGTAAGGCTTTTCAACAAGTGCTCTCTAATTTTTAGAGTGATAAGAAAGTTATCTCTAGTGCGAAAAGGAATTTTAAGAAGGTCTTGGAGGCAGCTATAAGAGTCTGAGAATATTATTGTTTTCGGGACCTTATGTGATCCAACGAATTTGATGGCTTCAAGCAGAGCAATAGCTTCACCCGAAAATATGGTCCAGGTAGAGGGACAACTGAAGCTAAGGGTGATCCGATACCTGGGAATCCACACAGCAGCACCAACGTTTACTGAACCCTCCATTTTAGAGGCGTCTGTGTAAATATGGAGCCAATCTTGCCAGTCGGTCTTTAAAATGTTATTAAACACCCTATCTGCTGCAGGTAAATTTTTAGTTATACCTAAATTTAATATAACCTTGGGTTTAAGAATAAGAGCTTCAAATGGAACACTAAATATGGGATTATGGGGAAATTTAACTAACGGTCGATCTAGCCTACTAAAATTAACATAGGATTTCAACAAACATGGCAAGTCCTTATGTGCCCAATAATCACAATGGGGTACAATTAGGGATAAATTATGCAGCTTCGGGATTAGGTCATGATTGGAATACTGAACTATATTATAAAAAAATCTATCAGCTAAAAATTGTCTACGAAGGAATAGAGGAGGATCTAAGCATTCAACCTGAAGAGCATTAATAGGAGAGGAACGCATTGCTCCAGTAATTATTCTCAAACACTTTGATTGGATTTTGTCAAGTTTTCTAATAGCCATTTTGTTACAGGGCTCAAGCAAAAAAGCACCGTAGTCAAAATGGCTTCGAATAATCGCATTATATAATAACTTTTGAGAATATGGATGTGAGCCCCACCAGACACCCGATAAAGAGCGCAGAACATTAACATTCCTTTCGCATTTTTCAGAGATATAGTTGAGATGATGGACCCCAGATAATTTGGAATCTAAAATGACACCTAAAAATTTAACTGAATTTTGAATAGGAATTATAAGACCATTTAATGAAATTTGAATATTAGGAATAATCCGTTTTCTAGTAAAAACAACAACCGAACATTTAGGAATCGATAAAGTCAATCCGTGATTAGTAAGCCAATCGTTTAGGTATGTAATAGCTGAATTGAGACGGAATGTGATTTCAGAGAAGGAACAGCTTGATGTATATAAAGCTACATCGTCTGCATATTGCAATATATTACAGAAGCTATTAACCGATTCGCTCAGGTCGTATGTGTATAAATTATATAGTATTGGGCTTAATACCGAACCCTGGGGTAAACCCTTCCAAATTTTTCTAAAAGGTTGAAAATTTCCTTGATATCGGACAGCTATGAAACGATCCATAAAAAGATTGCATATGAAATTAGTTAACCTCACAGGAATACTCAGATTGTGCAACTTTTGCCTGAGTATTGGAAGTTGAACATTATCGTATGCGGAGGCAATATCCAGAAATACACCTACTAGATGTTCACCCTTCGATAACGATAACCGTATGTCAGTAGTGAATATACTGAGGCTATCCATGGTACCCATAGACTTCCGGAAACCAAACTGAGATTTTGAAATAATATTTCTCTGCTCTACTATCCATTCAAGGCGATTTTTAACTAAATGTTCTGCTATTTTTGCTAAACAAGACGAGAGGGCAATGGGGCGATAAGCAGATGAATCGGAAGGGTCTTTTCCCGGTTTTAAAATAGGGATTATAACTTGAGTCTTCCAGGCATCAGGAATACGGCCCGATTCAAAAATTTTATTGATAATACTCAAAAAATATAATTTTGAATTATTAGAAGAGTTTATTATAAAAGAATATGGTATACCATCCAAGCCCGGAGATGAATCGCGCAGATTACTGAGAACACATTCTAGTTCGGAAAAAGAAAAACTAGCGTTCATTCCGTCAGAGGGATCATTCAGATGCTCGGACAACGTGACTGATTCCTCAGACGGGACATAAGGAGGGGCTAGCCTATCCATAAACTCATTTAACCACGAAGAAGGGTCATGGCTAACAATATTAGGATTTTCAAAAGAGAGCCTAAAGGATTTAATCTTTTTCCAAACCACGGAGGAAGGTGTGCGAGGGGAAAGGCTTTCACAAAACCTTATCCAGCCATTTTTCTTCTTTTTCCGCAGCAACCTTTTTGTATATGCCGAAGATTTCTGGAAATCCAGATAATTATCATAGCTCAGATCAAGGGAAAAACGTCTTTCTGCTTCTTTACGAGTGCGAACACTTTCGGTACAGTCTGAATCCCACCAGTGGGGAGAAGGTAGTTTATTTGTAGAAGAATTTTTCAATGGAATTGTCACATCAGCTGCAGATTTAATTGCCACTACAAATTGATCGTAACATGAAAGGAAAGAAGAATCAGATATCAGCGGTAATAAATTTAGCTTCATATCTATCTCACTTTGAAATTTTTCCCAGTCTGCTTGACTAGTTCTATATTTCAAAAGAGGAGTTACCGGTTTAGGGGAATAGATTCTTGAGGGATAGTAATAAGAATAGGAAAATGATCACTACCGTAGGTAGACGGTAAAATCTTCAAATCAAATGAGAAGCTAATTGAGGGGAGCAAAGGCTTAAATCTACAGCACTAGGATTTTGGAGAGGAGATACTCTACGCGTAGGAGACCCGTCATTTAATACACACAGGTTTAAGGAATCAAAAGTTTCTATAAAATGAGGGGAAAGAGAGTCACAATTAAAAGAACCCCACATAGTATGGTGAATATTGAAATCACCAAGAATAATTAACGGTCCAGAAAAGAAAGATAATAGAGAGTTAAGCTCTGTGATTATATGTATACTGGGATGAGGGATATATATTGATACAAAAGTTTTATTCATTGTTTTTAAGGCAATAATATTAAATGTAGAGGAGTGAGATGGAATGGTTATACGGGAGAAAATAATATCTCTCCGTATGAGGAGCGCCGCTCCTCCATATCCATCGTCTCGGTCGTCACGGAGGCATGAAAACCCGATATTCGAAAGGTCGAGCCCGGGCTCAACCAAGTCTCCGAGACAGCCAAGAGAAATGGTTGATATTTGTTTATTAAATGAATTAGTTCATGTTTTTTCGAGCGTATTGATTTACAATTCCATTGAAGGATGTTGAGGGGATGGAATTTTACGATTTATAGAAATGAGCAATTGGTTAAGCTTATCAATAACAGTGTACGGTAATGCATCGTCAAATTTAGAAATGATATTAATTAAAGTGGACACTAATAGGGAATTAAGTTATCCTGAGGGACAGATTCTGTTGATTCTGTTATAGCACAGCCGTTAGGCAGACAGGATGAGGGTGTGCGCGTAATATTAGCATGGGATTCTTTATCATAAGAGTTACTTACGGTAGTAAAAGGAGAACGGTTTATTAGAACAGTCTTTTATGAGATGTGGAGCGAGGGCTGGTATGGATGTTTTCCACTGGAGCATAAGATTGGCTAGACTGAGAAGGAATAATTTGGGCGACGTCTGAATAAGATCTTCGGACAGCAGGAAAGCGTAGTGATGCTTCAGTATAAGATATATTATCCTGAGACATAATAATCTTAATCGACTTTTGCCGGGAATGTTCGGGGCATATTTTGTTGGTGGCGAAATGAGAAGCAGAACAGAAGAGACAAGTAGAGCTCACTTCTGAGACTGAGCAATCCTCACCGGAATGAGGTTGTGCACATTTATAGCACCTAGCTTTTGATCGGCATTGTTGCTTTACATGTCCAAAACGACAACAATTATTACATTGAATTGTTGGGAGATTATAAATCTGTACAGGAATTGCCATAGAAAAACAAAAAATCTTTTCTGGTAGCTGCTGTCCCTGAAAAGTCAGTACCACTGTTTGAGTAGGAACCCAAACAGGGGCACCTTCAGTAAAAGTTTTACGATTCAATCTTCTCGCTTTGATAACTCTTACGCTATTTTGTGACACTTCAATACCAGAAACCAGTTCCTCCATTGTCCAATCTATGGGTACATTACGTACCGTTCCCATACGGGTGACGTGGTAAGACGGTATTACTGCTGACAATTTTTGAGGTCCTAGTATCTGGCTAGAAATAAATGAATTGGCTTTTTCCGCACTTACAAACTCAACTGCTACTCGGTTACGCCCCAATGCTTTTATGCCTCCTTTACTTATGCCACCTATATTATTTCTAAACAAGAGTTGGGCAAATTTCATTGCTTTTATGGTAAATCCAGATGCAGTGTCAGGTTCAAGTCTTGAGACGTGAACTAGGAAAGGACCAATGTCTTTGTCAGTGTACTCTACTTTTTTATTATTAAAATCTGGATTAATGTAAGTGTGTTGGATTGAGGTGTACACTTCTACGGTTTTTTAGAAGGAATGGAAAGAGGCTGACTGGAGCTTGGGCGTTTACGCTTATCACCTAAGGATGCATTTGTCGAGACAGATGGAGTGGAAGGGAGAGGATCCGGGGGAAGAGGATCCGGAGGGTCTGGTGGATCATTCATGGCGAAAATTCGTTAATATAATAATAATAATAATATATATATTTTTTTTTTTTTTTTTTTTAATAAATATATGTATTTACTTACCAATACTAATACTTAATATAAATTTTATTTACACTAACTAAATACTTAAATAAATGAAAACCTTCAAAATCAGGAGTCGAGAAATAAACCGGAGACACGTGTGCCCTCTAACCTCGACTTGATCAAAAAACAACCTCCTGTGTTCGTTACGTTGAAAAGTTCAAAACTTATTAAAGTTGTGATTCATTGTTCTCTCTTTAAAATTTACAAGTCGAAGTGAAGTAAGTAATAATAATATAATCGTTACATTACAATACTTATAGTTAATAATACCACCGCGGTTTCCATTGTTTTTTTTTTTAACTCCTAGAAAATTTTCGAGCAACTCCCCGAGTGGCTATCGACTAATTATCTTAAGTTATTTGATTTTATCTTCATCACTTACAATGATGACTCGCAAGGCATATGCACGTCAAAAGGAAACAAAGCTCCAATTGACTATGCAAGAGTTGAAAGCCACTAAGGGGTTGGTTGAAGATCTAAATAAGGAAAGAGAGGAAAATGAAAAGGTACTGTTGGAGATCTCTGACAAAAATACGAAACTTAAGAATGAGATGTCTCAGTTACATTTACAACTGGAAGAATGTCTTGACGATCGTGAGAGGTTGCAATCTGTTGTGCTAGGGTTCGGGCAATGCAGTGATGAGTATGAGCGAGCTCTCAAACGCATCACTGAATTAGAATTACTTTTACAGGAAGCACACCGGCTCATTAACCAACTTGAGTCTGACAAACTAAATCAAACTATACTACAAAATCAAAGTTTGTTTGGTGAATTAATAGAAACCTCTCCGCAGTTGATTCTTTCTGGAAATAACCATACCCCCCATTTAACAACTGACTTTACTGTCTCCGAAAGTCATAGTTATTATTCTACGGGGATTGGTAAATGCAGCAGGAATAAACTAAAAAAATACATTAACATAAATAAATTTATTAAAAAAACACATAAATTAATTAATAGAAATAAATTTCATGTGAAAAATCTGAGACACACAAAACAACGACTTAACTTAAAAGAACAGCTGCAGTCTTGCTGTAAAGAAATAAAAACTAATAAGCAGAAATATGACTGTGAAATTAGCAAACTAGAACTTGAAATACTAAGTTTGGAAGAGTCATTAAAATCCATGACAAATAAATATGAACTCTCCAAAAAAGAAATTAATGAACATGTACTAGCGTTAAGTGAATTAGTAGACATCTAATTATAACTCCGAACGTTTCAATTCACTTATTAATAATTATAACTCTTGTGACTGCAACTGTTCAGTTAAACAGTCTGTCTCGCCCAACAAACAAGACATTCACAAACCAAGTTGTGAAAACAAACAGTACCGCAACAAAATGTGTAGATAGCGATATTGTTATATTTAGTGATGACATTGAGAGAGGACTGGGACAGTTATTTAACAAAAAAATGACTCAAAAAGTTGTTAATTTTTGTATGCCAGGTCATTCATTTTCACAAATTATAATGAAAATATTAAATTATTCATTCAATAAAAATTCTACTTTGATTATTTTAATCAGAGACAGGGGTAATGTGAACAAACAACAATTCACTGATTATATTAACCGACTAGCATCAATTGATGTTAAACAAATTGTAATGTTCACATTCCCTTGTGAAAAAAGTGTTGCCGCATGGAGAAAACAAACTTAGGTATAAACTTAATACTATTCTAAATGCCCTTGTAGATAAACATAGCAAGGTGCAATGTATAGATATAAATAAATGTTTTAAAAACTTAAAATGAATAAAATAAAATTTAATTCTAATTTTATAAAGCGACAAATAGCAAATCTGCTATATCTTTATTTATTTGATAATAAAGCCAAGAATTTGGCAGACCTCTATTGAGCAGTTTTACTTTGACAAGGGGAATGATACTATGGTACCTATTCCTAAAAAATATAATTCTTTAAATTAGACATTCCGACAATAGAGGATCACACCTCTTGCATTCATAAACTGAATATTAATAATGGAAATATTTTTACTGACATTGTGTTACAATCAAATTCTATTTATACAAATGATGAATTAATAAAATCAAATTGCACTCTACCTACTAGTCAGACTAGTACTAACAATGAATGTATAAATAATATTTTAAATGTAGTTCATCAAAATATCCAAAGTATGTTAGGTAAGGAACTACAAATTGAATTGTTCATGAGTTGTGAGAATATTGATATACTTTGTATTACAGAACATTGGTTAAAAACAGAACAACTCATGTTCAATTTTAATAATCATATTGTTGGTAGTAACTTCTGCAGACAAAATGCTATACATGGTGGCTCACTGATACTGGTAAATAAAAAGATTAAATTTAAAGATCGTAAGGACATAGTGAGTCTCTCTGTTGAGCAAACTGCCGAAATATCTTGTATTGAGTTGGAGCAGTTTATTGTAATTAGTGTATACAGACCACCCTCCTCAATTTATGATAGTTTTGAAACTATAATTGAAGATGCATTGAGGAAAACAACTAAATCTAATAAGACATTGCTGGTTTGCGGAGACTTTAACATTAATTTGTTAGAAAACTCGTCTTTGGCAGAAAAATTAAAAAGTCTATTTTTATCATTTAATTTAGCCAACCAATTCTCAGAGCCCACTAGAATAACCAATACTAGTGCTACATGCATAGATAATATTTTTAGTGATATACTGTCAGTTACGAAATGTATTATCAATAAACTTGGCTGTGATCACTGTGGTCAATTAGTCAGCTTTAGCAATGTGTTACAGAAATCATCCCATAAGAATATTGCAGTAGTCCCTGTAACAAAGGCTCGGTTAGAGAAATTTAGACATAAACTAACAGAAAAATTTAATGTACCTTTAAAGGGAACTGACCCTAACTCGTTATATAATACTGTATTTGACACATTTTGTAAGGAATTTAAATCTATCTTCACATCTAGATCAGTTTCAGTGGGCAAAACAAGTAGTTTTAACACTTGGGCCACCATAGGTATCCATAGAAGTAGAGAGAAATTATTTGATTTATATTCTCAAAAAACCTACAATCATAGTGAAGATTTTGCCAAGTTTGTAAAATCCTATTCTAAAATATTTAAACAGGTTTGCCATAAAGCTAAATCCCTCTACTTAAACAATAAGATAAAAAACTCAAAAAATAAAATTAAAATGATTTGGAATGTAATTAGCAAAGAAACTGGTAAGGCTAAACCTCGCGAAACGGAGTTCAGCCTAAATATTAATAACCAAATTATTAATACCGACTTAGATGTAGCTAGGGCTTTTGAAAAATTTTTCACTGATATACCGGTTTCTATAACAAAAAAATTAAAATGTTCTCCCATAATTGCTAACAAATTATTACAAGAAAATGTGTCTGGATGTGGAGGATCATTTTTATTCGACTGTGTTAATAGTTTAGATATAATAAAAACATTTAAAATGATCAATATTAAAAACACATGTGACTTCTGGGGTATTTCTACAAAAATTTTAAAGTCTGTTATATTTGTACTAGCTCCCCAGTTAGCTATAATTTTTAACTTGTGTATAAAGAGTGGTATATTTCCTGATAAAATGAAATTAGGTAAAATAATCCCGCTTTTTAAATCCGGTAGTACAGATGACCCCACTAACTTTAGACCTATATCTGTGCTACCTTCAATAACCAAAATTTTTGAAAAACTGATGCTTATACAAATTCAAAATTATTTTACTAAAAATAATTTATTTCATAATAAACAATTTGGATTCACCCGGGGTCGCTCCACTACAGATGCTGGTGTGGAGCTCATACATAATATATTTGCTGCTTGGGAGGATACTCAGAATGCTTTAGGAGTTTTCTGCGATTTATCCAAAGCTTTTGATTGTGTTCACCACGATATTCTTATCACGAAATTGAGCCACTATGGGGTTAATGGCATTTCCCTTGAATTATTTAAATCATATTTAAGCAATAGGGTACAAATTGTTGATGTCAATGGAAAACAATCTCCTAGTTCTATTGTTACAATGGGAGTTCCACTGGGCTCAATTCTTGGACCTTTTCTTTTTTTAATTTATTTAAATGACTTACCTTATTTCATAAGGGACAAATGTGAGGTAGTGTTGTTTACAGATGATACTTCCTTATTATTTAAAATAAAACGACATGAATTAATTCTTGACGATGTAAACAACACTCTCTCAAAATTAGTGCATTGGTTTAGCGTTAACAATTTATTATTAAATAGCGAAAAAGCTAAATGCATAAAATTCGTCACACCTAATGTTAAAAAGTTAACGCTAACATTTTTATAAATAGTGACGAGGTGAGCCTTGTGGATACAACCAAATTTTTGGGTATCACACTGGACTGTAAACTTCAGTGGGGCCCTCATATATCTGTCCTAGCTAAAAAGCTGAGCGCCGCAGTTTTTGCAGTGGGCAGGATACGCCAACTAACTGATATTGAGACAGCTAGATTGGTCTATTTTGCTTACTTTCATAGTTTGATGAGTTATGGAATTTTTACTGTGGGGTGGTGCTGCTGACATTAATACTATATTTGTTCTACAAAAAAGAGCGATAAGATCTATATATTTGCTAAGCCCTAGATGTTCGCTACGAGAAATATTTAAAGAAGCAAATTAATGACAGTAGCATCACAATTCATTTTCGCTAACTAAGTGTATGTCCATAAAAATATAGAAAATTTTCCAAAAGTAAGCGATATCCATAGTTTAAATACTAGAAACAAAAATAAATTACTTAATCACAAAACAAGGCTCCAAAAGATTTATAACAAAGTTCCCACTGAGATCAAATCCTTAAATATTGCGAAATTCGAAGCCACTATTAAGCGCAAGTTGTGTAATAAAGTTTATTACAAGATCTCAGAATACCTTGAGGATATAAATGCCTGGGACTAGGCATTTTTGTGTGATTGTCTTTGGAATCATGTCACTTGATCGAAATATATATATTTTTTTCTTTCTCTTTATTTGTAATATAACTGTAAGCGGCTTGAGTATGAAATACTCTCTGTCTGTACCTGCGGCGGCGTCGTGTGACGGGTCGGCCACTTCCCTACAATATGGTTGATGAGGCCGATGGCTGGCACATGCGTCACACTCGTGAACGGGTGCTGCTTGTTTGGACTGTTCTGCCCATTTTCGCTTACATTTCTAATTTCTAATTGCTAGAGGTACTGGGAGGAAATAATTATAAGGATAATAGAGAAAGTTCATGATTCCTGAGAGGGTTGTGCAGTCATATAAAAAATTAAATTAATTTATTCCTTATTTCACGAGCCTATAAATGAACTGCTCTAAACTTTTTTTGTTTTTTTTCTACTTACTTTATCATGTACTGTAGTCTTTACCCTAAACTGATTGAAAAGAGCAACACCAGAGTTTCTTGCCCATTCTTCTCTGGTGAAAACTGCTTTCCAAACTGGTGGTAGAGTTAATATTGACGGAATCTAAATAATGTATAACATTTTACAGATTCAAATAAATCATTTAATTTCATTTCAATGAATGAGGATAATTGTATAATAGATTTGATGAAGTTTGCAGTTGAAATAACTTCGTGTTCACCAATAAGAGTAACAGCGAAGAATATTAAATTAAAATCTATAACAAAAAATAAATGAATAATTTATGCTGCAAACCATATTTTTACGAAAGAATATTGTGGAAACGATATAAATCAGTATCACTTATTTGGCACATATATACTTACTTTAAACGAAGATTGTAAAATTAAATTGGGAAACATAACATTAAGGAAACGTCGCTATCAAGGACAGTCAGCCGAAATCAAAAGGATGCCTGTGGTGAATTTACCTGAAATAACAGCGCACCCTAAGTTCCAGAGGACACCCATCAACTTGGATGATGTCGATATTGAAAACCTGCAGCTGATGTCAAAAGTGTTAAAAGACAATAAAGCGAATAGTGACGAGGAACAATTAATAGTGAACACTAAAAGTGTTAGTATAGGCACTATTATAATTTATGTTATTTTATTTTGTATACTGATAATACTTACAATTAAATATAAAAACAAAATTGTGTTAAACATCAGAAAAATATGTAATCAAAATCATCATCTTCAAAGTTCAGTTGACGCTTTTGAACTTAAGGAGGGAAGAGTTAAGTGCCCTACTACACTTTATCCTACTGTTGTGAATACTTTAAACAATGGATCGTAAGGTGTAGTATGACACATTTACTGTGAATCATCTAATGGTTCTTTGTTCCTCCCCTCCCATTTTCACCTCCATATATTGTAAACAATATCAGAGTATAAATACGAGGCTCTGCGAAGCCTCAGACGAATTCATTCTTGTAACGTTCATCTGCCAACACGTAACACCGCTCAGTTAATTATTAAAATATATATTAATTTTTTTAAGACAAAACGCTCACTCGTTTTTGCATATCTATATGCAGTACAAAATTTAAATTTTAAAAGCATTACTCATAAATTTCTTGTGAGAGGCCATACGCTAAACGAGGCTTATAGTGTACATAGCTTAATAGAAAAAGAAATAAAAAAAACTTAAAATCTGGTCCTATCTACACCCCAGACCAATATGTCACTTTGATTAAGAACGCTAAAAAGTTTAAACATACTCTCAAGGTGCACGAACTAAATTTCGAATCATTCTATGATTTAAAATCATTACAAAAAGAATGGGGATATAATTTTACTACTAATAGCGATGGACAGAAAGTTAATTGGAATGAAATAAAAATTTTAAAGATTACAAAAGAAAATGTGACTACTTTTTTGTATAAAACATCATACAAAGAGGAGCATTACAAAGAAGTAGATACAAGAAACAAAAGAAAAACAGTTAAACCTACAGAAGAAATATCATTACATGGAGTATATACAAAAAGACAAGAATTAAGTGCAAAAAAAAAAAAAGATTTGAGAGATCTTATATCAAAGGCACTGATTCCTTCTTTTTATGCTAGTTTTTATAATACTATAATATAATTTTTATTTTCCTTTATTTTTAGTCTTCATGACACAAGCTACACTACTTTTTTATTTAATTTGAAAGTGCAATGTTGATAATAATTAAACCATACATATTGATAATAATTATTAAGAGATCACTTAAATATCAGTATTAATTATAATTTAAAGATGTTTAATTTTATAAGCTTGAAGACAGCCTTTTATTTCTTGTTACATTGTTTTTACTTGACAGATAATTAAGTATATAAATAAAAGTACTTTTTATATTTTTTACGTTTTTTTTTATCAAAATTAAAACATTTCTATTTATTTTACCGTTCATATTAAATTGTTTGTCTAAAACTGAAAGAAAATCTAATATTACATGTATGACCAACAATTTTTAAATATAAAACGGCAACAGTTAGACATAAGTATGTCATATACACTTTAATTATTCGTGTAAGTGTTTGATCAAAAAGTGAAATAATTACGAATATTTTATTAAAAAAATATTTTTAATTACTTACAATTATAATGGAGAATATTTTACCCTGTGGTATAATAGCTTATACATTACACTTCTCGAGACTATCTTTAGATTAGACCTAATCATCTTGGTTTTTTTTCTTTGAATATTGAAGTGGTGCGTCCGAAGATGTAAAACTTAAAACGCGATTTTTGAAGTCGTTAGTACTTGAATGTACAATAATAAAGAAAACGAAGAAGAACCTGGTCAGATTATGGGACAAAGTAGTAGTGACAGACAAAAGAAAACACAAAATTTTGCCCCTCCGAAACGCAAGGCAATCAAAAGAAATTAATGAAGTAGACACCCAAATGATTGAATACATGAATGATCAGTTAAAAAAAAGTAAAAATGAGCTTGAAGATCCTAATCTATCGTTGTTCAAAGGTATTTTGCCGCCACTATCTTCACTTAATGAGGATCAAATTTTAGAATTTCAGTCTAGAGTGATAAACCTTTTACAAAATATTAAAATCAGGAGATATGGTCAGTCAAACTACGAGTGGTCTCCATATTCGCAAAGTTCTAGCACTCCTCACTACGACACCCAAGGTTATTTTAGTAGGCCACATTATCCTGACTCTACACCAGCAGTAGAAGGTTCGGCATCAGTAGAATCTACAGTCAGCCAGGAGTCAGACTTACCAGATCTAACTCTGTTTTAAAATAATCTTTGTTTTCGTAAACCTTTTTGTCATTTTAAATTTTAATTAATAATAACAAAAATAAAAGTTCTTATCTTAAAAATATCGCTAGTTTTACTTCAGTGCACAAGCTTTGTCTTCACCGTGTGTCTTTCTTTTTTAAATCCTTTTCTAATCGTTTAAGAAGGTCATCGAAAGTAGACGTCGTCATTCGGAAATAAGCAATAAATTTAGATTCGCCTTCTTTTAGCTGACGCACAAGAGCTGCACCTTGACAAAATGTTTGCCTTAATAATGGATGTATCCAATAACGCCGGGGCTTCCTCAGACACAGGCGACGATAGTACCAATACAACACGACAACGTCCATCCTCGTTGAAAGTAGGCGAACACTGAAGAACGAAAGTGCAGTATATCTCCAGTAGCGACGGATCCGTTAAAAAGGATCCTGTAAATGCTGTGTGAATACTATCTCCAGTAGCGACGGATCCGTTAAAAAGGATCCTGTAAAACCGGACGTTATATGTAAACGCGCCCTTAGGTGTAGTGGCGAACTACGAAAGGTCGCTGGCAAAAACTGGGTGCAACAGGCCGACGACAAGGTAAAATGACGCATATTGGAGGAGGCCTAAGTAAAGCAGTGGACAAAGATATAGGCTGATGATGATGATGCATAACTAAATTAAAGCATAACACTCTTCTAGTTTATTTAGACGGCCTGATAATCCTATATGAGGTGATTTCCAAAAGCACCTGGAAGATCTGGAGTCTGTTTTCAACCGTCTACGAATTTTTGGGTTGCGTGCCAATAGGGATAAATGCAACTTTGCCTGTAATCAAGTTAAGTGTTTAGGTCATCTTATTACTCCTAAGGGTATAATGCCTGATGAGTCCAAGGTGCAGGCTATTCAACAAATGAACGAGCCTACCAACCAAATTAAGCACTTGAATAGCTTCCTGCAAATCTGCTCTTGGTTTCGGAAGTTTGTGCCAGGGTTTTCTGAAATTGCTTAACCGCTCACCAAGCTTACTAAGAAGAATGAGCCGTGGTCTTGGACTGAAGATCAGCATCAAGCGTTTGAGGTCAAAAAGGTCGTCAGCTCCACCACCTATGAGTTAGTAGACGGTCAGGCCCAGCCTATAGGACGGTACCATGTTTCGGACCTGACCGGTTTAGTTAGTAATGGCTTTCAGACTATCGAGCCGGTTCAGCCTCGCCGTCAACGAGGACGGCCACCTAAAGCGGCCAAAAAGGCGCGCTTAATAGCATAGATTATTTATAAAAAAGCTATATTACTATTTATAATGTGATTATTTGTGTAAGTTATTGTAAACAAATGCATTAAGGTAACTAAAATAGAAATTGTAAACATTTGTCTGAAATGGCGGTAGTGCTTAAATGTTTTGACGTTCGAAATTATATAAATACCGGCCTCTTGGTTGATACGGGGCATTTCATCGTGAGCCGTCGAGCAGAGCAATACTAAGAGACTGACAAGTTAAGTTAATATACTTTTTCTTTTAGTTTCTTTCACAATTAAATATTATTTATTAATATCATATGCTATGATATGATTATACATTTAATAATTTGTAAGTCGTACCTATGTTAGGGTGTATACCCTAACATAGGTATATATTGTATAATATATAATATATAAAAGATATAATAGATATATAACTGGTGCTATAGTAATGTCTAATGCCTAATGTTAATGAAACATTATATCACTGGCCATGTTTATTGATGTATATCAATATAATATATGTAATAAATATATTGTATAACAAATACAGTGGTCCTTGTTTCCTTGAAAACGCATCCGCCCTTCCCTACTTGATTACTGACGTAACGTATTTATCACTGATGTCCTGATGGTATAAAATGATTGATACATATGTTCGTTTGCTTATATAAGTGATCTGTGTATAAAAATACACAATTATTTTAAAATGTCTCTACTTACAATCTAACACGCTCTTAAGTTTTAGTGCTCGTTACTTTCGGGGGCGATATCGTGACTTGCAAGAGGAGGATGTAGCGCGCGTTTAAACCGGGAGTAAATTCCCGTCGTAAGCCTGCCGCTCCGCTGGCCAATAATGGGTCGTGCCGGTGACGTGCCGCTATTCTGCCGGCGCCTGCACCTTGGGCCCCCCGCTCGTCCTCGCATCGGCGCACGCCGACGTGACACAAGTACAAGCGCCTCGTAACGCGACTGCGATACACCATAGACTGCGCGGTGCGCGCCCCCGCCTTTTTTTGTATTACATTATATTTGTATTACGTTATAAGTAGGTATTAGCTACAAACTATTAATGGAGAAATTTGACATTGTCTCCTGTCCTTATCGGTATCTCGATGATTTGAGAAACAATCGTCATGGTTTTGAGCGACCGGTTGTATATTTCAATGAAACATATTTATACGCAACGCATTGTGCACGAAAATGTTGTCAAATCGAATCAGAAAAAGGCATATTAGTGTTTGATTCCGAAGGGCCACGGTGGATTATAGTCCACACCGGTGGTAACATGGTATTTATACCTAATGCTCAACTAATATTTAGATCCCAGTCGCAAACAGCCGACTATTATAATGATATTTGGTTGAGCCGCTTGGTGTCTCCTCAACATCAGCTAAGGGCAAGGGTGCGGTTTGCGTAAAATTATTCATCCGACCTTTGTAGCTTAGTTAGGAGATGCCGCCTCTTTGGATGTAATACTGGCCGTTATGCTCGAAACAGGCATTCGACTGTCATTAATTTATATATGAAAATTTCTTCACGTCACAAATATTTTACGTTTTTCCTACTATCCACATCAATCCTAATTCCCTTTTAATTTTCTTCCCTTCCTCACCGATCCTCGAACCTCATCCTGCCACATCGCCCGTGGACGGCAACCGGAGCATCGCCTGGTATCCCGGACCTCCTCTGCGGTGTGCGCCTCCTGACTTTGGCTGCAAGATCGGTGAGTAATTTTTGCGCAGTATTACCTGGTAGCCCTTGCTCTCCTCCCTTGAGGGAACACCGTAGGTAGTACCTGCTCGGCCTTGCATTTCCTTGGCCCTCAATCATTCATTCTTTTTTTCTCGTTGGTTGGGCTATTTACACGCCCAACCAATATGAATAGGGAAAATTAAAAAAATGTCTTGAAGAAAAGCTTTAATCTGTCTCCACAGTCAATTTGTTGTAAAGTTAATATCTAAAATATGAGACTAGTGCTGCCATCTATGTACAATAATGTGTAACTTTGTTCTAGAATAAATTAGTCGTTCTACTGTCTTCGAAAGAAACGTTGTTTTATTATAGGTTATGAGCCTTACGCTCATAATTTCGCGTTAAAAAATAGTTTTTCTGCAATATTAACAAGTGAAAAGGACGTGTTAGAACTGTATAGTGACAGACTGTTATTATTTTGCCGTATTTATCTCAGTGTACGAGATTAAGTGTATCGCAATAATGACTACCAACTATCTTGTTAATGTGCCGAAGCTTACGGGGCGCGATAACTATAGCGAATGGTGTTTCGCAGCGGAGAATTTTTTAATTCTTGAAGGCATGAAACATTGTGTGAAGCCAGAATTAAAACAAGAAATAAAACCGCAGATGACGAAAAAACCAGAGCGAAATTGATTATGACGATCGACCCGTCATTATATGTTCACGTAAAAAATGTTTCATCATCCAAAGAATTATGGGAGAAGCTGAAACAATTATTCGATGACAGTGGATTTTCACGACGGATAAGTCTATTAAGGAATTTGATTTCGATTCGCCGAGAGAATTGCAGTTCGATGACGTCATATGTGACGCAGATTATTGATACAGCACAGAAATTTAGCGGAACAGGTTTTGAAATCAACGATTTATGGACAGGATCATTGCTATTAGCGGGATTGCCTGATCGATTTTCACCTATGATCATGGCAATAGAACATTCCGGCATTCCTATAACGGCAGATTCCATCAAAACCAAATTGTTGGATATGAATTTGGCAAGTCATGAAGAGAGTGAAGTTAGCGGTGCATTTGCTATTCAGTCTAAAAAGAATAATAACACAAATTTGTCTATGGCCAGAAAAAGTAATGTTGGTAGCACTAATATTGGTATGTTAAATGTCAAACAGATAAAGTGTTATCGCTGTAAACAAATCGGCCACTACAAAAGTCAGTGTAAAAACGAAAATAACTTGTCGAATCAGAAAAATAAGGAGAGAATGCAATCAAATGCTTTTAGCGCAGTGTTTTTGAGTGGAAACTTCAACAAAGATGAATGGTATATCGACTCGGGCGCAAGTGTACACCTCACAGCCAATGAATGTTGGGTTATGAATGCACAATATGATCAAAACAGAGAAATAATTGTTGCTAACAGTGAAAAGATGTCAATATTGTGTTCTGGAGATGTGAAAATTACGACTACAACAGAAAATCATGATTACGACATTGAAGTACGCAACGTATTATGTGTACCAAGTCTGACAACAAACCTGTTATCAGTAAGCCAATTGATAATGAATGGTAACAATATCTCTTTTAACGAAAGTGGTTGCTCAGTTTACAATAAAAAAAATGACTTGGTCGCCACAGCAGCGTTAGTCAATGGTGTGTATAAGGTTAATCTGCTAAAACTAGTTTAGCAGCATCAGTTGTGTCAGGAGTAACGTGGCATCGCAGATTAGGACACGTAAATAAAGATTATTTGAATCAGATGAAGAATGCTGTGCAAGGTATGTCATTTGGTGAAAAAGTCAACATTAGCAAATCTTCCTGTTCGACATGCTGTGAAGGTAAACAATCCCGGTTACCGTTCAAGAGCATTGGTCAGAGAAGCAGTAATTTACTAGATATTGTCCATACAGATATATGTGGACCTATGGAGGATGTGTCTATAGGTGGCTCAAGATACTTCTTGTTGTTTGTTGACGATCACAGTCGGATGACGTTTGTTTATTTTCTGAAAGACAAGAGTGAGGCTTTGAAGTATTTCAAGATTTTTAAAGCTCAAGTGGAAAATGAAACAAAGAGAACAATCAAAGTATTAAGAAGTGATAATGGGCTGAAATTCTGCAGTAAAGAATTTGAAGATTACCAAAATAGTTTTGGCGTGAAACATCAAAAGACCAATCCATACACTCCTCAACAAAATGGATTGTGTGAAAGATTCAACCGTACAATAGTAGAAAAAGCAAGATGTCTACTATTTGATGCAGGTTTAGGCAGAGTTCTGGTGTGAAGCCACGAATACAGCAGTGTATCTACAGAATCGAATTGTGGCAGCAGCATTAAGCCATAGAACCCCATATGAGCTGTGGACTGGCTCTAAACCTGATATAAGTCATATAAGTATTTTCGGTAGCCCTGTTATGATCCATGTTGCAAAAGAAAAGAGGAAAAAGTGGGACAAGAAGTCGACCAAAGGTATTCTCATTGGATATCCAGATAATATAAAAGAATACAGAGTATACAATCCAGAAACAAGGACTGTAACGACCAGTAGAGACGTGATCATCATCGAGAAGGAATCAAATCCTGAGCATCTCATCGAAGTGCAAATTCAGAATGTTGATTCAGTGGGGGATAGAGAGAATTCTGATGATCCCGAATCAAGATCTAGCCAAAGTTCGTCTGAGCAACATAAGAGTATGTCAACATCCAGTCAAAATGACTCTGAAAGTTTTTTAAACAGTTTGCAGTCAAGTAATGAGACATATGTTCCAAGCGACTATGAGGATGCAGACAGCACATTCGAAGAGGTTAAAGCGAATAGTCCACAATCGCGGCCTACAAGGACAAGGAAGGCACCAGAGAGATTTGGGTTCTCTAACCTGTGTGTTGACAGTGAAATATATGATGATGCAGCAGGCTTGTCAATACATGATGCCTTGAATGGTCCGGAGAGGGAGCAGTGGCAGTTGGCTATGCAAGAAGAGTTACAGTGTTTTAAAGACAATGATACATGGGAATTAAGTAAAGCTCCAAAAGATGGTAGAGTTGTACAGTGCAAGTGGGTGTTTCGTAAGAAATACGATAGTGAGAATAAAGTTCGTTTTCGTGCGCGGTTAGTAGCTAAAGGTTTTTCGCAAATCGAAGGTGTGGGCTTCACAGAAACTTTTTCTCCAGTAGTGAGACATACCACTTTGAGGTTACTTTTCGCATTGTCAGTAAAACTAGGTTTAAGTACTACAACATCTAGATGTAACAACTGCTTTCTTGAATGGTACTCTTGAGGAAACTATTTATATGCAAATACCAAAAGGTTTTTCTGAAAAACCTAAGAATGGTCAGGTACTTAAATTAAAAAAATCTATCTATGGGTTGAAACAGTCCGCAAGAGCATGGAATAAGAAAGTAGATGAATGTTTATTAAATATGAATTATACTCAATTAAAAATAGAACCATGCATGTACACAAAAATGCAAGATCAAATGAAAACTATTATAACATTGTTTGTTGACGATTTCTTTATTTTTTCAAATGATATTGCTGAGACAAACAATTTGAAGCAATTGTTAGCTAGTAAGTTTAAAATTAAAGACTTAGGAGAAATAAAGAAGTGTCTTGGAGTAAATGTAAATGTTAATAAATCTGAGCAAATAGTGACCTTAAGTCAAAGAGATTATATTGATCAGCTGTTGCATAAGTTTAATATGAGTCAATGCAAACCTGTTAGAACACCAATGGAGGTTAAGTTAAATATATCTAATAATGAGCATTGTATAGATAATTTTCCATATCAGCAAATCATAGGGTGTTTAATGTATCTGGCTGTATTGACGAGACCTGATATTGTTTATACAGTAGCTTTTTTAAGTCAATTTAATAACTGTTTTACCAAAGAGCATTGTTCCTATTTAAAGCGATTATTGAGATATTTAAAATATACTAGAAGTTACGGTCTGAAATATTCAGCTGAAGGAAGCTCATTATTGGAAGGTTTTGTAGATGCTGATTGGGGAGGAAATGTAATTGATAGAAGATCATACACTGGAATTTGTTTTACTTTATCAGGCTGTGTAATATCATGGGAAACAAAAAACAGAAAACTGTTGCGCTATCTAGTAGTGAAGCTGAATATATGGCGATCACAGAAGCTTGCAAAGAAGCAGTTTACTTAAGAAATTTGTTATATGAAATAACACAAAAATATTATACTATTGATATATTTAATGACAACCAGAGTGCGCAAAAGTTAACTGTTAATCCAGTTTTCCACAAAAGAACCAAGCACATAGACATTAGATATCATTTTTGTAGAGAATGTGTAGCAAATAATATTGTGAGTGTTAAGTATTTACCAACGGCTGAAATGCCTGCAGATCTGTTCACCAAAAGTTTATGTTCTGTTAAACATTATAAATTTTTAGATATGTTAGGTGTGCAGATAGTTTAATTTTTTAGTTTGGGCATATTATTAGATATAGTGGGGGTGTTGTAAAGTTATTATCTAAAATATGAGACTAGTGCTGCCATCTATGTACAATAATGTGTAACTTTGTTCTAGAATAAATTAGTCGTTCTACTGTCTTCGAAAGAATCGTTGTTTTATTATACAATCGTCATGGATAATGCCTCCTTACCATACAATAGCAATCAACAAGGCACCGACTATGGGAAGCACAAAGACTAAAATGCAAAATTGGATTATAAGTAAAGGTCTTGCTTATTAACCGACTATGGTAAAAGCTCAGTTATTCGAAATTATGAAAGAGCACAAATATATGAAGCAGATCAAATATTAGAAAGCATAGACATAAAAAAGTGAGGTTTCCGCTTTACCATTGCGTCTTGAACCTCATTGAATAAATATGGAGTCTGTTAAAAAGACGACTTCAACTTTGTATGGAAGCCCACTGGAAATAACTCTATCTAAATTCAATCAGTTACAGGAGCTAAAACGGTTTATTGACCGTGACTACCATACTTTTTATGATTGTTTAAAGTATAGTCTGAGTAATGTCTTTTTTTAATTAAATTATAATAAAACAAAACGACATGTTTTTTTAATACCTGCTATGTGCTAATAATTCACCATTTATAGTCTGCTATGTGCAAAAATTTTGATAATTCGGATTTTTGTGCTGCTGAGTTTCAAAATATGAATTTATGTAAGTATTACAACTATTTTTGAATAATTGAATTTTAAAATAAAAGAAAACAGAACCTGCCAATTGCAATTAGGTACAATTGTAGATTTGTTTTTACTTATTTTCAGATTGGCGAGGCAATCCTACGGTGACTATGCCATAGGATACGTTCAACTTCGTCTTGATTGGGGAATGTGTACTATTAAGTGCAAGGTGTGTCCAGAATACAAAGTTCGGTCGAAATATTATGCAACAACCATGGTAGTTGATGAAGACGAAGGAAAACTGCTTAGCATTAAGTGCCATGAGCGTGCTGTGTCAACGGGTGGATGCAAGCATGCTGAGGCTTTCTTGATGTTGGTTCACAGAAGAAGCGAGAAGCCAACAAGTACAGAAATCTGTTACTGGAAAAAATCTAAACTGGCCCAAGTTGGCACAAATATTAAATATATTAGAACGAAAGAACTCTTAACTAGAAAAAGAGACTACAGACAGGACTGCCAACATAATAATGTGCTACTTACACAGTTCATCTCTGAAGCTAGGAAAAGAAAAGTTAATAACTGTGCATTACTAAAATATTTTAATAATGATGGGATGGATAAAAAGCCATCACTTCATTATTTAATTAAAGAACATTGTGATTGTAATTTATTCTTAGATCAAATGGTGAAATATTTCAACAAAAATAATTTAGTGTCTGGAA
The DNA here is from genome assembly GCF_014839805.1 of Manduca sexta. Lineage (NCBI taxonomy): Eukaryota > Metazoa > Arthropoda > Insecta > Lepidoptera > Sphingidae > Manduca > Manduca sexta. Next base: position 10,370,438 of record NC_051121.1, on the reverse strand, counting down.
ACCACTCGGACCCAACATAAAAACAGATTATGGCATGAGCTAAAGTATGGGTGTATTACAGTTTCAAGAGTTCATGAAGTAAGTAAATGTAATAGTCCTAATGGGCCACTAATAGTCAAAATTATGGGAACGTAAACCTCAGATACAAAAGGCATGAAGCGAGTTCGAGAACTAGAAGGCAAAGTGAGAGCACTTGTGGAAAAGAAGCTAGGTAAAAAGTGAGAGTGTGGGTAATTTTTTTCTTCACAATATCCATTCATAGCTAGCTCTCCAGATGGTATTTGTGACAATGAACTCTACATTGAAATAAAATGCCCCACAAGTGAAAAAAACTTATAAAATACCAGAAAAATATAACATGGCACAAGTTCAAATACAAATGTTTGTAGCTAATTTTAAAATAGCTTAGGTATTTTTGTCTTGCTGACCATAAATTTTAAACAACCAATAATGTTGAAATGATATTAATATAGCCCTAGCTTACTAACTCAATATTATGAAAATATGCAACCAGATACCGTAAAATGGGGTGAATAGAATTCGCGGGGTGAATAGAAAAAAAACTGGTAGTTTTATATATTTGTTTCTAAATATGTCTACAGCCAGTTGATGGTGGTAATTTTTACTATTAAATTAGTAGCAACATGTGCCTCCTTTTCTGGCAACCCATAAATTATTGTCAAGTTTGACATTTCTAAGAAAAGAGCGGTTAAAGTGGTTGTGTGCGTAAGTGTGTCTTTGTGCCCCGAAATACTTTTCGTAAACACCAAGATTTTTAGTGATATTAACTTAAAAGTTAATATCGAATCGAATTATTTCGACAGTTTATTTTTCTATCTATTTCCTTACATACTGGTGAGTATGAATATTCAATGATTTTATTTTGTTTTTTTCTAGTAATTCAGAACAGTCGAATTTTCCTTTTATTCGAGGTGAATAGACACGAGTGGGGGGTGAATAGACACGTCTTTAGGGTAAATAGAAACGAAGAAAGAGGTTAATAGGGGTTAATAACAATGAGAAAGGGGTAATTAGAAACATGTTTTTTAGGGTTGTCAAACCAGTTAAAAATGCTACATACCTATGTATGTATATTTAAAATAACATTTTACACTGCCTCGGTGGCGCAGTTGTATCACGGCTGCAACGCTGAGGTCACGGGTGCGAGTCCCGGGTCGGGCAGTGATATTGGGTTTTTTAAAAACCAGTATCAGCCCGGAGTAAGGAATTTGTGCCCGATATGGCAATAGGCTCGTCCCCTATCACATCGTGGGACGGATACATTCGGTGAAAAGTGGTGGTAAATATAATATATTGTCACTGTGGCGTACGGTTAAGGTACCAATATCGCCGGGCCGAGTGTCATGGGTTCGATTCCCACCCGAGACAAATATTTCTGTGATTCATAGATATTTGTTTTTAGTCTGGGTGTACTTTGTGTCCGTTAATTCTATGTTCGTAAAGTCCCCCGCGACACAGCATTTCTTCCTGAGTGCGAGTATTGTCCTTAAAAAAATGTATTTGATGATTAATGACAAATTAAAATTATCTTTAACAGGTAAGCTATACCGCGGTGTATCATGCCGAGAATATATAAGCCAGATCCTCGTGGTAAGAGGTACAAAAGGTATTCTAAAGAACTAGTTGAACAAGCTGTTCGAGAATATCATGATGGTCAAGGTTCTTTAAGTCTCATTGCTAAAAAGTTTGAAATTGACAAATCCGTTCTTTATAGACATAGTCTAAAAAATATGAAGAGACAACGTGGCCAGACAGTGCTATCCCAAGAGACCGAACTAGCATTTGTAAAATACATAAACTTATGTGCTGAATGGGGATATCCTCTCGAGGTATACGATTTACGATTCCTTGTTAAAAATTATTTAGATAAATTAGTTGTTTCAGAAAAAAGGTTTAATGATAACATGCCTGGGTCTGATTTCGCTAAAAGCTTTTTAACTCTTGGTCTCTCGTGGCTCGCCGGCGAGCCAAGACAGCTACATGACATTTGCGTGTGTCACGGGATTATAACCTTATATACTACATAATAAGGTTATTTTTCCGTCACACGCGTAGCTGTTTGACAAGTCATGACGGGTTAAAGAGGCACAATGACAAAATATCACAGAGGGTATCACAAAATATTAAAAGGAATCGAACTGCGGTTTCCCCAGAAATTATAAATGCGTATTTTGAACAATTAAAAATATCTTTAAATGATATTCCGATCACTAACATCGTAAATTATGATGAAACTAATTTAGCGGATGACCCCGGCCGAAAAAAGATTATAACTAAAAGAGGGACTAAATACCCAGAGAGAGTCATGAACCACTCAAAGGCAGCTGTTTCAATAATGATAGCCTGTACAGCTGTTGGAGAACTTCTACCGCCCTATGTAGTTTATAAATCAGAAAATGTATATGATACATGGACAAAGTCTGGTCCAAAAGGATGCCGTTATAACCGATCACAGTCTGGCTGGTTTGATGCGAACATATTTGAGGATTGGGTTACATCCATTATTCTACCGTTTTTTGCAGGCAAGGAAGGCAAGAAATGCTTAATCGGTGATAATTTGTCATCTCATCTGTCAATTGATATATGTAATTAGAAAATGCCAAGAACAGGATATTCATTTCATATTTTTACCTGCTAACTCTACACATATTACAGAACCGTTAGATGTCGCGTTCTTCAGACCAATGAAGATGGCATAGCGAAACATACTTTTCGAATGGAAGAAGACAGATGGCAAAAAACATTCTTCGATTCCAAAAGGATGTTTTCCTAAGCTACTATCCAAATTAATGGACAAATTAACCGAAAATGGTCCTGAAAATATTATAGTTGGCTTTAGAAAAACAGGAATTCATCCTTTTAATCCGACAGAAGTTTTAAAAAGACTGCCGAATTGGGACCAAGATATAAAAGAAACTGAAGCTGTAGATGAGACAATATTAGACATGTTAAAAGAAATGCGTTACGGTACCATTAATATAGTTGAACCTAAGAGAAAGAAAAAGCTTAATGTTCAGGCAGGAAAAAGTGTATTATGCTCAAGTGAGGAAGATTATATTGAGACTGAACCAGAATACACATCTGCTTCTAGTTCAGTCCCAATACCAACAGAAAAGAAGAATAAGCTAGAAGGTGAAAAAGCTACCAATAAAAAAACAAAAGGAATGGGTAAAGGAAAAAAGACAAAAAAATTCCAAGAGAACAGTGACAAAGAAAACAATTCACTAAAAAATGAATATGACCAAGTGGTTGCAGGTTGTTCATTTGACATCAGCCCCCCTACCCCGTACGACGTTAATACTTTACCAGTAATATTTGTGGATGATCTAGAGGGTATTGGGCAAATTGAAACTGTAGTAAAAGATAATGAAAATTCTTTACAAAATCTTAACGAGATTAAAGAGAAGAACAGTAACATTGAAATAATTTCTAATATACTTGTGAGCGATGCTGACTTGCAGCAAATGTTTTCGAAGAATAAGGCAGCACTAGTATCGAATCAAACTATTGTATCGAAAGTTACCAAAACTGGTGGTTCTAAGCGGCCCAGTTGTTATAAAAATGACGCGGAGATTTTGAAAGATCTAATCGAATCTGACTAGAACATAATAAAATTATATTAACATACACTTCACAACACCCTATAACCCGAATACAAACTCGCCTATAGAAATGCTTCACTCAACATAAGCAGAGCTATTGAGAATTCAGAAAATTACAGACAAAGGTGATCCAATCAGTCTAATGAAATAAGCAATCATCGCAAACAATGATTCACACCATTTGAATTACTCTATGGATACACACACAGTAGGAATCCTTTAGAACTAAACTTTCCTAATGAATTCTATCAGGAATACGTACTGAAATAAAAACAAACTATGGAAAATGTTCAGGAACTAATAAATATAAAGCTTTCGGATAACAAACAGCAGGTCATAGGCAAAGTGAACCAAAACACGGAAATAGCACTATTTAAGTAGTGTATAAACTTTATAAGTAAGGTGGCAAAAACAGCGCGTAAAAATAAATTGTAACCTAAATACTTAGGCCCTTAGTCCTTACACAATTGTTTGCATCCATCCAGAGCAAATAGCAGAAATTGTTGGAAAAAATGTAACTGCGAAAACTATTACGAATCCACTCCCGCGTACTATGGCGTTTCAGTTATCAGGAACACCATCGCCTCAGGGCGATGCTCCGGTTAGCCGTAAGCACCGCAGTTTTACAGCCAATAGATAATCACAAAGAAATACTAGTTTTAACCGAAACGAAAGCCCAATACCAACCAGATAGATGCGAACCATTTAGCAGTCATTTATAACATATATAGTTTAAGGGAATATGTAGTAATTATTATACATTTAAACTAAAACATAATGCTTCTAATAATACATATACTATCGATGTACAGATAGACTTCAATATAGAAAGTAAACTTCTATACTTAAGATTAGACATCATCCGTCTTATTACAAAAAGCGAAATAAACCTTAGCTTAAACCTGTACTAACAAAACCAGGCTTATTTGGGAAACCACGGTTTAAATTTGTCCGTATTACAAAACTCATAAAAACCGTAGACTTCTTAGTACCGCCATTTGAACCATGGACTATATATAAACCACAAATAAATACAAACAACATTCGTTCAATACGACATCATTCAATCGCAACGTTCAATATACCCAAAAAAGAAAATGTTTTCATACAATGTTAATGATTAAATAATATTTAGGAGTATAAAAAATATTCAGACTTGGTTATTTTGATCCAAGATCAATAATAGTTGTAACTTCGATTGCAATTTTGTTTAGGTTTCAAGTTTTGACTAATGTTGTATTAGCTGGTAATAAATACATCAAAATGCGTGTTACGAAACGTAAGCTTCCCGCGCGTTATATGAAACCTTAAAATTAAAAGAAAACTATTGCGGTGACTATTGCAAATACCTTTGAAATTTATTATCAGTGTCTTATTGTATAGAACAATTGACTCTTTGTATTATAGTGATGGATCAACGAAAGAAAAAAAAGATCTGAAAATTGGAGTACTCAGTCGAGTCTATTGAGTAGGCGTGGCGTTTCCAGTAGCTCAACGGCTTCAATATCCTCAATATCGACTGAATCTACCACGTTAATATCCATTTTCGATAAAAAATAACACAAGACAACGAAACAGACGCCAATTTAAAAGATAATCTGACAAATGATTTGAAATTTGATTTGACATTTACGATTCAGACCATCGTCAAACTACGGGCCGCCGAGGTTTAGGATTAGACCATCAAATAGTCCATGGTTTATCGTTAAACCACTTTTTGAAATACCATTTTTATATAAACCGTACTTTGCATAGGTTTAAACCAGAGTTTTTAGTTAAACCTCGTTTTGTAATAAGACGGCATAGGTTTCAAATCAAGCTACAGAAAAGAAAGAGCGTTTAATCAACGGATTAGGCTCAGTAATCAAATCGATTACAGAAAATTTAGATTAGGACGACGCCATCAAAATATATAATGAAATTAAAAAGCTACAGGTATTTCTTAATAAAATAAATCGTTTCTGTGGCAAAGTTCTTGACATTGAATTATTTGTAAAAAGGTAAAATGTTGATAGTTTGTATTTTACTGAGACATGGTTAAAACCGAGTATAATGGCATTTAGTGTCAATGACTACAGAGTTGCCAGGTCGTTTGTAAGGATTGCTAGATTAGAGCTTTTATAGTCCTCATCGGTGAGGATCGCAACACGATCCTCCCTTTACGTTTATTAAGATTATAAACATCTTTTTTATTTCTTCTTTCCTGCCAGACCGAGCTAACTTTCTTGTTTACTTCATAGTCTTTGTTGGCGACGCGCCGACCCCGTCAGCTACGTACCGGCCCGCGCGAACTCTGGTATATATTTTGATCCGTTTGGCGAACTAAAAATCCGTGCAAGTTACCTAGATGTATTGACTCCATTCGAAATACCACATATAGAACCTCATATCCAAAATATCAATTCCGTATTAGGTACAATGCGTTTCTCGTGTAACCAAATCCAAATAACAACCTTACTTGATTTAGAATGTAATAATGTTTTAGAACCACTGGCTATAAGATATCATGATATTGTTTCTGGGTACTCTGCTATCTCTCATCTGACAACTAACGCCGGAAATTAATAATTTATCTGCTATCTAAGACTGAAACCTATCTTAGAAGCAAGATTGATGGGAAAGTCGGAGCGGCGCTGTCCATATGGAACGGTGCCGCCGAGACGAGTACCAGAAAATTGCGGCTCGAGCCATACTGCTCTGTCTATCAGGCGGAACTTCTCGCCCTCCGCAAAGCCGTGGAGGAGGCGATCCATAGCGGGCTTCCTGCGTGCGGCATCTTTAGCGACGCAAGATCCGCTCTCGACGTAATCACCAGAGGTGATACCCTCCATCCCATAGCGTTTCAAATAAAAAAAATGTTAAAAGAAGCCCGGAAACGCACCCAGAAAATTGAATTTTTCTAGGTGAAGGCACACGTGGGGTTGGAGGGAAACGACAGGGCGGACGTACTCGCTAAGGAGGCCGCACAATACATGAAGACCCGTGCGCACTACGACAAATGTCCGGTTTAATTCGTCAAAGGACAGATCCGAAAGGACTCGATTGACAAGTGGAGCCGGAGATACGCGGACGGAGACACTGCTTCGGTGACGAAGCTGTGCTTTCCGGACGCGGTCGGGGCGCACAGGGTCGTAAGGCGGATCGCCCTGGATGCCACGCTGACGCAGGTGTTCACGGGGCACGGCGGGTTCTCTGAGTACTTACATCGGTTCAAGTGCAAGGAGAGCCCGGCGTGCCAATGTGACCCTGACGTTCAGGAGACGGTCCCACATCTCCTACTCGAATGTCCCATCCACGCAGTGGATAGATATAAAATTATACAGAAAATACCCTTGTCCTGGATACGGGGGACGACTAGTGTGGGGCGCAGAGTCCCAAAAAAAAAAGTACAAAGCTATCGAGCTTATTTGGACACAAATAAAGAGTCAAACAGCGCGTGCTAAGTACGGAGAACGCGCGACCACCAACGAAGATCACGGTGACACATCACCGGTGGACCATACATTTTGCTGATCACGCGGAATAGCCACCTGCAACAGCCGGGGAAACTTACATTAATCGATTTATTGTTTCATTAAGTTAGTTTAAATACTTCTGCTGAGTTAAATTCACGTTTACTTAAGTTAACTATTGTAATCTTTTAATAAATAAGTTAAAATAGTTTCGGTGTCTTTTGGACATTGGTTCGCGGAGCAGTATAATTCGCGTTATAATACTGAACGACCCTTCAGTACCGGAAAAATGATAACTTTGTTACAAAATGCGTGTGCAGAAGTCACTCAGAAGTTTGGAGGTAAGTCGTCGAAATAACAAAAAAACATAATTTTACATGGTTTTAAACGAGATGTGAAAATAGACAATATTATTGAAAATGAATTAATTATCTCTGAGCGTGGACAGCAGTAATGATGATGATAACACTAGTTATAATTCTAATAGTTCAACTGAACGAATGACTTTGCCAGCCATCCAGGCTCACTTAAAAAAAACATTCTGTATATCATAGTAAAAATAACATTGCAATTATGCACCTGTATTGTAGCTTTTAGATTCGATGAAAAATATATATTTTTTTTGTAGCTAAAAACACTAATATTAAATTTAGTTATACCACATTTACAATACCTAGGCCCTTCATACAGCGGGTGTTTATTTAAAAATAAAGGGGCATACGACGGAATCTCTTTACACGGTTAGCCAGAGCACACGTCTCGATGCAGGGGCGGTGTGGGCTCATTTAGACCATTTAATAAAGTTTATTACCGATAAATTGCCACAAATTAATTGTATTCACGTTTTGACAGCTCTTCTAGCCAGTATCGAAATAAATATATTTTAACGCAACTAAAGAACGACTCCCCTGAATTAAACCTTTTTATTTGGAATTATCAAGAAGTTGGGCACGGAAAAGGTGCTCACGATGGCATCGGTGAAGAGAACTGCTGATTATCAAGTAAAGTTTTAGCAAGATGTTGGAACTTTTGATGCATTTATAGACATTATCCAATTGCAAGTTAAAAAGTTGAAATTAAAATTGTCGAAGACGAAATTATAATAAGCCTTGAGGCTGCCCAAAGATATCGCAACTATCAAAGGCACTATACTGCCGTGCTAAGCTCAGAACTTTGAACTTGAACAAAGCTTGTTTAGAACTTGTTTAAAAAACCATAAATGAGTGACTATCTCATTTTTACATACAAAACTATAAGACTGTATTTACAAAATTGCGATTATCTCGAAATAAGGTTTCCCTCACACCGTACATCGTGCTTTGGCGCTTAGCACGGCAGTATAGGATTTCATCAGGTGATGTTTTAACAAATTTTTTGGCACTGCCAATCACTATACAATTTTATGTTGCCAATCATTAATGATGTCGTTGTAGATGCCAATTATTATACTATTGGTATATGCCAATAATTGAAAGTTCTTGGATAATTGATTTTTAACATTTTTCAACACGTCCACAAAATGCCGAAAGTAAATAGAGGTGATGCTTCTAATACAAAAAAAAGTATACGGAAGAAAATGTATTAAAAGCTGTTGAAGCAGCAGACAATGAAATGCCTAAAAAACTGCGGCAACAAAGTTCGAAGTGCCTATACAATTTAAACTTAATTCGCTATTCGTAAAGTAAGGAAAACTATAAATCGATACTTAGTGCCATTGACTGATCCTTTAGTGATAACCACTGTACCAGTAGTGCCAATGATGCCATTCTATTAAAAATTTTGTAATTATAACCCAAAATGCCTTTTTATTTAGGAACACAAACCAAAGAAACGATTTGTAGTGTTCAAGCGACCGTAGTTATCGGATCAAATTTTAAAGAAATAGTTAATGATCCGAAAATCCCTTAAAGTGCCAATCATTTTATAGTTTATCCTACTTGTTTTTGAAGTTAACGACAAGTCCGCGTATTTATGGAATGGGCAAGTAAGTTGAATCACGATTAGAGCGTTATCCCGAATAACTATTTTGTCATGAATAACAACCATGTAAATACGTTTTTATAGTGTATAATGCTTAGTTTAGTAATATGTTAGCCGGTGATACATTTTTAAGTATTTGTGTTTAATAAGGTGTTTTTGAGTTAAACAATAAAATACACACTCAACAAACCACTTAATAGGTGCTATCAAGAGGTATTTTGATTCACATTCCATTTTATTATGATTGCATTTCGGCTCCTGTGCAAGGCCGAGGACGGCTGAATGACTCGCCGGATAACAAAGAGGAAATTTTGGAGTATTTTGAGCGGGATCCTCGGCAATGAGAATGGCGGTACGGGAATTTAATGTTAGCCAATACTTTGTGTGGAAAACATTAAATACTACGGATTATACCCGTATCATTTCCGTCGGATGCACGCAATTCACGACAACGATGCACTGGCAAGAATCGCTCTGTGTCAGTGGTTGTTAAACAATACCAACGCTAACATACTGTGGACGGACGAGTCTCTATTTATTCTAGTTTGAATGTACAATGTGAACAATGAACATTACTTAACTCTCATAAATCCTCACCTGATACGGGAAGACCACGACCAAGTTCGGTTCAGTGTCAATGTTTGGGCCGGAATTATAGACGACCAATTAATATGGCCTATTTTTATTGAAGGTCATCTAACTCGTATTTACAAATGTTAGGAACAGTAATATCAGAATTATTAGAGGATGTGCCGTCAGCTTACATTCGAGGAATGTACTACCAGCACGACGGCTGCACCGCTCATTATGCAAGTACAGTGCCCACCTCAACAACGAGTTTGGTGACCTATGGATTGGCCGCGGCGGCCCCATGGGTTGGCCGGCGAGAGGCCCGGACTTAACACCCCAGGATTTTTTCTTGTAGTTGGAAATAAAAAGACTCATGTGTTTCCGGGAACACGAGGCACATCATGAGTTAGGTAGTGCGATAGTGGACGCCTTTAACCGCGTGAAAAGTGACAGAGACACATTGCGAAAGCTTTAAGACAATAACCTAAAACGTACACGTTTGTGTATCGAACGAGGAGCGACTGCATTTTGAGAAGTTGCTTCGTCAAAGGGAAGTGTAAATAGATAATTTGTAAATAAACTGTTTAGGTACGTAAGTTTATTATTTTGTAAGTAGCTCCAATTTTTATACATACGCTTGAAATACTCATAGTTCGTTCGCGCTGTGTTTATTTTTATTACTGAGATAGGTACAGGTATCCGCTGGCAGATTTTACACGTTGAACAGGGTTCCCGGCGATTAACTAAGCGTCAGCAGAGGGAGCGGGATATCATTCGGCGCGGGAGTGTTGCGGGTTATTTAGTAACCATGAGTCAGAGGACGGGAGCGCACCGTGCTTTTGCGCTTGAGGCGTATTTTACGAATAATAATTCGATCAATGTGGCGAGGCGTCGGTTTTGTTCTCATTTTGATATCCGGCGATTAAAGGATGGTCCAAACCAATTGATATGGACGTGGATACAGAAATTTAGAACTGGATCAGTTGAAAATGAGCCTCGGCCTGGACCTTCCACGAGTGTTAGTACTCATGAAAACGCAAAACTTGTGAGAAGGGAATCTTGTCAAATCCACGTAAGTCTGTCCGAAAGATTGCAGCATCCACGGAAAAAGACCCCTGTTCACAAAATTATAAAAAAAAAAACACTTGAAGTTCCATCCATATAAGCTCCAAATCATCCAGCAATTGAAAGAAGATGACTTCGTAAAATGGAAAAATTATGATAGTCGTTCTGGAACGATTATCTACACCTACGAGGTTAAATAACATTTTTTTAGTGACGAGGCGCATTTTCACTTCAGAGGGAACGTTAATAAATAGAACACGCGTTACTAGAGTTCGAGCAATCCAAAAGAAATTCATGAAAGGCCTCTTCACAGCCCGAAGACCATTTTGGTGCGCCGTTTCTGGAAATGGTATAATCGGACCTTATTTTTATGGCAGAGGAGAAACTTTAAATACACAACGATATTGCGCAATGCTCGACATTTGTTTTATACCGGAATTGCACCGTCATGCCAGCCATAATAACAGAACCCACTTTCAGCAGGATGGGGCTACGGCACACACCGCCAGGAACTCAATGAGTAAAGTTAAACAACTTTTTCCCGGAAATTGATAAGTCGCTTTGGCGACATAGCCTGGCCCCCTAGATCACCTTATCTGACTCCTCGCTAGGAGTCGCTACTTTTCCTGTGGGGATACCTCAAATCTCGTGTCTACACCAATTCGCCATCAACAATAAAGCCTCTGCAAGAAAATATCCAACGCGAGATTGCGGCTATCAGTCCAAAACTTTGCAAGCGAGTTTTCGCCAACATGAAAGAAAGATTGCAAGAATGTTTGCGGCTAGAAGGACGCCATTTGAAAGGAGTGATTTTTAAAACCTAAAATCCGCATTTTTATTTTGTAAGATATTTGTTTCGATTGAGCCGGTGATAATTTTTAATGTATTTGTGTTTATTAAGGTGTTTTTGTGTTATTTAAAATAATTAACCCTTAAATTCATAATGTAGGATGCAGACTACAAAACATTCTGATGGCTGAATAACATGCGCCTTTGCCTTGAAAAAAAAAATATATCACCGGTCGATCAAGAACTTTTTTTTAATTTTTTTTTTAATTCTTATGTTGGCAGTACTGGAAGTTTATTTCAAATTTAAATTTGGCTGCTAAAACTTTTTGGCGGGCTGCGATTTGAAGAAGTTGTGATTGAACTGATTTTGTGAACAGATTTTTTTGGATTTTTCAAGGTAAGATGTGCTGATTTATTAGTATTTTGCTTTTATAAATAATAAATATTGAGTAGAGTTAGTAAAACTTACAATTGTAGTAGGCATGACCACAAATCTTGGAAATACTTTTATGTAGGCCATATCCTACACTATGCATTCAGTACCAAAGTAGATGTTTTATGATATTGTATGAGATATTTATAACAAAGGTACAAAATTATACTTCAGATGGCTAATCGAAGATGGACTGGTTCTGATGATGAAATAAGCGCCTATTTAGTTGACTTAGATGGTAATGAATCAGAAGATGGGGCTGAAGAAGAAGAAATTGAGGAAAATGATGAAGAGGTGCAGTTTTATAGGGACCGAGACGAAATTCGTCGAGTTTTGGAATCTGAACCAGAAGAGGCTGATGATATTCCTTTCGAAGGCGAATCTCTTGGTCCTACGTACGTAGACCCCAATGAAGAGGATCCTCCAATAATCCAAGATCCAGAAATGGAACAGGAACCTGCTGTTCGTAACGGGCAAACTCCACGTCAAGCGATGAGAAGATTATTATGGAAAAAGCAGGGTATGAAAACATCTGAAGATGACATAGCTTTTTTGGGTAATTTACAATATGGTGAGCTGGAGTCTTTAGATACAATGTATGGTTTCTTTTCATTTTTCCTTTCTGATGACCTCTTAGAGAAAATTGTTCGAGAAGCTAATTTATATGCTATCCAGAAAGACCCTAATTCCACTTTTTCAACCAGTATCACAGAGGTCCGAAATTACATAGGTATATTATATTTTATGTCTGTAATAAAATACCCGAATGTTAGAATGTATTGGTCTCCTAAGTATGGGTTTGCTCATATATATAATTGCATGACAATAAATCGTTTTGAGAAACTCAAAAGCTTATTACATTTCAACAACAATGAATCACTCAATCAAGTCTGTTCCAAGGGGATCTTATGAAGAACAGATGACCACCTATGATGGTACAGATATTTCTGTAACCATGTGGAAAGATAACAAAATAGTTACTTTGTTATCGACTTATGTGGGAGTTGATCCAGTCCAAAAAATAAATAGATACGACAAAACTAAAAAAGAAAAAATTCAAATTGATTGCCCACAGATTGTCAAAGACTACAACTCCCACATGGGTGGCGTGGATCTCCTTGACAGTTATATTGGAAGATACCATATATCCATAAAAAAACAGAAAGTGGTATATGCGATTGTTCCATCACGTTTTGGACCTTGCTATGATAAATTCATGGTTAGCTTATAAGAAAGTTATGTCACAAAAACCTGGATTTGGTGGGAAGTTATGTAACCTGGGCACCTTTCGCCTAGAAATAGCTGAAACCCTTTGCCTTTTGGGGAAAAAAATGATGTAAAAAGGGGTAGACCAAGTTCGTCATTAGAGCATGAAATACAGGCGAAAAGGAAGAAGGGTGTTTGCCAGGTTGCACCAGTAAAATATGTTCGCCTCGACCAAGTAGCCCACTGGCCAGTTTTTTCTGACAAAAGTAATAGGTGTAAAATGCCTAAATGTACTGGATTTACACAAACAATATGTGAGAAATGTAATATCTCACTTTGTTATAACAAAAGAAATAATTGTTTTAAAGATTATCACAATAAATAAACTAAAAATATAATCTGATTGTTTTAATTTTGAGTAAAATCATTCTATGTGTAAATCTACTTACGAACGTACCTTTTTTACTTGGAATGCATAATGTAGGCTGGATCCTACAGAGACAAAATGAAGAATTTAGTGGACTAAGACTTCTCAAATGTTTTTTTTAGTATTTTTCCAGTAATTCCCAGACCCTGAAACGTCATGTACATAATTTTTTAACTATAAATAAAAAATCATGCATTTAAGGGTTAAATACAAAAAAAAAATATTACTTGTGATGGTTTAAAGTGTGTGAAAAGTTTTAATCGGCGAGAATAGGTAAATTTGTGAGGTTATGATGAAAAACAACAACTTTATATTAGCTAGTTACCAAAGGACTACCCATAAATCGCCACGAAGGAACATCAGATCAAGCAGAAGCTGCATGAATTATTAATTTTCATTGATGATACCACATATTCATCATTATAAAATGTTTGGTAACTTTAAGCACCAACATACTTCATATTTCACTGTTAAAACTGTAAAATAACCAATAATACTATAGACTATAAAATTAAAAAGTTGTATAATAAATGTCTACTCTCAGATAATCTAAATAATAATATCCCATCTAAATAATGTGGCTGAAGTAATAAAAAATAATGATATGTCTTAAATTAAAATATACTAAATAGAAAGAAGTATCTAAAAATAATTATGGTCTTACGTATTTACAAGGTCGAGAATTGGCATATCAATACGCTTTAGGAGAGTGTCGTCAAAAATGAATGAATAACAAGATGGCGGGTATTGAATGAATGTAAAACTTTATGAAAAGGCACTCCGTTTTATTTTTGCGAAAACTTGGAAATACCAGCATTTGTCGCTCAACAAACTTTAATAAAAATAGTGTTGATTTTTTTTTATAATTATCAAAATGTGCTGCATTGTAGAAATTATACACGAAGTACTGCTTGACAATTGAGAGGAAAACTATATTGACCGAACGGCAAATGGCGAGTCACGTGCCAACTAGCTGGAGGAAGTCATGCTGCAGACTATTCACATGGTTCCCCACGGCAACAACTACCAGAATCTTATTTTTTTCAGGGCATTTGTCCAACACACCATACCCAAAGTAAAGACAGCTCTGGCCGTCCCGGTTCTCGGAGATAAACCTCATAGAAAATTTAAGAGCCATAATAGTTCAAAGATGGGACTTTGAAAACAAACGAACGAAAGCAGCACTCGTAACTCTCTGCGACCAGGTGTGAGATTTATTTCGGGGCTCAGATCTGTGTGAGATGCTCGTGCAGTCTATGCACCAACGCTGTGACGCCATAATTGATGCCGGCGGAGCATTTAGGAAATATTAAAATTCATTTTTAAATTTGATATAAGCCTCGAAAAATAAAGTGTGATATAATTTTTTATAAACCTCTAAAAGGGTGGGGTACGCTTGTGTAGGTTTGCAACCACTGCTTGCCAATAGGGTGACCAGAATATTCAAGACAAAAAGCACAGAACATACAAGAATGAGTGAAGAAATTACTGTTGTGTCAAAATAGCGCTGTGATGGTGATCTGGGCATACAGAGTATAAGCTGCGATATAATGAAGATTTCTTGACATCTTTTGTCTCACTTCTTTTATCCCATAGAGAAAGCAATACTGAAATATACTGGTAAAATAAACCAGATTTTGCAAGCCAATACAATTTCAGTTTTTCTTTAAATCAACCGATCTGACAAATAATGAAATATCAAGGATGAAATCTGAAATGGCCAACTTAAATTAAACTGTGGTCTGCATTGGTGACGCAACTTTTAAAATAAATCACAAACTTCTATTCACTATGATTGACGGAAAAGTAGCGCAGAAAATCACTGACACATCATCCAATGCTGTATGATTCAAGACTACACACCTGCAGAGTTAAACGACTTAGAGGGAGTGCGAAACAAATCTTTAATGCATTTAAAGTGGGTTTATCGCCGTTACATGCAAGAATTAAATTTATGAAGTTTATACTAAATATAATGTATAAGGCCACAGCAGGAATCACAGAAAAATAAAATAGAAGAAGAGTTATTTAAAATACTTGGTCTAAAAGTTAATCTTGTTCAGCAAGGCATGGGGGTTGTATTTTTGCAATAATACTGCTGAACTATATGCCAAATACGGTTCACAAAATTTTCAAATCATAAGTGAAGCAAAAGTGGATTAAAGCACACAAAAATAAGAAATTTTCTTAAAAAAGCAAAGATCTTTAGATAGAAGGTACTTTTGAAATTCCAGTAACAATTACAAATCATCCAGGTCGCTCTTGTAAATCGTTTGATGAATCTTCTAAAAGGAGTAAAAGAAGAAACATGGAAGAGATTCGCTCCCATGTAAAAGATGGTGTTATACTTCACGCAGCTCAAGCTGAATAAAGCAAATCAGCAAAACGTGATCCTCCCCATATACTCGAAGAATATAGGTTCAACAAGTTCTCCGATACGTGCAAAGAAATACAATAAAACTTATGATACATCTAAATGCGGAAAACCATCGCATCTAACCCCCATGGAAGCTTCAAAAATGTTTATAGACGCAGACTTAACACGAGGACAGTCAGAAATTGAAACACGAAAAAAAGTTCTTTCCGTGTTATAGCTTAATAATTCAAGAAGCGAAGAAAAAGTGTTGTCCTGCTCCAGAAACGAGTACCTGCGCCAAACCCAATTACAACTCTTAATCGATATTACCGTTAGGCGCTTATCGGAATTCTTAGAAGTATTCAAAATAAAAGAGCGAGAGCGGAATACTTTGACTTCAAAGTAAGACTTATACGTAAATGGGGCTGCGACTGATCCCAGGAGGCACAGTCAAATAAAACTTGAAAATGAGACCGACTCTGTTGCAATTTTTTTTTAAGTTGCGTTCTACCTGTGCGATTTGTTTGCGGCACGGACAACCAACAAGTGTTTTGGGAAATACCAACACCTTTATCTCCCCGACTTTGTCGTCCAATCCGATTTCGCTTCGTCAAAGAGACAACTGATATACCTAACAAATGAAGAGATCAATTATGTTAAAATTTCGATTGATAATTTGGTTGCGACTGAGGTGCATATTGACAACAAAAAGTTTGTGGTTTCTTCCCAATTTTCAATGACAATAGTTGACGGAAAGTTTTGCAACGCAGCTACTGGAACAACATCCGAGAGTCATTGCTATATTTGTAGAAAAAGTTCCAAAGAGTTTAACAACTTGAAGGACAAAAGGAAAATTTCAAAGGATGGTACTGAATTCATCCATTCTATTTTACACGCTAGAATAAGATTTTTCGAAAGCATTCTACATTTAGCATACAAATTGCGTGTGACAAGTATCGGAAGAGAAAGACAGACGAAGATTAAATTGAAATACAGATTAAGTTCCTCAATGAAGTTGGATTATTAGTCAACATACCGAAAGCAAACTTCGGAAATACAAATAACGGCAACACCAGCAGGAGATTCTTTGAGGATACTAAACTAGCCTCAGGTATTACAGGAATAGATTACGAGTTATATATATAAAAAAAAATCGTTGAAAAATACCCTGATATTACAATTTCTTACTAAGTTTACAGAAAATTTTTAAAGAAATAATTAACCCTTAATTTGATAATGTATGCCCCAACATACATCAACTTTAAAAAAATATTTTGTATTAGAAAATACATAAATAACGTAAAATTATATTTTTATCACCTTGCAACTTAAACAACTTTTAGTAGAAAATATAAAACAGGCATCTGGTATCACTAGTTTTGACATTAGTTGACGAAAATGGCGTACCGGCGGCCGTCAGCTGTTCTCTCCAAGGTATTTATATAATTTTATTGATTATTACCCAGTTTGGGAAAGTTTCACGACTGAATCCTATGCTTGATATCATGATTATATAATTTGTCTAATAAGTTTGCAGTTCTAACTTCTTACATTGGTGTTATTTTGGATATTAACATGATGTATGCTGACATACATTGCCAAGTTTGTAAAAAAATACCCCTATTTAATTTGTATGTCAGGGCATATATTGCCAATTTTAGGGTTTTGCTTTGCTTAGTTTGTATATTAGCATTTTTTTTCTTTGTCTGCAGCAAAAGCTTGAAACTCGTGGTGGTAGAATTTTAGCGCTTGTCCCTGCTCAAAATGCACCCTCTGATGATAGTGAACATTCTGATATTGAAGACGAAATACGTGTGCACACACCGCTTTTCATGTCCAGCTCCTCTGCACCCTCAATTGATAGCTCTTTAGAAAGACTTAATCTTCTAGATGATGAAGACCCCACCAGCGAAAATGTTCGCCTTACACCAATTTTCCGAAATGTTTATTCAAGCCCATCTCTAGAACCGAATTGTAGTCAAGTACCAGTACTGAGTGATATTCCCTCATTTCCCGCAACGCCTGCAACCCCTGCTACTCCTGCAACTGCTACACTAATTGCACCTAATGCACCCCCTGGTTTGGTAACACCTAGCATGTCGACGAATGCCTCCTCCACATCACGTATTCCCAGAAAAACAAGATCACAACGTCCCAGTGTTCATGTTGCTAAACGACCTAGACGAATGCAAAAGTTTACTCTTAGTTATAATTGGATAAAAGCTGTGTTTCGACATGTGGCTTCTATAGAAGAGGAATCGGAACCTGTCAGGAGCGTCACAGTCCTAACTCCCCTGGAGTATTTCTACAAGTTTTTTTCCCCAGACATTTTGACAGATATTGTCGAACAAACAAATACGTATGCAATATCTCAAACTGGACGTACTCTGGGTTTGACTGAAGACGAATTACGGGATTTTTTAGCGATTCATATCATTATGGGTGTTGTAAGCATGCCGTCTTATACTGATTATCGGAGTTTGCGATATAGACCTTGATAAGTTCCTATGTCGGCGTTGAACCAGTAGCTACAATAAAAAGATACTGCAAGGACTCCAAAACGAAGGTTGACGTTCAATGTCCGCAAATTGTGAAGGAGTACAACAAGCATATGGGAGGGGTTGACTTGGCCGATATGCTTATCTCCTTATATAGAACACCTTTCAAGACAAGGAGATGGCATATTTGCCCAACTTCTTGACATCTGTATCAATAACGCATGGCTCCTTCACAGAAGAGATTCCAAGAAAAAGTCAATTGCTTTGAAGGACTTTAAATTCGAATTGTACGAAGGTCTAAAAAAATACCAGCGTTCTGAGGGTAGTAACAAAGGCACCAAAAAAAGAGAACCACAAGCCAGTCCAGTTGAAACGTCACGATTTGACAACGTTGGTCATTTTATGACAATGACCATACAAGGAAGATGCCGATTGTGTTCAAAACTTACAGTCGTACAAAGTATGAAGTGCCAAGTCCGCCTTTGTTTCGTAACTGGCAAAAATTCCCGTAATTATCAACTAGATTACCATGTGCCTACGTAATTTCTATGTATTTTTTTATAAAAATAAATAATAAATATAATAGTTGTTTTTTTTACATACGTAGTTAGTACCTACAGTAATTGGCAATGTATGCCCCTGCATACAACACATTTACGATTTGTATTCTTGAGTAGTTGGCGGTGTATGTTGTGCCATACATGAGTTTTCAGGAAAACTAAGTTTTTCAGATTTTTTTCAAATTTTTCTAGTCGTTTTATGTGTATAAATAACATTTCTGATGACAAAATTCAGGTTTTATAGCATTTTATACTTTGCCAAATTAAGGGTTAATATGAAAATTGTTTTAAAATTCACCAGCCAACATGCCAAGAGCCAATATCTTATGACACCGCCATATGTACAAATTACACAAAGAAAGTTACGATAAGGCAAGAAAATTGTATCAAGATGATGATTTGTCGTAAGTATCCACAAACAAATCTTCCGGACACTTACAAAAAGTTATAATGCTGCCTAGAATTGATATGTTCAAAGCATTTTTTTTTGTCCAAGAATAACAGCATTTAACAAGAGTTTCGTAACTTTGGGCCCACCAAAAGTCTACTTCTCAGCCATTCGCTACAATAGGGCATGAAGCAATATCAGGCCGACGCCACGACGCTTACGAACATCTTGAGGTGCTGTTCAGTTGGCACTCTCACACTGCAATTGACTTCGCAACGAGAAATAAAGCGCTTGGCACAGTTGTGGTGGCAATGCTGAAGCAATATTCTGAGTAATGTACGCGTTGCTTAGACTCCTGAACCCTTGTGTAAGCCGAAGTACCTACTTATTCCTAAAATATATATAACTTTGTATCGTGAACTTAATCTCTTCTGCACCAGTACCCAAATACATAGACTATTTATTTATTTATAATTAGGACAACCAGTAGTTGTTACATTATAAATAGCTCCAATAAAACATAACAGTAATGATAGGTTTAAATGCACAACATTTTAAGGTGTCACAGCATGCATTGACAAAAAAAATAACACCACACATATTAATATTAATTAACTAGTCATACATCATAAATGCGTAATATTTTACAAATAAACGTAGTAACTACATTAAATTTAAATTAGTTTAAAGAGAAAAAAAAAAAAGGGTGGGGACTTTATGATATTCAAAAACAATGAACAAATTATAAGTAAAATAATAAAGACTTTTATAAAATTCGGAAAATGTGCAAAATGACATTACACACCTTGATCTCTCAACAATATCACAACAACTTTTTTGAAATACGACAATTTATCAACAAACACATCCACTTTCCCAGAAATAGAATTGTATGTCTTGGACAAACGGGATATGGTGGAGAATTGATTTAAGTTAGTTCTGGCAGAGGGCTGATGTAGCAAACCAGCGCCAACGAGCGCACGCCTAGGCACTCGACGCGGAACACGTAAACTAAATGAATTTAAGAGGGACGGACAATCTATTTGATTTCTCAGTACCTTATAGAGGAAAGTCATGTCAAGAAGTTTTCTGCGGGTGGACAAACTATCTAAACCAAAATATTTCAATTTGTCATTGTACGACACTACCCGTTTATGTAGCTTAGAAGAAAAAGTAAGGTGTCCTAGAAAGCGTTTCTGAATGCATTCTATTTTTGTACATTATATTGAGGTGCCCAAACTACACAACAGTATTCAATGTGACTTCGTACGTAAGTGTTGTATATGGCGATTTTTGTATCTGGATTGCGAAAAAAAAAACGCACTAGTGAACACAAGCAACGCAATAGTCATTTTGCAAGATATTGACAAATTTGAAACTTACGTAGGTGTCAGCTGTAAACGAAAACAGACAACACAATAAGTGTCATATATTACAGCGCGACTACTTTGACGTAGTCAATTTCGAGCCGGGGTATTTTCCAGGTGGACAGCCAGGAGTCGGTGTCCTGCTAGAAGTTAACATACATATTAGCACAGTTACCAAAAAAGCAATTGAATCTAAGTTCAATTCATAGAGATTGTGAAGAAGTAGACACAGCAACAAAATTATTATAATCAACATTCCCCATTGGGGTCAAGTTTAAGAACTCGCAATCAGGAAAGACGACACCTTTATTTCTACGACAATAAATATGCAAAAAAAATGTGTCAAGCCATTTGATTGGAAATAGGGAATTGCTCAAAGGATCAGGGAAACTAATTAAAGCACAGATTACGGCAAAACTCTGCGCTATTTGCCTGTCCAACCGCCTTTCTATTACCATTCATAAAAGCAGTTTCAGTTTCATTTCAGCTATTGGTAAGCCCCAGAGACATTGACACAAAATTAACAAAATACACTTTATACCGCTAAAGGTACTAAAATCAATCAATACATTTTTGTAATTCTAGTTGTCGGAAGTTGATTATGAAATAGCTTAAAACTTATAAATTTCCACGAATTGTGTATTGGCCGCTGGCCCGTGGTTATAGCTATGGCACTGACCGAATCGCGAGCTAAGCAGCAACAAGAACAATTATAGAAGCGTATTTCTCAAACAAAAGTTTCCTGAGAACCGGTGCCGAGGTCAAAATGGCCCAAATGAGCATCAACCCCGACACTGACATACACCAAATTCGACACATTTGACCTTATTTAACGACAACATAGACAATGCAACGCTGCTCTGTCCACTCACACAGCGCCGACCCAAACGCATCACGGGCCATTTCAAACAAGTGCCGCCCTCGCAAAATTCAAGAACTTTTCTTAAGCAATGAATAAGCGCAGGGTAACCAGGTTAAAACTGCAGTGATTACCCAAAAAAAAACATATCAGTGGAAGCATATCACAGTCAAATTGATTATGAAACCATACAAAAATCTAGAATATTTGAGTATAAGGGCGACAGTAGGACATTAAAGGGAGATACCACCATAATTGTGGAAACTAAAGGAATACGCATCTAAACAGAAAACCATGAAATATATTTTCATCATCTCCTATATACTCAATGAGAAATTTAAAGTTAAGATTACTTAATTAAAATAAGGAAACATATTATTATTATGTAATTCAGTCCAACCTGTGGATGTCAACACTTAATTTTTTTATTTTCACTTATCTCTAATTCTAGCTAGGATAGCAGTTTTTTCAAAGTTCAAATGTCTACTTTGCATAATACTTGCAAAGAATTGATAAGCCATACGCAAGGCTTTGAAATAACTGTCACAAACAACATGCACTCAATATCTCCTAAACTGTTTCTTAAACTTCTCATAATGGTAATCATCTGTTGCCCTTTCCCCTTTCGCTTTCTTCACAATTTTCTCCACACTATCGTCAATAACACTGTCCTCAGGCTTCACCACAACTGGTTTCTCTATTTTTCTTTTCTTACTATCATTCTCCATATTAAATCTGTTATGTTGGACAAAGTTCACAGCCATGTTAGTGGGTACAAACTGCGAAGGAGCATCTTTTTTATTATGCCTCTCCCATAGTAGCTTCATCTTGGCTTCCTCAGTTGCTTCAATATTTTTAATTTTTGCATCTATACCAAGATCTACTTCAGGGATGCCACTGAGCATCTGGTTAGATAACATCTCTTCCGAACGATTTGCTGATGAAATCCTGAGATGTTCTGGTAGGGATAGCAAAGCAGCTTCCTCAGGCGACAAGTATTTCAATGAATCATTGTGTTCATTGTCGCCTTTGTCATTATTGTGCCCTTCTGCAACAATGAAAAAAGGAATGATAAATTACACAACTAAACTTCCTGTTTTTGGATCAGAACTACATAATTATCTTAAAATGTAATGTATACAATTCAAGGAATTTCTTTTGTAGAACAAGGAGGCAAAATTCCAGAAACAATACTGTTGCACTATCAACCACACATGTGAACAGGTGGAAGTACATGGACTAGAGTGCAGAACCTACTGCTCAGATATTGTTTAGTACAAGTAAAATCACGATTATAACTAAATTATATAACCAGTGAACACTTGTGTTTTGTTGTATGCATTACCAGAAAGCTTACATGGACATGATTTATGTCAAGATGACATTAACCCACTGGTGACTACTATCCCAACATACATCCCACTGCCTAATGGTTCATCAAATTTTTTAAATAGACTGCATTATACTGACACTAATGATTTCATTTTTAATATTATAGTTACCACCATAGTAGTAACTACAATATTAGAAATTAAAGAAAAATATACATAGTTTAAGTTTAGGCAGCAGGGGAAAAAAACCTATACAACACCATTAACCCGGCGTCATTGTGGCTAATAAACAGAACTTGGCCGTTGTGGCCGGGTAAATTTTACCCATGTACATTATTGTACACTGAATCAAGCACATGTCAATATTAGTCTTCTATAATAGGGAAATAGGTAGTTAAATACATTATTAATAAAAATCAAACATTTATTTATCATAAAATGAGCATCTTACTCATCAAATTAAATCTTTTTATTCTGGGATAATTTTTTAGAACATAACTTAAAACGTTTATTCGAAAACATAACATAATAGACATTTAGAGACAAAACATAAAATTTTCTTTAGAACATAAACATGAAATTATGAACTATATAAAACAAAGCTTATTTACTAATAATATATCGACTTATTCGCTATCGAGATCTACGCAACTTTGGCATAATGGGATAATGTGTTGTATACAAATAGGCTTATTACACTTATTGCAGTTATGCCTAGTTTTTGTCTTTGGCAGAAGGACAGTCTTTGCATCTCGTATATGTTTTAGAACTTTTATTCGAAGGGTAGGTCATCATTTCACCGACTTGTTCGTGAATACGTTTACGTAAGCCTCTCGGTAAGTTCTCCATATTTTTTCTCACGCGAAGATGACCTTCAAGCATTGATAGACTGAGTTTTCTAAGGAAATCACGCCGGTTTGTTTTCGAGTTATTCAAATAAGGCTAAGAGTCGACGTTGTTCGCTTTCGTAAGACATGGTTCATAAAATTGTGAAAAACGATATGCAATTTATCAATAAACAATAAAAAACAACAAACACGCTGTCTTTATAAATGTTACGTGGCCATTGTGGCCGGGTATAACTTACCCGCGCGCTCTTTACACACGTTTAAACTATGAGGTAGCCGGAGCAACACTAAATAGAGAAGAGAATACGCAAATAGAGGTCAACGACCGCAGCTACTGTAAAGGACAAAAGACACGCGCATTTTGTTTTAAAATTATGACAGTTTTAAAATGCGTCGGGTATTAGATACCCGGCAACAATGACGCCGGGTTAAACACAATGCCAAAATACATTTTTTGGGATTTTATCATGATTTTTTATATTATAATTTTCCCCAGACATTTCAAAAACTTTGCAGTCCACATGGTCAGTCTTCAAAATGGGAGAAAATTCTATAAAAAACCAGGATCAAATCTGAAAAGTAATCTAGATTCTATGTCTAACAATCACATAAATATAAGAAATCATATAATGCCAGAATTGGGGACAAACATTCAATTGTATAACTAGTATATAATGGAAAGATACTGTTCTCTGGAATATACTAGTATCCTAAAGAAAGCTATTTAGAGGAAAAACCACTTAGTCAAGACTTGTGCTCAATGACAAAAGACACAATAATGAAGACATTGCCCTTATGTACTTTAGGATATGGAACTGATATTATTCATGTGTAGTTTACAGACAAAGTGATAAGCATCTGCAATATTGTGGGCAGTAAAAAAATTTAAGCATTAATCTCAAATATATGTTCCCAATATTTTTTTACTGATAGGAGGGTGTAAAATGTTTGTTTTCAATGAGCATTTCATAAATGAGCTCGGGTTCAGTTCCCAAAATGGTGGGCACCATTATTATTAGAAGTATACACATCATTTTGTTCCAAGCTGATACATACAATTATGTAGGTACAGGGCTTAAAACCCACAATAATCACTAGATCTAATAACAAACATTTCATAATACAAAAGTACCTGACACAGATTTATTATGACAATAATTCTGACTAATCTCTGGGAATGTAACCTCTGTATAGATTTTAGGTGGATTACACTGGTTGCAATATACTCAGTGTACGATGCATTGCATTGTTCTTAGGTTATGGGGCCTAAAATACTCTATTTATTATTACCAAAATAACACCTATCAGGTACCAAAACTGAAATAGCCACCGGTTTAACCCAAATATAAAAAAAACAATAAATTACAATACCTTTTCTCTTAGCTAACTGCTCTTCGATGTACTTCATCATCTCTTCATCTTCGTCCCGTTTGTTGGTTTCAGCAGAAAATTGTGTTCCGATGCCCGTGTCGTAGGCGTCATCCACCTGCTTTATTTTTCCGCTTTTTAGCGACTGCATGTTGATCATGCCGCCAGTCTTCACTTTAAACGGGTCCTTGCAAGTTATTTCCTCGTCTAAAGTAGGCTTTTGACCTGTCGCAAGTGCTATAACACTCACACCATTAGGTCTTTCTCGAAGTTTCTGCATAGTTTTAGTTTCCTCTAGTTTAGCTAATATCTGTTCCTCATCGTCTGACTCTTCCTGTTTTACACGCTGCCGTAGGTTTTTCTTCTTTACTGGCTTAAATTTTATCTCGGTGACTGGAGCAGATGAATTTTCATCCGAGTCGGCCATCGTTAAACGAAAACGAAATGGTATGAATGTCGTCGGAAAAATGCAAAATTCTTGGGACAAAAAACGTTGATCAAAATATGGCCGATGAAATTAGTATTAAAAACACTAATTTATTTTTATTATAGTTAAGTGCAATAATAATTAATTCAACTCAATTAAATTTTTAGAGCAACACAAATAATTATAACTTTTGTTTGTAAATCACTCGCAAAGAGAATTATCACTCGTTTACTCGTCCGAATGGAATGAGTGAAGTATGAATAATAAGTGATGAATGAAGAGTCTCAGTTATAGATTATATTATTTTGTGAGGCGTACTTGTAGAATAATTCGAATCGACCTGTAGAATAATTCGATTATGAAAATAACTCGTTTTTTCAGTTGCGTTGCTCTTTACTTACTTATAATGTTTAATTTTGTTAAATTGTACATATTATGAAAGTAACCACTTTTTTATGATTTAATTGTCCTCACGCATTTGGTATTGTATAATTCCTACCTAATATTTAATTTTCAATTTGGTTATATTATTATAAATTTAAAAAAATAGGAAATTTCTTAGGTTTATTCAGCCATTACCTGGCCTAAGACTCTGAACACTATCGTAATTTAATATAAAACAGTCTAAAGTTTATATTATGAATTTATAGATTAGGCATATTCTATAAATAAAAGAGTTTAGACTAACAGGTATTTTTTAAAGTTGGTAACAATTAAAGTACGAAATTGATAATAAACGTCATAAGATAAGTGATAACATTATCAACAAGTGCAAAGTTTATTCAAAACGTAACCGTGAACTCGTAAACATGGCAAACGTAGTGTTATTACAATCGCCACCGCCTAAATTCGAAGAATTACAAAAGAAAATATTTAAAAAAGAGGCTTTAGAGTTCTTAGCAAATCTACACAGAACATTTGATGAACAAATAGAATTTCTCTATTCGAACAGGCGCCGGCGAATGGTGGAAATACAAGCTTCATCTGTGTTGGAATTTAAGAATTCTCCTGAAAGGAGTGACAAATCATGGAATATAGCTCCTTTGCCTCTTAGATTACAGTAAGTACTTTTTTAATTTTCCAGAAAACTGAAATATATTTAATACCCAGCTACATAAATTATAAATAATGCAGGTTTTAATATAATAAACCATAAAATAATAAAATAATATTAATTAAAGATTAACTGAATGGGAGCTCTCAATTTTCAAATTAATTGACCCAAAAAGAAAATGATGGTCCAAAGATGAGATAAAATTATTTAGATATGCCTTTATCTGATAATTTTTATTAAACCTATAAACCGAAACTAAATGCAATAAATTCTAGAGATACATGATATATATTTTTTTTAATATCTCATTGCTGACTTTAAATCTATTTAATCTTTTAACTAACATTATAAATGTGAAATTTTTGGAAAATGCTGCTACCACTCTGATTTATTAATGAGTTGCCGCTTTAATAATTTGTAGAAACAGACATGTAGACTTAGGTGACGTTTCTGCGTCAAACACAGCACACTTTGTCTCCGCACTCAATGAGGATGTACAAGGGATCCAGGTGGACTTTGACGATGGCCACTGTCCCACCTGGAGGAACCAACTTCTGGCATTCCAGAACATTAACCTGGCAGTTAGAGGAAAGCTCCCAGGAGCTCCACTCACTATCACAACTTGCCCTGTGTTGATGTTAAGGCCTAGAGCCTGGAATATGATTGAACACAATATTTTGGTAAGACTTTGTTCATCTGCCTTCTAAATCTATAATAATACAAATGCATAAGTTTGTGAATATGTTTGAATGTTCGTTAGAAGTAAACTCAGAATCAACTAAACAGATGTAGATGAAATTTTAAACACCAGTACACCATGTCTTGGATTAACACATAGGCTCATTTTTATCATGATAATTTGGCTATGGATGTAACGAAATTTTTAAACTATATTACAACCCTTGATCCCCCCACCTCCTTAACTACACCCATGTAGATTATACATAGCATAGGCCTACGACATTAATTAAAATAGTTCATTTTCAGATAGACGGCAAAGAAGCGATCGGTCCGTTAGTAGACTTCGCGATTCTGATGTATCATAACGCGAAGAAACTTTACGAAGCAAACAGCGGACCTTACTTCTACCTGTCGAAGTTGGAAAGTGCCTCGGAAGCTCGTCTGTGGAATGATATATTCGTGTGGGCACAGAGAGAACTCTGCCTACCCCAGGGGACCATCAAAGCATGCGTGTTGATAGAAAACATTGTATCGACGTTTGAACTGGATGAGATATTGTTTGCGCTGAGGGATCACTCGCTTGGATTAAATTGCGGCATATGGGACTATTGTGCGTCAATAGTTGCGAAATTTGGTGAGTAATCCTTAAGTAATCTTTACTTATAATAAATCTGTAGAGAGGTCAATTCTGTACCTACATGAAATATATTTCCAAAATAACTACCAGGGGGTGATTAGGGATCGATACTGATGCCAAAAATGCAATTAGTAAATTTTTTGTCTGTCTGTCTGTCTGTATAACCGTTATAGAAACAAAAAGTACTCGACGGATTTTTACGAAATTTGGTACAATTATTTTTCATACTCCTGAGCTGGTTATAGTATACTTTTCATCAGGCTACAATTAATAGGAGCAGAGCAGAGAAAGGAAATGTTGGGAAAACGGGAGAAGTTACTTCATTTTTTAAGCTTCCGTCGCGTGTGCAACCTTAATGGTTAAAAGTTCCTTCGATTTCACCAGGATCCCATCATCAGACCCTGGCCGGACAATCGGACTACCTGCATACCACCATACATTAAAAAAACATCCCGACAAATTGAGCACCTCCTCCATTTTTTAAGTCCGAAATCCACGCGGGCGAAGCTGCGGGCGGAAGCTAGTAATATATAAAGTTGAAGAGTTTGTTTCTTTGAACGCGCTTATCTCAGGAACTACTAAATCGACTCTGAAAAATTTACACTAATTTCAAACTACATTGCTCCTGAGTGCTAAAGACTACTTTTAATTTAGGAAAATATAAAACGGGACTTTTAAGTCGGAAAAACTTTTTACGTGGACAGAGGCACGAGTAAGAGGTACTTAGTACTTTAAAATAGTTTAATATGAAGAAATATAATAAGCGTTGTGTAGGTCAGAATGAACTCATTGGTTCAGTAGTAAATTCTTTGAGAACCGTCGTTCAGTAACCTGGTTTCGTTATACTTACCTATTTTTTTTGTTACTTTTCTAATAGAGCGTGTATGGGGTAAGATTGGATTTCGTAATACCACTGAATGAAACACAGGCGCCCTTAAGGGGAGGCGAACCGGGCAAACAAAATGGGGAACTGTTTTTCTTGCACCGATCGGGGCCTCGTGTCGTTTTATTTTTGTTTTCGCCTAGGATCTCACGTCGTTTAAGGCCGTCACTGCTGTTAAATCATATCCCTAATACAGCGCCAACCGATCCTAATAGAAACCTTCGGGTTTATTACTAATTTTCAATAAACGGTCTTACCATTGATCCGATCTTACCCCAACGCACTACGCATTAATCCATTCTCAGGTCACCGCAGCGAATATCAATTACCTGACAGAAACAAGTACGTCAACATGGACAGACATTTTCTAAGCAGTTATTTGAAGCTGGTCGTTAAAACTTGCCACGCTAGAGGCGCGCCGGCCACTGGCGGAATGGCGGCTGCCATGCTCAAACCTGGCACGGATGGCACCGATAAAGAGTAAGCCTTTTAGCACATATCATTATAGTGGGGACCCTAGGAGCCTAAGACCTATAATAATGACCCATACTAGGATATCCTTAGCCATCTTGACTAACCTAGCTAGGACATATTTATCTACTAAATATTTTGATAAGGAAATAGTAATTTTTAATTCCATCCCAGAAAACTTTTTTCTTTTTTATACGTACTTCTTAGCTACATACATAGATATTTGCACTTTAGGTCGGTAAACGAGTGAGGTATCAAACAAACACACATCGCGTATTTATCCCCGAAGGTGTATGCAGAAGCGCATCCAGGGCACGCACTTTTCGCCAAGCGTCTTCCGTCCAATGAAGTGATAGAGGGCGATCCTATTGCTATATCGGGCACGAATTTCAGACTCCGGGCTGATACTGAGCATAAAAAGCCATATATCACTTGCCCAACCCGGGATTCAAACCCCGGACCACAGAGCGCCGCCGTACCGTGCATACAGCACAACTACGCCACCAGGAAAACTAATAACAATAAAATCTAAAATTGCAGATCAAAAATGAAAATCAGCAAGATATTAGAAGCCAAGTTGAAGGAAATAGACTGTGGCGTAGATGGGTTCATGGTTTACGACACTCGAGTTGCACCACATGTGAACGAGGTGGGGTTTGATACATTAATCGTTATTTAAGTATTTAGGTACCTGATCACTGTTGTTACTTTGTCAGTTGATTTAAGTAGGACAAAATGGTGATTAGGCCAATGACTCGAGTGAAGGACAAAACAATGATTAGACCAATGACTATATAGAATGCTTAAGGTCTTTATTGAAGCAAGTAAACAATAAGTTAATTTTAACAATGTAAATTATTATTTATTTGAGTTTCGGTTTGCTCTTAGAGAATTTGTCGAACTTTGCCTGCAATATCCTCAGTAAGGCAAATCGGCATTATTCTTACAACCGACGTGGTCCATTGTTATTCGTCATTACATAAATGACGATTCACCATTACATAGATATCTATTGTATTTGTAATGGACTGTACCTACTTAGCATAACATTGTCACTTTGCCACGATAGAAAAAAATATGTGTTTCTCTATTTTTCAGTAGTTTCCACTAAAATACGAAGTCAATATATATATATCTTATTCGTCCCTGCCCTTTAGTTACGTAGGTTGTAGAGGATAAAAAAAACGACCTTACCACAATTCGATTACAGCAGCTT
This sequence comes from Manduca sexta, assembly GCF_014839805.1. Lineage (NCBI taxonomy): Eukaryota > Metazoa > Arthropoda > Insecta > Lepidoptera > Sphingidae > Manduca > Manduca sexta. The sequence goes on along the minus strand of NC_051121.1, from coordinate 10,339,949 downwards.
TTTATTTTCATTTTATAAAAGAATCTTGTTCAATATATTTTTTTAAATATAATGGATTTAATGGATTTTTTTCTGCTATATTTTATGCGCTGTTTTTTAAACTACCAAATAACTATTCCTTGGTTTTTCTCCACGTTGGTTTTAAAAGTAAGGTTTCCGTAGTATTGTTATACATTATGCTCTTTGAAAAAGGGCTACTTTGTACGCGCAATTGGATAACCTACTGTCATATTAATTTATGGTAGTTTTATCAGGCGCATATAAACTTTTGTGCATTCCGATAGGTAAAGCATACATATAAATTTCGGTTGCAATTATCTATATTTATATTATAAAATTGAAATGTTTTTAGTTTCGTAGGGGCTAGTCTCTGGAACTAATGAAGTGATTTTGAAAATTCTTTCACTAATAGGAAGCTACATTTCTCCAGAGTGTAATAGATTATATTTTATTCCGAAAAAATATTTGTCCCAAAAATGCTTTTACGCGGACAGTTGTGAGAAAGAACTAGTAAATTATAAAAGTCGCAATTATAAGGAAATGGAAGTCATCTTTTAGTTTCTGGAACAATACAATAAAACAACTAGATTTTTGTTATTGCTTTGAATGACGAGACGAGCTTGCCGGTCGCCTGATATGGTAAGCAATACGACCGCCCATAAACAGTAGAAACATCATCCAACACCTTGGATTACAAAGAATTGTTTGGTATTCCACTGCGCTTGCCATCCTGAGACGTGAGTTGTTAAGTCTCATTATGACCAGTAGTTACACTATGCTATATAGCTATGCTAAAGACCATAAATTATATTTTTTCAGCTCTGGAAGAAACACGGCGCTATGCCGAATCAAATATCGCGTAAATTCGACTACGTCATAACCGCCCAAGACTTACTTTCCATTCCCACTGGTGGGGTAACGCTACAAGGCCTGAAGCATAACGTCGCTATATCCATACTGTTTATTTACTACTGGCTGGCTGGTATCGGACATTTCTTCTACAGCGGTAATGTTGAAGATTCCGCCACCGCCGAGATCTCTAGATATCAGATATGGCAATGGATTAGGTTTGCGGTAAGGACAACATAGAGTACCTACTAAGTAGCGGCGTTGCTACCGCTATATCAGCCGTATCACAGATACCAGGCCCCTGAATTTCGGGTCTCCTCTTGGCCCATACCTACGTTAAACTAAGCGGGCGCCCAAAAGTTCGCACTGCCCTGAAGAGCCCCCAACAAATATAGATATAGGGCGCCTCTATGTCAAGCTACGCTAGTGTACATAAGATAGTATAAACTATAAAGTAATATCTGTTTATCAGCAATGACCTATCAACTTGGATTAATTATTGCATATTGCAACTAAGTATAGCCAGATCATAAAGGTCGCCGTTTTGTAGGAAAATATGGAACTAATTTCTAGTACTAACAACGTTGACTTTGAAATGAAAAATTATAAGTAACGCTCGAAAAGGTTTTTATTTATCTGGTCAGGCTATAACCGTATATAGTCAGGTATCTACAAGGGATGAATGACTTTAAAATGGCATAAACTAATTATAATTTATATATTCTAGCCTGCTCTAGAGGACGATCCGAAACAGCGCGTAACGTCTCAGTTTGTTGAGAAGACGGCGGCCAACTTCGCTGCGCACGCGCATAAGAATTTGTGCAGATCTAGCGCTGAGAGGAAACGGCTCACCGCCGCGAGGTATATGAGCCTAGAGCTGTTTCTGTCTAGAAATCCTCCAGAGTTCATCACTACGTATCTGAATGATAATCATAAGTTCAGAACTTTGCATAACAAAGCGCTTTTGAGCAATCTGTGATTATTGCCAAATATTTATATTGTAATAATATATTTATTGGATATTGTATAATGACTTGTGCTCGACACTAAAGAAAAAAAATGAAAATAATTACTTTTATTAGTTAAATAAAATTTATAAAGAAGTAGAAAGAAATAAAAAAAAAATAGATTCATTAGGAATTTATGAGAACGTATTTTTTTATCATAATTTGTTTTATTCTTAAAAGAAATGATGATGAGATGTTGTCTTAAAATTTATGAATACTGACAAACCAAAATAATATTTTCGTCATAGACATATCTTAGAAACTATTGCCTATTTTATTTTAGATCTCCATAAAGGGATATTTTATTTTGTAAATTTCTATTTATTGTTTATTATATACATTATGTTTTAATGATTTATTATATTTTAAAACCGGTGTATAGAATAGAATAAATTTTAAAATGCTTTAGATGCAAAAAAATGTATTTCACAACTTAAGAAATATAAACTATTTTTTATACAATTATTATAATTTTAAGCACTGTGATATTTTTATTTAACAGCACATATATTGTTATAAATTATATTTTGTTAACATGTTTATGAGTCTTTTCTTTTCTATTACCCATTGTAGTTCTTATACATATTATTGGAAGCATGCATACTCTTGAATAATTATATTAGAACACGACCTAAGAAAATAAAACAAATAGTGCATTCGGCTAAATTCGGATGAGGGGTAAGATCGCATAACGTAGAAATACAACGAAATTATGGTTATTTAGTTTAAGCTACATATGCAGTGACACCGTTTCTTTTTGTCCATATTTATTCCAGTATATTCAAGTCTCCTTACAATTAATCCAAAATCCATCCGAACTTAGCCAAATGTACTAATACTCGAATATCGTTATATTGTGTTTATACACAATATTATGAAGATAGAGAAACTTATATAGGCAACATCACATCTATGTCGATTTTGACATTTTCTAAGGGGTAACTAATTAGTTCTAATTTTGGCCACGTTCTGTAAGATTTTTGTCGACCTATATTACAATCTCAAGTTATTTACCGCTGATTGAAATAAACGAACCCAATCTTTTATCTATCGCAAAAATCGACCAATCAGAATAAAGTTTTTTAACACCGTTAAAAATATTTTATTATCATTGATCTCTTTTCGGGATCAGATTGAAGATTGAGTTTAAGATCGTTGATTATTATTGGCTTATTATTATTAAAACAATGTTGAATATCTAACAGCCTGGGTAGGCAACGTCTTGGCTATGCTTTTGGCATTGCTATAGACCATGGGCGGCGGATGCTGCTTACCAGCAGACGGACCGCTTGCTGGTTTGCCTACTACGGCAACGAAAAAAAGCCTAATCAACCAATTTACTTCCCAAAGAATCAGGGCCTAAAACTTCCACCGTACCATTAAAACTACACATTTTTCAAAATGCTTTATTCATTAACATTTTATTTCCAAAAATATAATTTTCAATTATATTAATAATTATATTTCAACACGGCATAAGCAGAGATTGTAAATTCTTGATACATTGTTTTTTAAATAATTGTGCTTATAATCCAAGGCTTTTCTAAGCATAATAAGAAATACAAGAGAATATTAACAATAAAATAATCATAAAGTTTAATTGACAAAAATATTAAAATTTTACAAATTGTGATTAATGTTTTTAATATGAATTATAATATATCTAAAAAGCATGTGTTCTGTGCCTACATCGCTACAAATAATTCAATAAATTAGGAATGCATATTCGACAAACTAGGAGACCTTGTTCAAATCCCGAGTTAAATAAAATGAAAACGTACACATACCAAACTAGATTAGGTTCATAACTCGTCTAACCGTCATATTCAATAACCGAATCCAATCGCTTCTTCGATCTATTTCAAAAATGGACCAATCATAACAAAGTTTTTTTGACATGCGTACAAATGAGTTATTGATTGGTTCATTTTCGGAATCGGATAGAAGATTGAGATTGGGATCGTTTATTGAAAACGGCTGTATCTTGCAATTCAAACCAACCTTATTATTAGCAGAGACTTTATGGTCTAGTAAAAATAAACACCTACAGTCTTACTTATAAAAATTTCGCTAAGCTATGCTTAGTTAAAACACAAATTTACTCGATCAGCTGTAAGTCTTAACCACCTCTTAACGCTAAAACAAGTTTATAAGTAAGACTGCTATTGATTATCGTAAATAATACTTGCATAAAAATATTTTCCATTCAATTTACATATAAACCTTATTTGGTATTTAACTTTCATGTCAATATGTTAATAGTTGCTTATTTATAAATAACTTACATAAAAATATACTTGGTTTATCTCTATATTACGCACCAGAAAAATGAACCAAATAAAGTTACCGCCTTTGCCGCGCACGTCAAAAATACTCCGCACTCTTACAACTAAAATTACCCAACTCAAAGGTTATATATTTTCTGATTTTGTTAAAAAAAACTATCTTGCAAAGCTAGCTCTATAACCCTATGACGAGAAAACGAAAAAATATAGAATAGAAACAGATTCTCACTTTCACCGCGACCCAATTCACTGCCTTTTATATTGTTTTCAAATCTTTTTTCTTTGTTTCCCACAAATTGTCTTTTTTGAGTTAAGTCACCTTAGTCCTAAGTGTGCTACTAACAATCTTAATTACCATAGGAATATATCAGTCGTTAGATTGAACAGAGGTGCATACAAAATTTTATAAACTCTTAGAAATATTTTAACACATTATTTATCCGATAACGCAATAACTGCACAGCAACAAAGCTACGGTGAAACAAAGCTATCATGGGCGCAGGGAGGGGGATGCAAGTAGGTACTCGTGTAACCCCTTCCCGTAAAAAAATAACAAAAAATATGTCACTGAATAAATCTGCAACAATGGGATCTATTGACCACAGAGATTTTTGTATGATAAAGCATTTTCAAAAACCCGCGCAATTTGAAAATAAAACTTAATGATATTATGTAGTATAGTGCACAGGTACAGATGCACCTCCCTAGAACTAATTTTGGCGGCGCCCATGAAAGCTATTTATTCAATTGCTGACAACTGGAGCGAACAGGGATCGATACAAACAATATTAAATTATATCACCGAGATTATTCATTACACACATCAAGCCTTTATCTCCGAAGGAGTAGGCAGAGGTATAGTCTAAGACCCATTCTGTACCTTTTGTTCTGTCCCATGATATTATAAGGCGAATTTATTGCCATTTTGGCCACAAATTGCAAACTTCGGGCTGATACTGAGGAGAAAATCTTATATCACTTGGTGCACTCAATATAACTAAGTCGTCATGCAGTCCACTTCACATGACTTCATTCTTATATAATAAGCAAAAAAAATGTTTAATGTCATTGTTATTTATTAGAGTTTGGATAGCATTTCGCTCCATCAGTCTTTGTAACACAAGATCAGTTTTATTAACATTAATTTCAGTATCCCTATTCACCCCATTTGACACTTTAAATAAAATACATTGTGCTTGTGGCATTATAGCTGTGGGTATTCTAGATTAGTCCTTAAGTAATGGGTCCACAAGATATTAATTCCTTTACATTCAACTGCATAAATCTGTCGTTAATAAACATCCATCACTGCAATATATGACGTTATATTCTGTATCATCTAACACTGTACTGTGTTGGCAAACATGTTGACAGTCATGTTGCGCGTCAATTTCTGTCTCTATGTTAAGGTAAAGCACCCTTAATTCTACTGCACATTTTCTTTGTAACTCAGACCACAATATAATTCGTTTTTATCCGTCTTCAAATTTATTATCTGTCATACAGTAACCACACATCTTAATATGTCTAGAAGTCATTCAGAGGTATAGAATTTTTGAAAACCCAATATTAAATAATCATAAATATGTTTTAGTAAAATCCGTATCACTGACATAAGAAAAACGAATTATACTCCCATTGCATATAGTGAAGTCGTTAATATGTGTTGCGATGCTATGAGACGGAGCACCTGGAGTTCTGCTCGCCCCCCACGCGCTGCCGCGTGAGGGCGCGCGCGAAGTTGTTGTCTCGCGCGTGGATGTTTGCATTCTCCTGCATGGACAGTGCTAATGCATGCGCCAGCGCTTCGTCTTCACTCTACAACAAGGAATTCATTATAATTGGGATTGGCATGATGTTGAAGACACCAAATAGTGGCACCAAAATCATATTATCCAATATTATAAATGTGAAAGTTTTTGGAGACTTGGATGCTTACATATTAATTGTTAATGTGTAAAATGGTAAATAGATTTAATACAAAAGCAGACCAAATCCTAAATTAACATATATGCTATTTTAATCTCAGAAAAATCTACAATATACTAAAAATGTTACACTTGCTCAGATGTCTAGCCAAAACTAGGTTTTTAACAGCTAAATGATGAGACGGGCAAGTGGCTTGATAATACCCTTCTATTTGTTGTATGAGGCTGTCTAAATGGATGCTTTACTTACCATGGTCCCTTGTACTTCAGCGAAAGTGGTGACCGGCGTGGCGGCCTGTGCCGTTTGCTTGTTGCGATTTTCGGCCGCCTTCATACGCGCCATTGCAGCTTCACTGAAATATAATGATTATTTCTCATTAATTTTTGCAAGATTATGTAATTATTTTTAAAAGTCAAAAAGTGAATACCGTTTTGTAAATATTCAAAAACAATGTACACTATGAGATAACGATGCCAGTTCCAAATAACTGATAAATAGCCTAGTACTTCGTACTTATCTCTATGGAAATGTCCATGGTCACTTCATGAGAATTCTATATGTAAATTAAATTTGCAATTGTGCATATATTTCAGAAAACAATAACATTTTCATATTCTCGTCAAACCACTTACATTCTCTGTTAAATTCAATACTTGCAAATTCGCCAAAGAATGTTATGAAATGTTGAATTAATTTTACTGGTGGTAGGTCTCTCATATGTGCTTATTCCTGGGTCGGCACCGCTGTATTGTCTATTTCTGCCGCCAAGCAGCAGTGTTCTGGTTGGAGGACATTGTAGTCATAAACTTGACATCTCATGCTTCAGGATGACGAACGTCACATCGCTTACCATTAGGCGAACGGTAACGTCGCCTCATCATAAAGCAATAAAAAAAAATATGCTGTGATTTTTTGGAGTTCACGGACTGTACCCTCAGGCAAGGTGAAAGCATTTTGTTGGGCATATATAAAAAAACTCACGCAGCCTGTCTCCTCTTTGCGGCGAGTTTGCCTTCGCAAGCGTGGTCGGTCGCGTGCCGATGCCTCAGACAGAAGTTGAGCGAACATTCTCCACACACTAGAGGCACCATCTCTTTCGTCTTACAGCCTTTGTATGAACATCTATTTGTGAACACCTGTAAATAATAAATAATTATATTTTAGTTTGTTATTGTTTTTGTATTGTAATTATTTATTCTTTACATTACAAGAATTATGAACAAATTTATTTTCATTGGTATTTAAAGTATATCTGAAAATGATACCATGACATAAATAGCAGAACAAATCAATTTAGGAAAACCAGAATAATATAATTTCAGAACCGCAATAATAAAATTAATTTCTTCAATTCAATCAATGGAACTCTTTCTATCTATAATATTTTAATCGCTAGGACGGTGGAAGTTTTCTTTTAAATTGATGACGAGTATTGAATTTAAAACGTAAGTAACCACTTATCAACAAATAATTTTCAAATATTGTGAACAAATTTTAGTTATCTGTACCACACCTTATTCCTTCTCTCCCTAGCGGGATCTGAAGTACACTGATTGTCAATATGTGCACCAACAGCTATGTCAGGTGGCTCTCCTCTTCTACCAGGTACAGGAGCCCCGCAGAGTGGGCACACAGGTACTTGTACGTCACGAGTGTTGGGCTCTGGGCATTCATGTTTTACGTACGCAAAATGATCAGAGCTGAAATGTGAAGAGAATTGTTTTATCAAAATGTGACCCATTAAAAACATTGTTTTGAATATTCTCAGTAGTGACATTTTTTTTATTATTGCCTTAAAAAGTAGTAGTTATTGGTTACTATTGCCGAGTCATTTATAATAATATAGTAATGAATTAATGCTTGATTTGTCACAGGGACAAATTTTAAAACATGGCCACCCTATTGTTAACATTGCATCATATTCACAGTGAGGGTAAACAAATATTTTCAAGAGTTAAAGATACCTCCCACTTAACTGTATTTAGTTGTTAAACATATTTTAAACTGTTAAACAATATCTATTTATACACAACACCAATGCTTTTCCATGTGATTTAAATGGTTAAATAATAACATACCAGAACACTTCACGGCAAGCTCCACATTTCATTGGCAAGAAATCTGCAAAACCACAATTCTAAATAATGGTTGTATAAATAAATTGGGACACAGGAATAACCCATATTCACTACAATAATTAGAAAAAAAAAACAAATTTTGCAAAATATTACTTAGTAAATGTATATCTCAAAAACTGTAACTTAAAAACCGCTGATTCATTGAATCGATCATTGTCAAGGTGCAGTGTGGCCTTATGTTGGAGGACAAAATAAAAATGTTTTGTTATTGTTTGATAAGTTTTAAATCCAGTATTAATTTATTTTGAGATGACACCGAATGAACATATTAAGGAAAGGAAATAAAGGATTTAACAAACTTAACAACTAATACTTAATTATAATAGTAATACACGTACCCAATTTATTGCAGGATTTATAGGAACAATTCTTTCCAATATGAGGAAACTCCATTTTTATAATTTAACTTGCTAATACAATAACTTCACTGTTCTTCTTTAACGTTCTTTAGCGTATAATGACGAAACAAAATTGTTAAACACTTTTATAACGTAATTTGTTGCAAAAGATTCTGAAATTCGTCATTCATCGTTTTCAAAGAAATGTCAAATGATGACACTCAATTTTTTTTCTAGAACACCAATGTATGGATATTGTTACAATTTAGCACAGATATACAACATAATTATATAATAAAAATATTTAATAAATAATGAATTCAAAATACAGGAAACACTACTTTTATAATCAAATCAACAATTCTACGTGCAAGGATTATTCTCATGATAGCTGTAGCGTACCTCGTAAACTACCAACTATTCATATTGGTTATGTACACACTCGTCGATAATTACCATAACAATTTACCTATACTGCTGTTTTCACTGAAGTCTAATTGCTTTTTTCGATCGATCGCGAAAATGGACCAACCAGAACAAAGCTAATGAATCCATTTTCGCTATATCCAAGTTATTAAGATTTGCACTGTAAAGCGATCCTAAGTAAAATATTAAGAATTATATAATATTGTTTTTGTTTTGCTAGAAGATTCTAATGTTTAGCATGTCTTCAGCGCTCAGGTTTCGAGAATTTTTTGAATTTCATGTAATCAACCCTCAAATTGATTAAGTCAGAAGTCAGTGCATAGACATACTTGGCGAAAGGGATTGTAATTTATTCGGTTAAATTATTATTGTTAGTAATATTTGATAAATAGAAGTAGAAATTTTCGGGGACTGTGTACTCTATGCATTATAATAGTAAAAAATGGGCAATTATATTAATAGTAAAATCTTTTTATGAAATACATAAATACTATCTTGATTTAATAAATTTAATGATAATTTTTTGTGCTAAAAATATATTTACAAAAATGTCACAATTTACGAATAGCCACGGCAATAAAAAAGTGAATTTTAACCTGCCTCGTTATTCAATGTCACAAATGTCATTTTTGACCTAGGATCGGAAGATCCGCAATAATTATTTTTCGAGTTTTTCTTGCAGTAAAATCAGTACATAGTGATCCTTCTTCAGGATCACTGAATAAATCTGGGCATCGTCGAAGAAATAATTGCCATAATGAGTAAAATCATTCCTTCCACTGCAAAGCTTTTGGCTGCAAATACTATCACGGTTGGTTCGACCACGTATTTATTTTTTAAGTTTAATTTCAATTAATATTTCAAACAATTTAATTGTTATTTTTGAAAATTATAAAAGCTTTAATGTGATAATATCGTTGTAGAAAGCGGTGCCTCCAGTTTCGGCGACAACAAGTTCGAAATACAGTACTAAAAGTGAAGCTAAATTTGAAATTAAGGTAAGGAAAAATACATATTTTCTCAATTTGAGTTTTATAACAGTGTGTCCTGTAAGTGCTGGTTAAAGTTTATATTAAAGTTCATGTATTGTTTCGTATGAAAGTAGTTAATTATGTAACCTAACCTTCAGATGTCAAGTCTACTTGTGTTTTGCTGTCAAGTGTCAATGTTATGGTGAAAGAACCTGATATTCCATCAACCTGATAAATGGAAGAATTATTTTAATAAACAGGCTATATAAGTATGTTTTTAGTTTAGCTTTATAAATAGAATATATTTTCCCCCAATATATACTAATTGAAGAAACCCTTTTGTATTTAATATTTTATCATCAATAAATAATTATAATCAATTTTAAAATTTCACACATATTATTTAGGTTGGCAGTAATTATTTTTTTAATGAAGTAATTTTTTTACCCACCTTTTACATGATTTTTCTATTACCCAAGAAGAAACATTTAATAAGTTCTACATAACAATATTGATTAATATTTTTTTAAATATTTTTATTCCTATGTTCTTTATATTGTTGTGTTTAATTATCAACAATCTATTAAATTAACAGTAATGTTATGTGTAAACTATCTGAATAAGGAAGTATTTATTGAAAACAACATAGTGTATATTATTTATATATTTTCATAATTATATTGATGTTTTGCAAATTCTTATTGATAATGTGTAGAGTATACTCAATGTTACTTCAATAGTGCTTTTGGTCATTACAGTGAGAAGTGGTTTTCATTAGTACAATCAGCCGCAAAAGTGCCAGAACAAATTGAAAACAATTCTAGCCAAAACTCTGTTCAAAATATCCCTTTTTATTCATCTTAATTAAGTGAACTCTTTGAAGTTTATTTTAGTGAAGAAAAAAGATTTTTGATATGGGCATGAATAGTTAAAAGCAATTTGAGATTATGAATTTGTTTTGCCACTTTTGGGGCTGACTGTACATTAATACAAAGTGTAGAAATATCTATGTAATAATGTAGGTTAGTTGATAATAAATAATAACTGGGTTCGCACCCATAATTATTCTCATTGAATGTTCATGAACATAGTAGAAATAGCTTCTCTTTAATGATTTTGAAAAGGTTACACAGTTTAAGTAAAATTTTACATGACATTAAATTAAATTTGACAGGACTTGATTTTTTAAATTACATAATATTTTTCTTGTTTTTTTTTTATTTATTTAATAGACTGAGTCACTTTCTACTATGTCAGTCTCATAGTTAATACAGATTGTATTTAAAATCATAATGTTCTTAGCTTCTATGTAATCAATTATTTATTTCCTCTATTAGTCAAAACAAAATGGTTGGAAAACACCCTCATCAAAACAGTCTAAATTGAAACCTGCAATAACTTGTCTCACACTGTTACTCTGTACATAAGCTCAAAAATCTTTAAAATCCTCTGTAATAATATAACATAGTGAACAATTAGGATTGTCTGTTTGGCTCAAGATTTTTTGTCTCATGGTTTCGCACTGTACACTCTCTGTAAAAAAAATTAACACCTTCATAATATTGTTGCCCAATGAACAATTTGGACTGTCTCTTTGCCTCAAGATGATTTTCAAATTTATTCAATAGAACGTGTCTGTCCTTTGGTTGATTACACACTTGTTTTGGACATTTGTTTGCTTCATTAAAAATGTTTATTTATTCATAAGAATGGGTCCAGAGCTACCTGTGAGCAATCACAATTATTGTTTTTTAAAATTAATCTTTAAACAACTTATGTACTTAATTTCCATTCTGAAATGAATGAAAAGGAAATATGAGGAAAACCTAGTAAAGTTCCCATTGGTCCAGGAAAACAAATTTCTTCAATAATGTCTACAATTTAATTGCTTTAGCCTTACAAACTCCACAAGTTGGACAAGGGCCCTGCACTATCGACAACCCTTACGTCTGAAGATGCGCTCAAATTGTACGAACACTTGGCGGTATTGCGACGAATTGAAACTGCTTCGGGAAATCTTTACAAGGAAAAGATCATCAGAGGATTCTGTCACTTGTATTCAGGTGAGTAAGGTTGTTTGTTGAAATGAGCTTGTTACTCGCATTGCCGTGCCTAAACATGATAAAAATTATAGCAATATTATTTAGAATATTAAATTGTAAAGTTGTGTACTGCAATCTTTAACTTGGACCATCACAATGCTTAGTCATTAGTTAAATTCAATGTTTAAGGGTGAATCTTATTTTATGCAAAATTATATTCTATTGTAAAGATATATTATGTCATATAATATATCTTTAAAAAGTATTTTAAATTTTGCCAAACTATCAATTTTCGATTAAACAGGGCACAAAACAAATGATATCCGTAAAGTTAAAACCATAACCCTGTTTCCCATATAAAGCCAACCAAATATCAATGTCCACAATCAGGCCAAGAAGCGGTAGCCGTCGGCATGCGTGCGGCGATGCGTGACGTGGACAGCGTGATCACCGCATACCGGTGTCACGGCTGGACACACCTGATGGGCGTCAGCGTGTTAGGCGTGTTGTCCGAGCTGACGGGCCGCCGCACCGGCTGCTCGCGAGGGAAGGGTGGCTCCATGCATCTCTACGGGAAGAACTTTTATGGAGGCAACGGGATTGTTGGAGCTCAGGTGAGGTTGTAGGGTTAGGTACCTAATGAATTGAAATAGAAATATATCATGATTTTGTTTACATAAAAAATCGTAAACTTACAATAAAATTCTAGGGTTTATTCTTAATGTAATTTTTTAAAGTATCAAATCTAAAATACTTAAATAAAAAAAAATATTTTATAAATAATTGTTCACTATTTGGTACCCCAGCTACAATAAGAAATAACAAGAGCGTTATCATTCAATGATCAATTGATTTATTTTATGTATAAAATAGCACAAATTTCATACAAATATGAAAATAAGAAAATATTACATGAGTTTCACAATTCAACTTTAGTCTATTTCTGCAGTCACTCCCTAGATATTGATATGATCTCTTAATGAGGGTGTATGTGTAGGCACCGCTGGGTGCAGGCGTGGCGTTCGCCCACAAGTACCGCGGCGACGGTGGAGTTACCTTCACCCTGTACGGAGACGGAGCAGCCAACCAGGGCCAGCTGTTCGAGGCGTACAACATGGCCAAGCTCTGGGACCTGCCCTGCGTGTTCGTCTGTGAGAACAACGGATATGGTCAGTAAAGTTCAGATGCCACAGTAAAGTTTTTGGTTTTTTCAAAATACTTTATTAATCATGCTTGTGGTGCTCCCCGAGAGGCAAAAACTCCCCATGGCGATATAAATATAAAACTAGAGTCATCACTGCATAAAAGAATGAGAAACACTTGCCTGCTTATCAGAAACCTTGTCATAGTTTTTGATGTGGACTGTACTGCCGTGCTAAGCGCAAAAGCGGTATGTCTGGGTTACCTTATTTCAAGATAATCGAAGTTTTGTAAATGTTTATATAGTTTTATAGTTTAAGTAAAACTGAGATAGAGAAAACTCTTTTAAGGTTTGTTTAATAAGTACTAAACAAGATACTGTTATTAAGTTTATTGGATAGGCATTTCTTTAAGCTACCGGACGCCATAAAAAACAAGATTTTTTTTTTTGAGGTACCGCTCTTGAGCTTAGCACGGCAGTATACCCAACTCTAATACTATAGGTCAGGGGTGGCCAACTTGGTAAGACCCAAGATCTACTTTTCACTGATGATACTCTGTGCGATCTACCAAGCTACATACATCTTGAAATCTTAAATGAAACAACATAGTTCAGGACACAATTTATTATTATTTTGATTAAAAAATGATACAAGACGATGCGTGGAGCAGTTAGTGATTAGGTATATTGCGCGGTCTCTTCTACGTATTTATATTTTTGCCTTGCCACGATCGACTGGATTTGTTGTCGCGATCGCCCAGTCGATCGCGATCGACCGGTTGGCCACCCCTGCTATAGGTAACTAAAATAACATCAAACTACATTCATCTTCCGTTTGCTACCAGGTATGGGTACGTCGGTGGACAGGTCGTCTGCCAGCACCGACTACTACTCGCGCGGGGACTACGTGCCCGGCATCTGGGTCGACGGCATGGACGTGCTCGCCAGCAGGGAGGCCACCAGATACGCCATCGAGTACTGCACCAGCGGGAAAGGTTAGAAATGAGTATAATTTTTCTTGTTCACATGTATTAGTAATGAAGGCATATATGGCATTCTTGGCTTACTTAGTGCCGTCGCTCATTCACGACCGGTTTGAAGTTTGTCACGAGTGACAGTACAGCCATTGTTATTGAGTTTTAGCGGTAACAACAGATACAAAGAGCGGGTGTTGTGACTAACTTCACACCAGTCAAAACATAGTACGGTATTACTGTTCGATTTCATTTGTGATGATTGTGTTTTAAATTCTTGGACTGTCTCAGTGGTGTTGTATTGGGTACATGAAACAAGTTTCCTAAGGTATCGGGTTCAGTCCCTGGGTCAGGCAAAATTATGGCTCAATATGGGACATATTCTGATATTTTGCCTAGAGTATGGCATTGTCCCGGTAAATGACATCAGGCTCGACCCCATGGAACCTAACATCTAAATGAGGATGTTATACATCTGTCTACCTCGGAAAAGAGAAAAAGGAATAAGTACAAAGTTTTTAGTACCTGTTCTAAGTAGATAAATCATGGGCCCCATATAAAAATGCCTTATTCAATACTAGTAGTCAAATAGGGTACCGGACTCATATTTGTTCTTTACTATTATCAAATATTTACATGATATAAATTATAACACAAAAGGAATTATTAAAATCCGGTAAAAAATCAACATGTTATAAGTCTTTGAATTTCGGTAGAAGGGGTAATTAACAAGAAACAGAAAAGAGACGAAATACCCACATGTGACGTCATCGGGAATTACGACGCGTGCGAAAGAAAGATGTGAAGCGATATCCCCACATCGCGCCCACTTTTGCACATTACAATATTTTAAATATGAATGACTCGATTATTCTTTAACCAATTTTTATGCAGTTTTCGCAGGAGTGCTTCTTTTTCGTATTATTAATCATTACGTATAGAATAATGTACAAAATCAAACATAGGCCGGTCCCCTATTCTACGCTAGTATTAGCATTATATTTATACTGCTCTATCAAAAATGATAAGGTTTAGGTTTTGTTTATTTATAGACTTTCTTCTGTTGTCTCTACATTTGATAAGTGATAAACACGTGAAGCGATGAAATAATTCAAATGATTATATTCAAGGCTATTTTTTTTTATTGTAGTTAAACAAATCTTTTTTCGGTATTACTATGAGATACTAAGAAGTACAATAAAAAAAAATACTTTAGTGATGCCCAAAGACAGATGCCAAATGGGTATGGTGAAACACCACTAGTGCACCCATTTTTCGCCGTGTGCATTCCATCCCATGATGTGATAGGTCGCGAGCCTAACGCCATATCGGACACAAATTCCAGACTCAGGGCTAATACTAAATAGAAAAATTCTATAACTTTGCTCGACCCGGAATCACGTTTGAGCCCTCAGTACTGAATTCCTACCGTAATACAACTACGGCACCCAAGCAGTCCATATAAAATTCTGCTCAAGATAAATGTCTATAGACATAGGCATAGATGTCTATATAAATTTTGGATGTTTATAAACAAATTTTCTATTGCAGGTCCGTTGGTGATGGAGATGGAAACCTACCGTTACTCCGGGCACTCCATGTCGGACCCCGGCACGTCGTACCGCACGCGCGACGAGGTGCAGGAGGTGCGCCAGACCCGCGACCCCATCACCTCCTTCAAGGAGAAGATCATCAGCAACGAGCTCGTCACGCCGGATCAACTCAAGGTAACAATGGGTCTAGTGCTGTCATCACCGTCATTATACCTGTGTTTTGATTTGCCTCCACTCCCTCTGGATTTTTCTCTCTCTCTTTTCCTCTCCACTTCTCTCTTTCTCTCTCTCGCAATTTTCTTTCTCTTTCCACTTCTCTCTTTCTCTCTCTTCTACTTTACCGTCTCTAATATAAACTTTTTGGTTTCTGTTTTCATACATTCCTATGACACAAGGTTGCTTAAAGAATTTCTTTTTTATCAGGAAATCGACGCGAAAGTAAGGAAGGAGGTTGACGAGGCAACGAAGCAGTCCAAATCGGAACCGGAAGTGGGCATCGAGGAGCTCTCCGGAGACATCTACTACAACAACTTGGAGCCTTACATCCGGGGCATTCACCCCAACGCCCCTCTAGAACACGTTAACGTTATGCCGCGCAATTAGATTGATGAAGCTGGCGTAATAAGTACGATTGGTTGTACTTGCTCGTTGTGTATACTGCGCGTAGGGTTGTCACGTCGAAACGAAAATGGGCAATAATAAAATATTTTTAAAACATATTAATTTATTGAAATTTATTGTTGTTTCAGTTCCTAATTTTTTGGCATGGTCAGATGTGTGACAACCCTAACATCTGAGATAGTAGCTTTGGTATTAATATTGTCAGCGGTATCAAAAAATCTTAGGCCTTTCTTGGCTCACTGAACACAAATAGTAATTGTTTGCACAGAATTAAATTAGATAGCTTATCATTACCGCCTTCAAATTATTTATTCAAGGTTAAAATCAACAGCCTTACGCACAAGAATGGCCTACGTTAAATAAAATCGACTTTACAAATTTTGCAAATATGAACCTTATTGCCCTTGGAATAAGGGTCATTTAAAATCTAATGCATTATAGGTCGTTATTGTTTCCGTGGCTCTTGGTTACATCTTACATACAGACTTCAAATTCGATTAGTGGCTGTTTTAGAGTAATATATCTGCACATTCGGACTTTGCTACTGTCCAATGTGACATAAATAATATTTTTATAGTAATGTGTCTCAAATGAACTATTTTCTCTCGAGCTATTAAGCTATAGAATATTATAGTGCAATCCGTTAAACCAGTATAATTACTGAGAATTATGATACGCACTCGTCAAATCAACGGGTTCCAACAGGCCGGCATAATTGTGTCAACTGTCGAGGGGTAATCATCTCTCGTCAATCGATATTTTATTGAATCGCACTCTACTTATCATCAGGTGGGGTCACTTTCCCGTGGAAGTATAAAAAAACTCATTAAACGTGAAGTGATAGACACAAAGATATCTCGATCGAGATCTGCCGCTTTTCGTCAAACGATATTTTTTTCTAAATAATAAGCATCGATTGTGCCCCATATGGCGATAGGCTCGCATCATAGGACGGAACACACTTGGCGAAAAGTGGGTGTTCTGGTTGCGCCTCTGCATACCGCTTGGATAATTGCGTGATGTATATAAGCATCGAATGTAGATCCGAAACGTTATTTATTTGCGATTTCTGCACAAACTTGTATTACTGTCTTGTTAAGGTATCACGTGACCGTATTTTTTTTTTCGTCGGCCATTTTGTTATGTAAATTTGGGCATGTATTATTGGTACAAATATCATGTTTCCGATTCACCGTTTTGTGATTGTTGATATTTATATATATTTTCTTAGTTCAATTTGTAGATTAAGTAATGTTAACTGCCAACGAGGTAATCCACTATTTTGGTTATATTTTATTTATTTTTTTAATTGAATACAATTAAAAATTATGGAATATGTCAGGTTGTTTTTGTTGATGTATGAGATACGATAAATCGTTACGTATCGTGTCGTTCGATCGTATCGTTTTATGATGTGTGCACATTATTTGAATATTTGTTATATTTCATTGAAATATATTATTAAAGGAGATTTAATTAAAGGACAAGGTTTAATAAATAAACACATAATGCTCATAATTTATTTCGACACTTAATACATTTACAAATATTTAATTAGAAAAACATGACATGATATTTATAGTACAAAAATATCGTTTTTATTATCACAAACTAATGTCATTGAGCACAATATACCAATAGGAAGCATTCAAGTACACCAAACTGTTACAAACGGGTAATAGTACTCGGCAGCAAATTGTACACATCGAGGTATAGAAAAAGTAGACATGTTAGTAATAAACAGTTGCTAAGTAAATGAGAGCTTTTTTTTCTAAACCCGATTATTGATTTTTTTATAGCCCTACGTATGATATTTACTGCCGAGTACTGTAATTTCAGTTCGAAATAGTCGATGGCACTTCCTTACACGCCTTGTTGGTCGTACGTCTTTTATAGAACCCGATTTGTCGGACCGATAACGTCGGTCATGTTAATAACATTATCTGATATACTATATGACAGGGTGTCTCAAACTTTTGGCTTCACGAACCCCTGGTAAATTTTTGAAATGACAGCTAACCCCTTAAACTGATCACCCCCCCCCCCCCCCCTTCTACTATGAAATAAATAGTCGCGCCCATGGGTCCCGCACGTGTTTGCCAGTCATCAAGCCACCTTTACATATATCTTGTAACAAACCTCCTATCGTCCAATGGTACACTCCTAGGGGCTTGCGTACCCCACTTTGAGAAACCCTGCTGCTAAGACATTCAAAAATAATAGATTATTGACATCTAATATAACATTGTCGAAGCTAATATACTGTGTACTTGAACGCTGCCTTATATCTTCGTTAAAGCCTACTAAAATGCTACGTTAAATACCGCAATACGGAAGCATAGTTAACCGTTACTTTAAAAGTAAGACCGCCATGTACTATGTAGGTGTATTATATGAACAACCGCCGATTTCTATCCACGATCCCAATCGCTTGCCAGACCGATCGTGAAAATTGACCAATCAGAGTGAAGCTTTCTTGACATACAAATAACTTATTTTGATTGGTTAAATTTCGAGATCCGATCAAAGTTTAAAATTGGAATCGATTATTTAAATCGGTCCATAGCCAAGTCAAATGAGAAACAAACAAAAAAAAAAGTTTTTTTACATAAAAATGACGTATTGACCAATAAGTACGCATAAATATCTTGGCTAAGATCAAAACAAAACTGTAAGATAGCCCCATTTTATACAGTTTCATACAGCGTTAGCATTATAAGCGAGTCTTTTGTACCCATAATTATTCAAGCAGTAGACATTATATATGACCCGAGGGACAATAAATAAAAAAATATATATAATTATTCATAATACATCTTTGGTAAATTCTACAGCGATAAGAAGACATCATGAAGGCACATCAATGCGCATCCAAGGCAAATGTACACAAGTACATAACGTTATCAAACTAGGAATTAATTGATTCTACTTTGTGAACAGGGCCGGAGCCAAGAAAAGCGATGTAGGGACCTCCCAGATTAACTAACACTGTGGGTAAAATAGGAGAATATGAAACACAAAAATAGGTATTAAAATAACGACATCTTGTACCTATATTATACTCCATAGAATGACATTTATATCACATTTACTAATCTCAAAGCAGCATATTATGTTTCAAAGAAATAAAAACTTTTTTGCTCAGTGCATAGTTATAACACAATACGAGTATAATTCAACAAATTTAGTCGTATAATACATCTGTCCTTCATAATATATAAGGTACCTACTTATTTAATTACTAATTAGATAAATAATAATTTATTCAAATGTGTCCTACACGAAATCTGGCTACGGTCCTGTTCATTAATAAACCTATATTGGAAGTACAATCAATGCAATTGAAGACAATTCTCGGCACATAGCAGTAATAACTATTGTTTGATCATGTTCCTGACGTCACAAGTTATATTAATATCCCAAAATTATTCATTTTGAATAGTTTTACGTTAATTCCATTATATATTTTAGTGTTCATTAAGTATTTGGATTTGCAGTGTAGGGAAGGATTTAAAAAATACATAATACAACACAAAATCATGGTAGGTAATAATCGGTAGAATATTTAAATCTAGGGTGTTTATCACCTATTTACTATCTCAAGGTTATCTAATGTCTTTTTAGGGGGAATGTTTGGAAAGGGGGAAGAATGTCGGAAGGTGTTGGACGTATTTTACTAAGGGCATTATATTGTAAAGGGCCGGGATTTAAAATATATCTAATTTTACCACGAAATTGTGAAATTTTAACGGGCATTAAATTTGTAAGTTTTACTAGCGTAAGTTACTTACGAACAATTTACGTATGTGAATTATTGCGTAAGCTGGTTATACTAGCACACAGAGTTACTTATTTTTCGCGATACACAGCTTATTTACAACTTACGTAAGTAACTTAAGCAAGTAAAACTTACAAATGAAGATGTATCCTAAGAATATTATTATTTATAGAATCCGATAAAAGCAATTGTTGGGTAAAAAAACGTCTACTAAGCGATATCTTGTAAGTTTAGAAAACTAGATATTCACATTCTTTGATAGAGAGCATTTGCCTATAAATATATTAACGTTTATAAATTGATGACATTACTAACCCGTCGGTAATATCTGAGGGTCTTAGATATAAGCTGATTGTCCTTGCCTGCCGCTCATGTTGACAATTCACTTTTGTAATAAAGGTAGGTAAAGTTGCGGTATAATAAAATTCTTCAGTATGTGGGCCTGTTTGATGTGGTGGTACACGTCGTACAGAAAACCTAATTCAAGTAAACAATAAATAAAATTTACTAATTCCCGTTACATTTTGGAGAGTAGATCAGGCTTCCCAAGCCTATACTTTCGTTGAAAGGCGACAATCCGTCTGAAACTGAGTGGGCGTGGTGCGGTATTGAATATTATGATAAATGTATTGATTTAATTATAAAATAACTTACGCCATAAAAACCTTCGCGTGACGTCACAAGGTACGCAAATATCGCCGACGGGCAATACGAATATGTAAATGCGTATTGTCAATCTAAATTCCGTTTGACTCTTCTTACTATATTTATATTTAAACAAGTTGTCTAAAATGTAATCTGACTTGTGTGTTATTTTTTTTATGATATATCTAAAATTCGAGACATATTACAGAATGATAGCTGTCATTGATGTAATACTGAAGCTGCTTATAACATATTTAGTTAAATGTTTGTTCACATTTTAGACAAATTATAAAAAAATAAAAATACATGAATTGCAACTAAGCCGCAACATTCTGCAGGTTTTCTTCACTCTCTTCCACGAATCCGCATTGTAGTTCGTATAACTTGGCGTAGATGCCCTTTAGAGCTATCAGCTCCTTGTGCGTGCCTGCCTCAGCCACAAGTCTCCTTGTCGATCACGCAGATGATGTCCGCGTTCTGGATAGTGGCGAGACGGTGTGCGATGATCAGGCATGTTCGACCCTCGCTAGCTTTGTCGAGGGCTTCTTGTACCACCTTTAGGAATATTTACATTTAGTTAATAGGTAATGGGAGTTTTTGAGTTTTTAGCTGGTAAGTGTGATGGATGGAATTATGGCTACGCCAAGTAAAGTGCGAAGAGTGAATAAGATTTTGGTATTTATTAATCAATTGTAAAATGGGCAGGAAGGAATCCTTTTTTGAAGGAATGTCTTTGTTTTTGAAGATTTAAGTTTTTGGTCGTGACAATTTTTTCTTCCATGTTGTCATAAATGTAGAACAAACATTCTATGTAAAATTTGTTAGGGTAAGTACATTCTTTAAAAATAAAATTAAGAACTTTAAATTCGGTTCTACCTTTTCGCTGTGAGTGTCGAGGGCTGATGTCGCCTCATCCAGCAACAGGACTCGAGGGTTCCTCACGAGAGCTCGGGCTATCGCAATCCTCTGCTTCTGACCGCCGGACAGTTGCGACGCGCGGAGACCTATACGCGTCTCATAGCCCTGGGAAATAGGGTTAACAATCAAATATATTAGTGGAAAGTAAATACACCAATGTAGAAAAATTATCTCTGATATTCTGCACGTCTCCATTCAGTACTCAACTAATAAAAGGAAACTTAATGTTTCATATGAACTGTTTCCAGTTCAATCATTAGGTAAATATCTAAAATGGTAAGTAATTTTGGTCGCCAATTGCGTATGCACCGCTGGACGGAATTGATTGAAATTTTACAGACAGACAAGTCCTAGATGGACATAGTACTTTTTATCCTTGAAAAGCACATAAATAATGGGACGTTGTTTCCATGTAAAGTCCCACCGATGAAATGCTAATTATTAAGTATAGCCAGGGAGCCTATTTCGCCTTGGCGGTAAATCCGTCTTTTTGCAATTACAGGCGTTTTTATCAAAAGGCAGCCTTGATAGACGAATAGGTAACTAGGTATTTTTTTTTACTCTTGGCTATAGGCTTTAGGCTTGAGTATCAAAGTTGTTCTTCGATTAGAATGCCCGTAATTGCAAAAAGGCGGATATGCCCCCGTAGAAGGAATAAGGGGAGCCTTATATTGTAGTTAAAAAGGCTTACATCAGGCAAAGCAGCAATAAACGAGTGGACATTAGCCTCCTTCGCCGCGTTGACGATCTCTTCAATGGGCACGATGCGCGTGTTGTCTCCGTACGCGATGTTCTCCGCGATGGTGCGGTCGAACAGCACCGGCTCCTGTGACACGATGCCGAGGTTCCGACGCAGTGTGGTCA
Source organism: Manduca sexta (assembly GCF_014839805.1). Lineage (NCBI taxonomy): Eukaryota > Metazoa > Arthropoda > Insecta > Lepidoptera > Sphingidae > Manduca > Manduca sexta. Next base: position 10,317,470 of record NC_051121.1, on the reverse strand, counting down.
GTCGCATGTCACTGGAGATGCAGTGGTCGTCTAGGTACTGGGAAATATCACTGGTTAATATGAGAATTCGGCGGCGATACCCTAGTTGGGTGTGGAACGGACTGCCGAGACGAGTGTCCGCGGGTTCAAATCTTAAGGGCACACACCCCTGATTTTTCCCAAAAATAATGGGGGTACTCTTTATGAATTATCGCTTGCTTTAACGATGAAGGAAAACATCGTGAGGAATCCTGCATATTTGAGAAATTCTCTATAGGAATTTTAAGGGTGTCTGAAGTCTACCAATCCGAGGGATTATACATCTATAATCTCTATCAGTAGTAGAGGAGACTCGTGTCCAGCAATAGGACAGTATATAGGTATAATAGAGGGCTGATATTATTATTATATGCGAATATGTTTGAAGTGTGTTTTGTTATTGTAAGGAACAATTATTCAGTTGCTTTACGAGTTGATCTAAGAGCTCATCTAAGTATAAATATGTTACTTATATTCTTCTGGGGAGTCCATAATTCTAGACATTTAATTCTGGATATCTTTCTTTGTTTTCTTTAGGGTTGCCTAACAACCGAAAAACTGTAGTAGCATCATTCTGTATTCATCTTCCTTATAAATTAGGCTTTAAGTCTCATAACTAGTATTAGCGCACTGATTATAATCTATACTATTATATAAAGCTGAAGAGTTTGTTTGTTTGTTTGTTTGTTTGTTTGAACGCGCTAATCTCAGGAACTACCGGTCCAAATCGAAAAATTATTTTTGCGTTGGATAGCCCTTTGTTCGTGGAGTGCTATAGGCTATATATCATCACGCTATACCCAATAGGAGCGGAGCAGTAATGGCTCATCTCAGGAAATACCGGTCCAAACTTAAAAATTCTTTTTGCATTGGATAGCTCTTTGTTCGTGGAGTGCTATAGGCTATATATCATCACGCTATACCTAATAGGAGCGGAGCAGTAATGGCTAATCTCAGGAACTACCGGTCCAAACTGAATAATTCTTTTTGCGTTGGATAGCCCTTTGTTCGTGGAGTGCTATAGGCTATATATCATCACGCTATACCCAATAGGAGCGGAGCAGTAATGGCTCATCTCAGGAAATACCGGTCCAAACTGAAAAATTCTTTTTGCGTTGGATAGCCCTTTGTTCGTGGAGTGCTATAAGCTATATATCATCACGCTATATTCAATAGGAGCGGAGCAGTAATGGTTAATCTCAGGAACTACCAATTCGAACTGAAAAATTCTTTTTGTGTTGAATAGTCCTTTGTTTGTGGAGTGCTCAAAGTCATATATCATCACGCTATGACCAATAGGAGCGGAACAGTAATGGCTAATCTCAGGAACTACCGGTTTGAACTGAAAAAATCTTTTTGTGTTGGATAGCCCTTTGTTCCTGGAGTGCTATAGGCTATATATCATCACGCTACGACCAATAGGAGCGAAGCAGTAATGAAACATGTTGCAAAAACGGAAAATTATTACTTTTGAGAGCTTCCGTTGCCTGCGCTGCGTAAACGGTTAAAGTTATGCAACAATGATGTATGACGGGATTGTTCCTCTTAAAAAGTTCTAAAAAATATATTATAAAAAAAGTCCCCCGCTGCATCTGTCTGTCTGAACGTGTTAAACTCAAAAACTACCCAACGTATTAAGATGAAATTTGGTATGGAGACAGTTTGAGACCCTGGGAAGAACATAGGCTCCCGGGAAACTTCTACTTTTATAACGGAAAACTTTAGCCTGAAAAACTTTATAACGCGGGCGGAGCCGCGGGCAAAAGCTAGTCAATTATATTCTATCAAAGTTCTTCGCCACAGCTGCCTTGGGAGATACAACTGTAACACTTACCACAGTCCCCTCGTCAGGGTCGTACAGCCGCTGCAGCAGCTGTATGAGCGTGGACTTGCCGCAGCCGCTCGGGCCCACGAGCGCCACGCGCTTGCCGCTCGGCATCGTGAAGGACAGCCCGCACAACACCTCCACCTCGCGCCGCGTCGGGTATCTGAACCGTATGTTCTTGTACTGGATCTTGCCGTTCGCGACCTGCAATAAATAGTTTAATGGTTTTACGCTTTGGTATGTCCTGCCATGTAGGCTTGAGGATAGTAGCATCATCATCATCATCAGCCGCAGGATGCCCACTGCTGAACATGGGCCTCTTCCAAAGAAATTCTCTATGGGAATTTTGAGGGTGTGTGAAGTTTACCAATCCGCACTAGGCCAGCGTGGTGGACTCTCGCTACCACGCTGTCTTACTACTGAAAGAACTTATACCTCTACAATCCCTCTCTATAGTAGAGGAGGCCCGTGGCCAACAGTAGGACAGTATATAATACAGGGCTGATATTATTATTATATGAGGCTGATATTATTATTATAGTAGATTATGTCACTTTTTTTTTGGGGGCACGCTAATTCACTAAAGTTGTAAGTCCATAATTTTTGTACTTCACTGCGTGCCTCCACAAAAAAGCCCTAGATTATGTTATAAGACCGCAAATCAGGTTGATGACATGGATCTTATTTTGGTTAATTGAAATGTATTTCAAAACGATTTTTTTAATGAGCTTATTAATTAAGATTTTTTTAATGGTTTTGGTAGTAAACAGTAACTAGATAAGAAACGATTAAAAGTGAAAATCATATTTTTTTCATGATTGTTTACTTAGAAGCCATCGATTTGTAGTTCAGATATACTCACGTAGTTCTCAGGCAGTGCGGGCGCGAGGGTGCTCTGTACGAGCGGCTTCCTCTGCAGCAGTGTCATCACTCGTCCCGCCGCGCTCACCGCCGCACCGAAGTTGGGAGCGAACGCGAGAGCTTGACCCATCATCCACGCGCCGAATATCAACGCTTCTGATACTCTAGACACAAGTAAATAGCCACATAGCCAACAAGAAGAAGTAGGTAGAAGGGTAATCCGTGCATTTTCGTACATTCGTCGATTTTTCTATGCCATGGCAGGTGAAAATCTAATCCTTAACCGTAGTGGTATTGGAATGGACAAACTTACGTATTTTTATGGATAACAGGATAAGATAAGACACAATAGTAGGCTATATTTATTTACTTAATTATAAACACTTAATTGTACATCAAAGAGAATGTATAGATATAAAATATACATGTAGTCGGTTCTGTATTGGTAGCCAATAGATACCAACAATCGGGTCATACCTCAAAACATATCTATCGCGACGTTCTTAACTGGGTTTACCGCTATTCCCCTTAAAAACACTTATGTTTACTATCACTATAAAATTATGATCCAATGCATACTTAATGACAGATTTGTAAGGTATCTCCTGGTCCGCGACGAGCACGCCGCCGTACCACAGCGAGAGCGCGTAGCCCGCCACCGGCGCTGTCTGCCCGAACGAGAACACGCTGCCGCGCCAGCGGATGCTGCGCTGGGCGGTCTCCTGCGCGTGCGCACCGGCCTCCTGGTACCGCGCCACGACTCCTTCCTCACCGCCTAGAGACAATCAATTCAAAATTTATTAGAGGCTGTCAAATTTTCTGTAACACATATTGGAGACGCACGTTCATTATCATCGTCATCATTATCAGCTCGTATTCATCAATGCCCTGCTGGACATAAGCCTCTCCCAGACCATCTTACTGAGTGTAATCTTTGATTTCGTTTCTTCAATTCGGTTCATACTGTAGTCAAATTTACTTACAACAAAATAATATGTACTGTATAAAATTCCTAATTTCTTGTTAAGCATTATTTAATTTTACCCACACATGCTTTGCATTCTCACAAGAGCAGACAAAGGATGTAATACTCACAAAAAGCGCAAACAGTCCTGATATTAGTAATCGCTTCAGTGGCTATGGTGGTAGCTCTATCAGAAGCTTCTCTGACGTCAGCGATGCCCTGCGCCAGTACCCTGCCCTCGAGCACCACGGCTCCGATCACCATCGGCACCGATACCAGCGAGACCAGCGTCATTTGCCACGTGAAGAACATGGACAGCGTGATGCCGATCACGATAGTAGCTGATGCCTGCATTAGGGCGCCGATTCGAGTTCCTGTTGCCTGCAGAATTGATTATGGGGTATTTGTTAAAAAATTGTTTTAATAGCAGAGGAAACCAAACGCATAATTTTTTGGTACATTTAGCATGATAAGATCTTCCAAAAGTGATTGAACATAGGGCGGCAGTACAAGCTAAAATCGTTTTGAGCAGTTGGAAGAAGACGAAACCAATATAGCAACTTGAACAGATGAAGAATCGAGCCGGTAGACACGCCGGTTACAGAGCTACTATATCTCCTACTAAATCTACTATTGTATTATGTCCAGTACTCACGCCTTGCACCGCAGCTGCATCTGCCGCCAGCCTGGCGCACAGTGCTCCTACGCCGTTCTTGGGATCGTCAAACCAGCCTATCTCTTGTGCTAACATGGACCGGAATGCAGCCACCCTGAAATCAATAATTATTAAGTATAGAACATCTAATGAGCAAGTCTAACTTTTTATGGTAAGTGATATTTCCGACCTACAGGCCTTCACAATACCAAGATTATAAGTGGGCTTGTTGACATTTCGGTATAGTAAGGGAGAGTTGCGGGTTAAGAAGTCTATTGTCTAAGCTTCGGAGATTTGAATACTTACTTAGAAGTTAGGGAATGATTCGATTTCAGGGATATGATCGAAATACTAGAGTTAACGAAATATTTATTCCTCAAGCATTTTCCTATTTCATTGACTACATTTTCTTTAAGCATTCTGTTACTTTGGGCCGGATTATAAAAGTTATTTTTTTCATTATATTTAAGTTAATTTGTAAATATTGAGAAAACTAGTTTTTTCCCGCGGCTCCGCCCGCGTTATTAAGTTTTTCGGGCTAAAGTTTTCCGTTATTAAAGTCACGCTATATATTTTCCCGGGAGCCTATGTTCTTCCCAGGGTTCTCAAACTGTCTCCATACCAAATTTTATCCTAATACGTTGGGTAGTTTTTAAGTTTAACACGTTCGGGCAGACCGATGCAGCGGGGGACTTTGTTTTATGATATATTTTTGTAGAACTTTTTAAGAGGAACAATCCCGTCATACATTATTGTTGCATAATTTTAACCGTTTACGCAGCGCACGCAACAGAAGCTCTCAAAACCAATAAATTGTCCCCGTTTTTGCATCATGTTTCATTACTGCTCCGCTCCTATTGGTCATAGCGTGACGATATATAACCTATAGCACTCCAGGAACAAAGGGCTATCCAACACAAAAAATATTTTTTCAGTTCGAACCGGTAGTTCCTGAGATTAGCGATTACTGCTCCGCTCCTATTGGGCATAGCGTGATGATATATATAGCCTATAGCATTCCAGGAACAAAGGGCTATCCAACACAAAAATATTTTTTCAGTTCGAACCGGTAGTTCCTGAGATTAGCGATTACTGCTCCGCTCCTATTGGGCATAGCGTGATGATATATATAGCCTATAGCATTCCAGGAACAAAGGGCTATCCAACACAAAAAGAATTATTCAGTTCAACCTCCTAGTTTCTGAGATTAGCCATTACTGCTCTGCTCCTATTGGTCATAGCGTGATGATATATAGCCTATAGCACTTCACGAATAAAGGGCTATCCAATACAAAATGATTTTTTTAGTACGAACCGGTAGTTCCTGAGATTAGCCATTACTGCTCCGCTCCTATTGGGTATAGCGTGATGATATATAGCCTATAGTACTCCACGAACAAAGGGCTATCCAACGCAAAAAGAATTTTTCAGTTCGGACCGATAGTTCCTGAGATTAGGCATTACTGCTCCGCTCCTATTGGGTATAGCGTGATGATATATAGCCTATAGCACTCCACGAACATAGGGCTATCCAACGCAAAAAGAATTTTTCAGTTTGGACCGGTAGTTCCTGAGATTAGCCATTACTGCTCCGCTCCTATTGGGTATAGCGTGATGATATATAGCCTATAGCACTCCACGAACATAGGGCTATCCAACGCAAAAAGAATTTTTCAGTTTGGACCAGTAGTTCCTGAGATTAGCGCGTTCAAACAAACAAACAAACAAACAAACAAACAAACAAACAAACTCTTCAGCTTTATATAATAGTATAGATATGTACAAAAGTAAAGTTTTTACCTGAGTCTAGCAGTAAGCCGCACTCCAGTCAGATTGAAGATGAAGATTTGGAAGAATATGCCGACGCCGGTCAGTATGCCCACGAGAAGGAAAAGAATTGCGATGACATTCGTCTCGCTGCGGATCCAGTCGTCGTCTGTACTCTCTAGTAGCTGAAAATTAAGGAATATGTTTTTATTTAATTTGTCTGAAAGTTAATCATTATTATAAGTATTTTAGTTTGCAATTACTCAATCATGACGAAGTGGTGGATGAAGTCTGTGGAGGTGGTAACATGGTGATGCAACCAGTTTTTAAACGTGTTTGTTGATCAGTCAGTTCCTCTCAACACAAACTAAGTTAGACTCTAGTTATTCCTACTCCCTTTTCTAATCAAAGTTGTGTAACCAAAACAATGTAGTTATTGCACCAATTTTTAATGAAGATATTAGCTGGCAATACAGAGATGATCTGGATTTAATTTGAAGTGACTACTTCACTATAACGCAGGATCAAGATTCGTGGTAGGATTTTGGGGAGACTTTTGCCCAATATTGGGACAATATTATGACCTAAAACAATACAATTGAAAATTTGTATTTGCGTTTTCACTTACACCATATGTCTCACCAAACAGCACCGCGAACATAGGGAACGAGGACCCAACAGCAATGGCCGCCAGAACCCCGATGACCATCAGCCACTTTTCTGGCTCGCACATTTTCATAATCTGCCACGTGGTCGGTTTGAACACTTGCTCCTTCTTCTCCTCCAATACCAGACTGTCTTCCGACCCTGAGGACTCCAGCGAGCTGGTGCTCTTCATTGAGTCCACTGATGCTAGTTTTTTTAGCTTGGGTGTGCGAAATTTGGTGCCTGTGTATTGAGAAGCGAAAATAATAAAGCGGTTACCAAAGTAAACAAACAATTTTATTTTTAGGGAATTTGCTTATATCGGTAGTATTATGTAGGAGTACTAAATTAAAACCAAAGCACCAATGTATCAATAATTCCAATAATGCTTGTGAGCAGTAATTTTATCCAATTATGCCGAAAATAGGGATATTTTCGAGATAATTGGGGAATATTTTGGGGATAAATAAGGACTATATACTCCACAAAAGCCCTCTTCTCGAATTGACATAAAGTTCATAAAGTCCTTGACTTCCTCTAACATTATACTCACGTTTGCCCAGATCGCTAGTGGATGACATATTCCCCGCCATGCTGGGTTCGTTCTCAAGTACTAAGTGATAGTATCGTCCTTTGAGGGCCAGTAGTTCGTCGTGAGTGCCCTCTTCTATCACTTCTCCTTTGTCTATGAATATTATGCGGCTTGCGTTCAGCACTGTTGCTAATCTGTCGTAATAAACCAATGATTAATTGTATCTCATGTTACATTACAATTATTTATGAAGCTGATTAATATAGTAAATATATTATTAAAATGTAAAATATTATCTTCCATTCTTCATAGATGGGATAGAAATTTAGACTTCGTTTGTTTTATGCGCCGTTTTGCCCGCGTTTCCTCCGGTTCGTGAAAAATTTAAGAGAGTGTTTATGTCCCGTCTTGGAAATACAGTTAACTTCGGACTAACTTTAATCAAAATAGCTTCAGTGGATTACTTAGAAAAGATATACTTATAGATTGTCTGAAAATATTGGGTTCTCGATTTAATGGCTTTTTCCTTGCGTAATTAATAATAAGAATTAAAATATTATAGATTAACACACAGCTATGTAATTTAGTATCAGTCATCCAAAACCTAGTGAAAACATAGTTGGTAGCTACTTTGATTCCTATTACCTGTGGCTGACCATGATGGTGGTGCGTCCGTGCGCGGCGGCGTCGAGCGCGCGCTGCACCTTCGCCTCGCTGTGCGAGTCCAGCGCCGACGTCGCCTCGTCCAGCAGCAGGATCTTCGGCCTCCGCACCAGCGCACGCGCGATGGCGATCCTCTGCTTCTGACCCCCTGATAGTTGAGCCCCTCGCTCGCCTATCATTGTATCGTAGCCCTATTTTGTGAATGATAATCTATTTGAATTGCTTCCAACTTATACGTTTTTTATATTCAATTAAGGGATCCCTAGGTTCAAGAGTAGATTTTTAGTTTGATTAAAAAAACTTACTTCAGGCAACTTCTTGATGAAGTCGTGGCAATAGGCTTGTTTCGCGGCGACTATGATCTCTTCATCTGTACACGACGGGTTACTCATGCTGAAAAAAATATTTTTAAACACGTTAAGGCATTTCTAAATTAGGTAAGTACAAAATATTTTATATGGTATCGCGAAGCTATTTAGGTGCATACTTTAAAAGTTAGGTTCAGCGTATGCTATATCCTTAATATAATATTTAACAGGTACATTTGAATTTTGTAAACAGTAATTTATCTGTATTTTTCGTGGTTCGTTTGTTCTTTGGCGTCTATTATATCGCGTAATGGAAAACATAACATCGCTATATTTACGAGTATGAGTTCTACTGTGGCACTAGTGCTGCAGAAACAGCTCGAAGGTATAACATGTATGACGTTGGTGTTGCAAAAAAAAACACGTTATATTATTGGTTTAAACGTTTTCAACATTTACAACCGCTTTTATGTCGCCAAATGATAAAGATCTAATTAACCGACATCTTACCACATACAGTTTTGATCGTTTTATCATAAATGGTAAAAGATCTATAATTACCGACTACCTACTTTCTTAAAAGGGGCAATCTATTTCCAATACCTACCGTATGTTATCTTTGATACTCCCAGCGAAAAGAACAGGTTCTTGTCCGACAACAGCAATATGATTTCTCAGATGCCGTACATTCATGGCCCTCAGGTCGTGGCCGCTTGCCTTCACGGTGCCTTGCTCTGGGTCGTAGAGTCTTTGCAGCAGTTGGAGTACAGTGGACTTGCCGCAGCCACTCGGCCCTACCAGAGCTACTGTCTCATTCTGGTTGATTTTCAAGTTTATTCCGTGTAGAACCTGGAATTTGTCGTTAATATAGCCAGTTCATCACAGTGTGATGGAAGGGTCTTGGGGTGGAATCGGTGCTCAACCGTAATGGTACTTGTGACTAGTAGATAGGTGACGTAAAGTAACAATTTATTTCTTTGTTCGTAAGGATAGTGAGACTTTACCGATACACCTTATTTTGATTTTAAAAAGCTTATTGCTTTCAGGGTTCTTTTTTATTTGCTCGATTAATGATTTACCTCTGTGAAATTTACCAAAGTCTCAAAAGGCACATGTTAACGTTAGTAACTTTGATTCTCATCATGGGTGTTTCACCACAAACTTTTTATTTCTAATTTATCACCGAACCGCCTCTATATACTCCTCACCTGAACATCCTCTCTAGCCGGGTACCTAAAGAAGACATCTTTAAGCTCCAAATCGCCATTGAGTTCAGGTTTGCTGCCCTCCGTGGAGAGGCTGTCTATGGCCGGGCTCCTGTCTATCACGGCGAAGATGGCCGCACCAGAGGCCCGTGCGTTGGCAATAGCCTCCATGTGCGGAGCAGTTAGACCCACATTCTGAGCACCTTGAAGTACGCTAAAGAATATCTGGAAAAGTACAGGGTGTTAATGAAATATGAATAAGAAAAAATTATAGACTATGTTATAACAAGATTAAAAAGCAATTGTCAATGGTATTAGTTCAGTTTTATTTTAGCTATAAGTACTCTATTTTAAGAAAATGATACGTTTTGTTTTTAGAATGGAATTACTAATACCCTTAGCAACGAACAGTTACCTAAGTGAAACTCAAAAGAAAACAAATTTTATCACGTTAGCACGTTAAATACCAACAAATTATAATTCAACAAGTTCTAAATATCTACACAAAATTCTTGACAATCTGCTAGGATAAATAAGTGATAATATTATGAAAAATGTCATGAACTTACAATCATCAGCACAGCTGGCGTGTATATAGGTGAAGTCTCATGCCGACTCTCAAGGATCAGCCCCACGCCATACCAGAAGGCGAGCGCGTACGTTGCATATATGATGAGCCACATCACAGCGCTGCCGAGACCTGAGAACACGCCCTTTCTTGTGCCCATCTTCTTTGCCGGGTCTAGGCGGACTGTGTACCTGAAAACGTGGTATAGTAATGTATGTTCTTCTCATAATAATGATTATACTGTGTTTGATGGTACCGCTCTTAATTTTATTGCTCGATGTCATGGCAGAGTCTACTGTTCTAATGTGAAGTTATAGTAAAAACGTGAGACATACCACCGTTTTTAATAATCGATCTCAATTGATTTTTTTTGATCCATCGTAAAAATGCACCAATCGAAACAGAGTATTTTTTTGACAACTTTCTAATGTCTTTTATAATTGGTTTATTCTAGGGACCAGATTGAAGATTTAAATTTGGAACGTTTATTGAAAAATTTCGTTAGGTTAAGGGAAAGGTTGAAACTTCTTATTTTTTGTAAATGAGTTTGATATACTTACCTCTTTATTTCTTTCTCTTCACCACCAAAAGCTACCACAGTCCGTATAGCCGCTAATACTTCCTCAGCCACCACGCCGGCGATGCTGTATGCTTTTAATTCTTGCGTCGTTAGAGATGATTGTACCTGAAAAATAATAAGGCGTCAAGGTTATACGTTTTTATAAATTTCATTAACATATTGTTGTCTTGATGTAGAATGAAAATCCTTTGTTATTTCCCTTCCTACAAAAAATCATACATTTTTAAACAAATTTATCATCGGTTTAAAAAGTAATATAATTTCCAAAAAAAAACATACCTAACACTTTGGAAAAACTTGAATATATTTAATAGGGTTTCTATTTAACATTTACATGCTGTTAAAATGTATCTTCTACTAGATAAAAGCTGCTAAAAACATAAGACGTATACTTCAACCACATGATATCACTCACTCTAGCAACAATAGCAGTGGTGGCGATAATGACTGGAGTGCAGGAGAGGATGACCAGCGTGAGTTCCCAGCCGTACACGAAGGAGATCAGCACGGCGGTCACGAACGACATCACAAGATATATCAGCATCGGCACCTTCTCACCGATGCCTTCGCGGAATTTCTCCAGGTCGCTGTGGTGGTGGAATTATTTAAGATCTTTTTCTTTTTCCTGCAGCTTTACATCAAAGCAATTTCATACAGTTAGTAATTTTAGGTTGGTGATCTTGTAGGAATGTTATACTTTGTTTTAAGGTACAAAAATGTATCAATCTATCAAAGGTTTGAAATAATAATAATTTACAAAAAAATATATATTGCAACTGTTAGTTTTGGCTTCCGGGCAAATAGGCAGATCATAATTAAAAAGAAATCATCAGTATAACACAATATCTGGTGATAATAACTTACTCGGAGACCTTCGTGGCAAAGTTCATGGAAGTGTTGAGGTCGTACCACGTGATGTCCTGACGCAGCACCGAGCGAAGGAAGTGGGTCTTCACTCTCTCGATCTGCACTTGTAGAACAAAATAATATTAGTAGTAAAATAATATACGAACTTCACAGAGTTTTACTTGAAGTAGTTTGTAAATATTTTCATATTTTACTTTCATTTATTTTTATGTTATGAGTTTAAAAGAGAAATTAACATTTTTATTAGTGTTGTGCTTCTGTCACTCTTTGAACCGTTAGTTGTTAAAGCTAAGTATTTAAAATTTATGACGTTCCCTTCACCGTGAATTTCTTTATGATGACTGATTCCATTCAGTATCAAATAATCTTGCCTTTTTGAGGATTTGATAGTTCATGATGGTGATGATATATGATCAGTTAATCTTGCTGTCTCTCATACAAACACGAACCTGTTTGAGCGCGGTGTAGTTGAATAAGTCCACGCTGATGGCGCCTACTATAAACTGCGCCACCGAAAACACGGTGCATCCTATGCCGAACGCCTGCGAATCTTCAATCAGCGCTGCTCTGTTCTCTGCGCGGCTTGCGTTCGTTCTGATGATTAAATGTAGCAATTATTTTGCTGTAGAGAATTGGGTCGCAGTTCTAGCAGCAAAGGTTGACCGTATAATCATAGTATCCTCTGCTATTCAAGGATTACCTAGCTAAATTAGTGAATTAATCTTGAATTTCATCAGTTCCAGAGATCTTCTCTATGTAGAGACAACATTTCAATTGCTGAATAGATTTTCGTAGTAGAATTGAAACTGGGATCTTTCAGTATCATATTTGGATATATTCATTAGAATATAAATCTCCACTGCGACAACCTTTCAATTAAGTAGGTAACAGATTACTAAAAAGCCATAACATTTGATAAATCTAGGTCAAACTCAAAATTATTTCCTGTACTTACAGTATCCTGCCGCCGCCGAACCACGCGATGGTGAGCGTAGGACACGAGCTGCCGATCATGACGGTTCTGTCGATGAGGAGTGCGGTGAACTCGCCGTAGATTATAACACCGATCGGCACGAACAGACCGTTCAGGGACGCTAGAATCACGCCCAACACCAGCAACCCGATCTCCCATAGTTGCGCGAATCTATACTGTGAAGTGAAAGGAGTAGTGGTTAGTATGCTATGTAAGTACACACGACAGTAAGATCAGAGTGGAATAAGCAGTCAAGAAGGTCTCAGCATAAATATTATAGTTAAGCAATTTTCTTTTTAGGAAGTGGACGAACCTAAACAATTTTTAGATGCCTTTATACAATGGTTTCTGGTCGCAACTATAGTAGTAAACGTAATTAAAACAAAAGATTAACAGTTTGCAAAAAAATGTGTGTTATTTTAGCTGCAGAAAGAAAATCGTCACAGAGCTACCGGAGGTATTCTTTGCTATTCTCATATTACCTTCGGATAATGTGTGAAATAACAATAACGATTATTGATACAAACAGTTGTATGGTTATAATTTGAATGTAAATCTTCAGTTACTTTTACGCACTGTTGAATTTAGAGCAATATTTAATCACATCATTATTAATACTATTTGGATCAGCTCCAATGTACGCACAGGGCATAGTTTGATCGATTGTCACGCACTACACATTTATTATCTAGTAAAAATTATTGCACATACACATTATGTATGTCATACCCATTTCAGAATGAATGAAATTGTTACGGTTAAGTTATTCTATTAAATAGAAACTATTTTTCGGATTTTATCGCGGTTTTATTTTAATTTTCTCCCGTTTCGAAGACTTTGCATCCTTCATGGTCACGGGGGACTGGGGTATTCCATTTTCATATTCCAGGGCATATGTCCCATTGTTTTGTTTTTTAATGTTCTGGCAGTATAGTTACGGTTAATTAAACAAGAGAAAGGTGATTAACTATGTGACGCTGCTAGATAATCAAACCAGCGATTCTACCTCCCTGGTAAACTGTTTAAAACTCATGCTTTCTGTGTTTCTAATTCCCTCACTTATAATTGTTGGTGTATCATAATTTTACTCTTAACAATTACTATAGAACTGTTCTTGTTTTATCACATCTAGTCAACATTCGCTCGCAATATTTTTGATTACCCTGAATAATATGACAAGCCTGCCGCTCGCCTGATGGTAAGCGATGCGACCGACCATAAACAGTAGAAACACCATCCAACGCCCCGAATTACAAAACAATGTTTTGGAATTCCACTGCGCTCGCCATCCTGAGACATGAGATGTTAAGTCTTATTATGTCCAGTAGTTACACTAGCTACGATGTTCTTAAAACCGGAACACAACAGTGACTACACATTGCTGCTTGGCGGAAATAGATATTGCGATAGCACCAACCCAGGCTGACTCTCACATATGAGAGACCTACCACCAGTAGGTGGTAGTAGGTAATACATTGTATTTTACGAGATTATCTGTGGGTCTTTGACCATGTTGTTAAAAATCTTGTATACTTACTAGCCGGAACCAAGATACGGGGATCGCAGTGAGTTTGTCTTCTTCACTGTAAATAAAATATAAATATTTAGTAAAAATCATGTAAACGGTTAAGGATACAATGCTATATCTCGGGTAACGTCGCGACGTACCCGACTACGTACTCTATAGGCAAAGATTTTAGGATTATACCAGTTACTTTGTTTAAAGGTGACGATTACGTAATACAGCTCCAGTCTAGTTAGTGGTAAGTTTTGCTGAGGTTATGTTAATGTAGTCCACGTAGCAAAGAAGGTCGACGATGCTAGACCATCATTAAAAACTAGATTTGGAGGCCTAAATCAAAAACTGATAGATTTCGAAAAATAAACAGTACCTACATCTATAAAAACTATAGTGTTAGCTATACTACTGATATACTATGCGGTACCCAGTTTTCTATATAACGAATTACATATAAGGTCGTTATTAATTACTAACTGGTAACTAAGCTGATAGTTCCATTTATGGATAAATAAATTATGAAACATAAACAGTAATTTACTAATTTTGGAAAAATTCAACTGAATCCTCTCGCTCCAGCTCAGTGGTATTTTTTTTAAATGTTTTTATACTTAGTCTTTCCCAATTTATCAATACAATATCAATTCAAATTTAGGTCCAAATTAATTAAAAACCATCAAAAACTATAAAATTTGTAGCTTTAGTATTCAGTTACTTACGCTTGTTTGTTAAGCGCTTTTTCAGCTAAATAAGCGGAGTGCTGCGCGAGCGTCTGTATAGTAAGCGAGTTGGACCGCCAACCGAGCGAGTACGCCGGCCGCTGCTCGCTGAGACGCCGCTGCGCCTGGAACTTTGTGACGCTCTTTAACGACTCATCGCGTTTCATTCTCGAGTCAACAGCTCTGGAATAATAAATACGTCATATTATGCTGACTTCAAACAAAAAGGCAAGTCATGGGTATAGCCAGACAGAGTTTAGGGATTAAAAAGTCCCCGAAATAATGTTTGTTTTAATAAGTGATGTAGATGACTGATAATCTTCTCTTATTTTTTCAATGAATATATCATTCAGTACACAATTTTGTAGTTACTTTTCTAACCCCAGATACTAAAACATGGCTACGTCCATGAGACGGAATAATTGTGTAGACTGGTGAGGGATAAACATCTCTTGTCAATCAGCACTCTATATCCACGCTCCGCCCACCATGCGGTGGGGTGGGAGTTCTTTATTAACTGTACAATTAAGATCAGCTAAAGTAAACTCTATGTGAATTGCAAAAAGACGTCGCTAATAGTGGCCGCCGTTACCAATGCATGGCTTTGAGCAGTCGATGCTTAGGAAACCTTTTTACCCGATACCAAAGGAGGATCATAATTTTTTCTTTACTCCTTCCAAGCGCGAGGCTTAAGACAGTTGCCCTTTCTGCCATCTCCCAAGGCGCCCACTATTTCTTATTTAAAGAAAAAGTGTATTTCTGATCTCTACCGTAGAGTCTACATTGCTCTAGCTGCAGTAATATAAATAAATCTGGAATTACGTTTACTATGTCACAAGTAACAGCATTTGCAGAACTTGCGTTTTCATTCACGATATCATTGATAAATATTTTTTATTCGCATATTAATTGTAAGACATAATGACAACATTGTCAGTTTGGTCATAGTCAAAGAGGAGCGTAATGCCAAATTTATGGTCTGATGTTTGCTTTGAGGATTATTCATATGTTCCAAAGTCTTAAGCCGAAGTTTTTCTACAGTAGTAGGACTGGCAGACGTTGTCCTACCACAGACCATATTTCATGTGAACTACCTTCCATCTTTTAGGTCTCTATAACAGCACCACCTATTTCGTCCACGATTATCCTACGATTTAAGCTGGAATTAACTAAATTCGCACAAAAAAAATAATTGAAAATATTAGGGGATTTCGGAAATTACCGTGGCCTAAAAAATTTTTCCAGTTTTTCAAATTGCCAAAGATCCCGTCTTATCTCATCGATTTAGCAAAACACAACAAAAAGGAGTCAGCCGGTCGATCCGTTGTCAAGTGATGCTCTTACTTATGTGGTAACTGATATTTGTTTGTATAGATATGGAACTAGCAGTGTAAGACCCAGTTAGTTTACTCGATGGTAAACAAACCCTGCGTATGCGCCCGTCTGTGTAGGTGCCACCTGTCACCAAGTTAGATCATATTAGAAGGGCTATTATGCTCTGCTTTATATCATCAAACCTGGATTCCTGAGAGATATTAATGTAAATACAGTCAACTCTAATGTTCCAAAGTCATAGCGAAATAAATGTACATTTTGGTTCAGACTTTTGTCAAAGATCATTCATCAGAACGGCTTTTTCATATTTTCATTCGTGTGTTCGTTGTCACTATTTGTGATGTCGCCATTGGTAGGTACAAATACAGAGAGTAGAATGCGGCCGCGTTCCTTTGTTCTTTCTCTCCATTCATTAATCCCTCTGCAATTTGCAGCGTTCCTCATTTTAATACCAGAGATTGCTTGCAACGCTTATAACATAAAATAAAGCGTAAAAGAAAAGTAAAAAAGTATTTTGAAAATTAATAAACTTTACCATGATAATAGTGGTTAAAAATTCAGTTCTTATTAAAGGTATTTCATCTAAATAGAGGAGTAGATAAATTAATAAAAGCTCACCAGACAGCGATATTTTAGAGATGAGATTTGCTGTAATAGAGGTTTGGAGTAGAATACCGAGGCACGCATCTTATATGTTTGGACGTAACTATGATTTCAATCTCACCATTACAATTTATATCACTTGTTTTTATATTTAGTATTAACTTAAGAGCAAAATAAAACATTTTAGCACTATGCATATTGCATATGAGTTAAAACTTTATTTGAGAATTACAAATTGCATTTTAAACGGCCTTTGGACAACGTGATAGAACATCTATCTCTGCTCATTAGTTTAGTAAGTTCAATTTCGTAAAGAACAAAAATTTCATAAAAATGCGCTATTATTAATAAACCATAATCATCTTCATCATCAGCCACATAAAGTCCACTGCTGAACATAGGCCTCCCCCAAAGATTTCCAGACGGACCTGTTGAAAGCAACCTGCATCCAACGTGTTCCTCCTTTATGAAGTCGTTGTATTAATTAATAAATAGTAAAAATTCAAACCCATTAGGGGTGTACTCACAAATCTACTGTATATTATATATTTTTTCATTTCAGAATTTGTTAAATAATGTTAACAAACATTTATAATTATACCAAATAACTTGCTAAGATTTGGTTCAATGGACAGCTTTGGATTTAATAATGATGTTGTTTTAGAGGACCAATTAACGTGTACTATTTCATATTGTTGTCTGCAAAGAATTTTAGATGTTACCATCTTAGAGTGGACCTGACGATAATAAGATTTAGTATTTTAAGCAGATGTTTTTTTAAAATAAGACGAAGATAATCTGGTAGCACTTAAATATACAGAGTTATTAAATCTGGCAGGTTATCTTCTTGCTTCCGATTATTTTTAACCACACAGTTTTTTATGTTTTTTTTTTATTTTATTCTTTATTGTATTGTACTTAATTTATAAAAAAAACACAGTCGAAACCTAAGAAGACCCTTTGTAACAGGTTAATAAAAGTTTATAATCATACTTTCCAATCACCTACTTAGTAGATCTAAATAAAATTATAGTAGAAGCCAGTGTTCTTACCTATAAATCCGATTTATTTCGATATTTATCTATAGTATTAAAATTAGTCGACTTTATTTCTTTCTAATGATGACCAAAAACAATAATAATTGTAGATTAAGGTTTATTTCCTCCAGTGCGTCTCTGTATTCGCCATAGCATCGATTAGGGGAAAGCACGCTGCTTGTGCTGTATTGATACCCGCAATGCGGCGCATAGTTGAACATTTTCCGCGTAGTACCCAACTTACAACCCAACAACAACAATATTTATTAGTAATGACTTTAGTATATTTAGCATAAACGAATGTTTCATGGCTAGGATCGATGCGATTCGTCAAAATAGATGATAAATTCAATTTTATTAATAAGCTGGTGTAATAATATATTTTTATTATTGTGGATATTCTTTTTTTATGTGTACGGCAAAGGTCACCAACCTCTCGACAGTAGTCATAATTATGCCGGCCTGTTAGTTCCGGGTATGCACAGGCTGATACTGGAACGCGACACTTACGTGGGCCACTATGGTGGGTTTTAACACCTTGCGAACAGTGGTCACTACCCGGTCGGATATAAAAAATATCCTACGCGAATCATTTCCATTATGGCGTCTGTTAAAAAAAATAATACTACATAAATAATATATGCATATAAACATTATTCACGGTACGTGGACGACCTTGCTTTCCCAATTCAAACTCCAATGAGAGTTCGTAACAATGGTTTTCATGAAGAATAGCGAATTCGAATGAAAAAAAACAATGGAACGTGAGACTTTTATAAAGATCCATTAAAATGATATTTTACTGTTTTTCAAGCATAAGTTGGCATATATTTAGTAAAATGTAGTTTATTTCTAAAGCTAAGTTTATACCAGCAAAGTTCTTGCTGCAATATATTGCGTAAGAATTTCCACTCGCATTTACACTAGCGGCAATATTGCAATTATTCTGTACACATAAGACTCGCCGCAAGACCTACAAGCTTTATTTTCAGAAGTCAGTCGTAATTGTTTACGACGTAAAAAATCGATTGCAATATAAAAATGTACAAGTATTGTACTGTTCCACTAACAAACACATATCACGCCGGCGTCAAAACAGATAAAAAAAATAATAGTATTTAGTATTGAATTGTAGGTGTAAATTTTGTTATGAGTCTTTTATTAGCCGAGTTACAATAACACCATCTACAAGCACAACAGCAACATGACCGGTCGCGAGAATGGAGGCGACGATTTGGCAAAGGGGGGAGCGAAACGTCACAGAAAAGTACTGCGAGACAACATCCAAGGAATCACCAAGCTCGCAATCAGAAGAGTAGTAAGAAGAGGCGGAGTCAAAAGAATATTTAGAGTCATCTATGAAGAGACCAGAGTACTCAAAGTTTTCTTAAAAATCACGTCATTATTTCCCGAGGGGTAGGCAGAGGTAAAACCAGGGCATACATTTTTCCCCATATGTGTTCTGTGCTACGATGAAATATCAGATTCGAGGTTGATACTCAGCAGAAAATTCCAATAACACTGTCCAACTCGGGATTCGGATCCGGGACGTCAGAACGTTGTCGTACCGCACACGCAATACAACTACGCCACTGAGGCAGTGTGTTCCAGTTTGTATTCGAAGGTGTATTATATCAGGGCAACGAACGAAAAGCACTGACACGCAGTGCTTCATTATAAGTTCTAAACAGTGGTGTAGCGTTGGGGGACCATAGGGGATATCTAACCCTTGCAGATTTAGGAGAGCCGCAAAATATGTGAATAAAAGCTTTCAAACTTTCCAAAAATTGTTGCATGTAATATAATGTAGTGGGCGGGATGAAGAAGTGTGACTTGCTTTATAGGTACGTTTTTTGATGAAAGCACGATGTTAAGTGAAGTTAAAACATCCTCAAGCGGTCAGCAGCTACGCCTGCCTTCTTAATTGCTTCTTCACATTTCGCTTGAAGGACTCCAAGTTTAACTAAATTATTAATGATGTCTTATGTTTTAATTCATAATTTAATTAATGTATCTAAAGGAATGTTACACTTCCATTAAGCATGATGCATAAATAATTGCATCTATATCGAAACAGTTACGTAAAACTCAAGCTGGCTTAACACCATGCCGTAAATAGCCGTCAACTTCGTGCCAACTAATGAAGGCAGGTCGAGCGAAGTCAAGGTGACGGTGCCTCGTCTTTAAAGGTATTTTCATCGTTTTGGATTTGAAATATGACTAATACTTTAATAACATCTCACCATCCGTTCGTTTTTCAGTAGACAGATTAGACAGTTTTGTTAGGTCCCGTAGTAATAGGGTGCACGATTCCAAACACCGTGCTATCATGGAGCCCACACACTAACGCCTTTTATCCGCAAAGGGATAGGTAGACAAAATTCTATCGCCATAAATTACAGACTCCAGGTTGACATTGAGAAGAACTACCCAATAACACTTTACCGGCCTCGGAGATCAAACCCAATACCTCAGTTATTATAAAATTTTTCTAGGAGCAAAATGCGTGAAATAAAACCTTTTAACATCTAAACTTTTTAGCAATCTCGGGGTTGCGCCTAGCGCGCTACGTCCCACGGTGGGCGCCAAAGACTTTAAGGCGACACATTTTGGAGTTACAAAAAGGTCATAAAAAAAAGTTGCGCGCAGATAACCTCTCGTCGGGTTCCTTGGGACGTTAAGCTCTTTGGAGGTTACCTCGGGCGACAGAAACCCATGCTAGGCCACTGTTACCCTATTAGCCCTTACGAATTAATACTAAACCTTACCCCTATCAAAACCTAAGACAAACAATTTCAAAATAGACCAGACTATCTTATTAAATTTGGATCAAGGGCCGGCCAGACGGACGTGGTTAAAATAGTATATTGTAATACGCCAGCTGCACTTGCCAGTTCTTCATTATAATTACTTTTGCTACGGGATAATGGTCTTTATTGCAGTAACAGCCGATTCATTGAGACAGACGTCTGGTACAGTCAGGTGCGAATTGCGCAACGTGTATTACGTAACTTCGTAGTTCCGCCGTGACGTCATTTGACGTCACAATGGCGTCTTTCAGTCGGTAATGGTAGATTAATTATCAGAGAAATCATGGCTTTCGTTGATTTTATGTACTTTTTGCGAATAAATTATTCATGAGTTATTTTTAGGTCTTTAAAATAATGTGAAGGGTGGAGGCCCTGATGTAATATTTAATGATATAGACAAGTATTGTGTAGTCAATATTAGGAACTAAGACGGCCTTTCATCAGATCATCACCATCACCACTTTCATTTTATTTTTCGATACTAAGTGTATTTGTTTTTGGCTATTGCAACATCCACTATTGGTAAAATAACGCAAATATGCGCTCAAATACGCAAGTGAAGTGCTATACTTGTTTTAAACCAAGCAAATCATGATTTCTATGTAGGAATTGGTGAAAGGGTCAATATAACCCGATTACTGACAGATACCCTTTATGTAGAATTTAAGTATCATTACAACTATTTGCAGACTACATTCATGCGTTTTAGTACTTTTATATTACGTCAGGATACCTTTTGGAAAATTTCAACAATCGCCACTGCTTCGTACTGATTTGTTTTATCACGTGAAAATTAATCTGAGGCAATCATCAACGTACTTATTTTGGCAGCGGTTATTAAAAACGTTAGTTCTAATGGCTCACATACTATTACAACAGATCTTGTAATGAATATTGCTTTGTGAACTTTTGTCAATAAGTAATATTTCGGTCAGGCAGTGGCGGCCTAAGCAACGCGCGGCTTACGCGGCATATCTTTGCGAGGCCATTTTAATGTGCTCCTTGCCAGTTGTGGCCTACGCCGGCACGTGAACCCAGGCGAGAGGAAAAAAGGTTTCTGATTTCAACAATTATTAGGATTAATTAAGATGCTTAAGTTGAGTTGGTCAATTCAATTATACCTACATCGCTCGATGTCACTTGCCCAGTGCGAGGTTCCAGGCGATTCCAGGAGGCCCTATATGCCGCCTCTGCAGTCCGGATGCTAAAATATACATAGAGCAGGGTCATAGATTTCAAGAAACCTTCTTTCTTCGCTTTTATTGATTTAACACGCACTCTAATAAGACATCGCGACATAACAATAAAGAAAGATTTATTAATGTCGTGTAAATTTTAGATTACATAACTTTGACTTGACATGAATTGTTTAGTATAATGAAATAATATATTTAATTTACATGCTTTTGTGAGAGAGGCGTTAATGACGGAAAACTTAGAAAATAATCGCTCAGCATCTTAGTACAGTTTACCAAGCATGGGTTCCGCAGAAAATAAAAGATAAAAATTACGAATTATATAAAGACGTGTCCGAATGTTTGATAATTTTTATAACGGTATTTTTATATATATCTAGCTTTTGCTCGCGGCTTCGCCCGCGTGAACGAGTTTTCCGGGATATATTTTTTTTCCAACTTACTTGATATGGATCGTTATATTATGACCAAATTACACAAAAACATTATAAACTGTATCCTATGTGTTATTCTCATGTATAACCAATATTACTGTAAAGTTTCATCCAAATCCGTTCAGTAGTTTTTTCGTGAAAGAGGAACAAACATACATACATACATCCATACATTCATTCTCATAAACGTTCGCATGTATAATATTAGTAGGATATAGAGTCGGGTCCGAATGTCTAATAATTTTTATTATGGTCTTAATGATGGTCTTCTTATATCTAAAATTGTTCTCTTCCTTTTAAGGATATACCTTTCATTTTCATAATTTTGTTTCACCTAATAAAATTTCATATTTCGGCCTTAGTCATTAAATTTTAAAGGCCGAAATATCCATGCATATTAATTATTTTTACGTTTTTCTTTCAACTGCGAGAACTAATCACTAACTAGACGTGAATTTAAATTCTTTACTTGCCAATACTTGTTTAGTTACCCAGATTAAAGGTGAAACAAAATGTATGAAAATGGACCTTGAGGTATCGCCTTAAGGATAATTCATTTCACGTTCAATTTGACTACAAGCTGTCGCTGGCTATTACTTAAGTCTGACTTTGCTGGCAATTTTTCATTCTAGGCATTTAAATAGGATGAACTGCAGAGAACGGGTAAATAGGAATGGAACTTATATATTTTAAGTTATACCTATATATTACCCTTCATTACTAAGATTGATTGCTTTTGCCAGAAATATAGATTTTCTTCTACTTACATAAGAGTCAGATTGATCTTTGGATTATTTTTGCAATGTTATTAATAATTTATGTTTCGTTGTTTCTTAGCTGTATATCTTAGATTATCTAAAACTCTACGTACACAATCATGACGGTTAGTAAAGTTTATTTATTTTCCTAACTAATTACAATCAGCTATTCACACTGCCTTCAAATATGTAACGATATTATTAATACAATATCGTTTTGTAGTGCAAACAGGAGTTCAGCCGACTTTGGATGCTTGATTTACCTACATCCCCATTTGCTTATCCTTTTTAAATTAACTTGAACTTAAGCACTGGGTCATTAAAGTATATTTTAGAGGTGATGTAAGAATTCATGCATATTACTGAGAGCGTCGCCAGCCGATGGCCCAGGGGGGAGCAAGTTGATGTGGAAAATGAGAAAAGTATGAATTGTAGGTAAAGTCGAGAACAAATGTTCCACTCCCACGCTCCCTCTCCCGCTTAAACAATAACATAGAGCAGAGCGTAATTGAGCGTGCGGAATATTAGGAATGCAATTAGTGAATTCATTCGAGTTTTAAAATCTCTAGGGGGGGGGGTCAGCTGCCCCTACCTTCCCCCTTTGGCGACTTGCATAATACCTGGTTATGCTGAAATTAAATATCAATCTCTTGGATCAAAATCTTGGATGACGGAAAACGTGTCGCCGCGTCGACGCCATGTCGCTTTTCCCTGAACACAACACATTGCTTCGACAGCAGCCTCATTCTGTACGAGTATGAAGCTGGATAAATAGAATTTTGTTTATTTAACGGCATTGATTTCTGGAACTTTCGGATATATCTTTGGATATTATCGGTTATTTGTTTTCTTGATAACTAAATGTCCGCGAGCCTATAGGATCGTATAAACTAAGCCGTGAAATGTGTGTTAGCCATTTTTCGGTGTAAAAGGTCCTTACAAACCGTATTTTTTCTTTTGTGTTAACAATTGCCTGTGACTTTTAGATCATAACAAAAAAAATTGCGCTCATACGATTATGTTA
The DNA here is from genome assembly GCF_014839805.1 of Manduca sexta. Lineage (NCBI taxonomy): Eukaryota > Metazoa > Arthropoda > Insecta > Lepidoptera > Sphingidae > Manduca > Manduca sexta. Next base: position 10,293,604 of record NC_051121.1, on the reverse strand, counting down.
CACCTATTTTAGAATATTACATACGATTATGTTACACCTATGTAATATTCTTCATATTTTTTCCATATCGTGGTTTGCAGTTTGCACGCGTTTAATGCGTTTATTAGCATATTTGCTGGAAATATGTTATTTTTGTATTAATACCCAAAGACGATCTTATATCTTGTCATACGGAGATTTCAAATAACACAACATATTACCAATTAACTTTTGGAGCAAAAATTTGGTCCTGATGTTCGGTCTATAATTAACTACGCTGTTTAATGTCTTTGCTAAAATCTAATTTAAATCCATGTTGTTCTGTGTCTATAGCAAAGGAGGATAATAAAGACACTAATATTATAGTAAGGATAGGAAACTCCCAGTGATTGCCAGACAATCTGCCCTACTTCCGCGTGGTGAGACATCTCTGTGCCCGTTTTATTGTGTCTAGGCGCCTCGTCTATGACTCCATAAAGAGTGCTTTAACCCCATAAAATATTCAATGGAGGAGTGACGTCTTATATTATGTAATAAAGGGATTTTATGACATATATTTTACGTCATCACCTTAAAATTGAATCTACTCATGTAGAGATTAGAGGCACAATTCGAACGCGATCTAAACTTGGTCAATTTGCGGGTATTTCGTGAATAAAATTACTAATTGGAACGAATTTTGATGAGCTATTTATGTAGCCTTAAAAGTATTTAAGATTTATCGATTGAAAAATACTGTTAGTACTATATACACTTGTGTTTTTTCATAATAAAAATAGACGACACGTTTAAGATATTGTACTTGACATTAACTATAATAATCTAACCGCTAAGCGGATTTTGATAATATTTGGCACGGAGATAAACAACGATAAGGTTTAAAATTTGGTGGTTTACTGTTTATACCGGAGAAGGATACATCGAGGAATTTAGTTCCGGTAAAGTTCATACTTCACATGGATGTATCTAGCTTTATGTAGGCAGTTCTTATAAATCAACACATGATACAATTACTACTTATAAAGTATGCATTTGTGGTGAATCCAGAGGTGGCGAGGGGGGGGGGGGTTGCTGCCCTTCCACTACTACAGCCACGTCACGCTCATGATACAACATACATACGGGTAAAGCTGCAGGCAACACTTATCTACTATTTACATTCTAATGCAAAAAAATGTTTGCGATGTCGGGTAAATACGTTACATTAGCAAGAAGAACTTGTTGAATCCGATTTCTGCAAGCAATTTGGAAGGTGACATCTGCAAATTTTGAAGGTTGCAGGAAATGCAATATTTCGTTTGCTTCTGGTAAGTCCATGGTTGCGTCCATGGACGGCGGATGCTGCTTACCATCAGGAGGAGCGCTTGCTCATTTGCCTACTAGGGCAATAAAATAATACGGGCAGTCGTATGTTTATAAAAATATTGCCACTAGTGAAAACGCATCTAAAAGTTCTTCCGCAATATATTGTTGCAAGAACTTGGATGTCTGAACATAGCATTACGAGAGACGTACCTTATACTTAGTATGTATTTATGAGGAATTTCCTCTAGCGCAGGCTTTTATTTCCGTTAACAACTGTACAGAGAATATGTGTTTTTATATCAAACATGGAATGTTTTGGATCTTCAGGCTTATTTAAATCATCTTAGTAACCATTTAAACATAGTTCGAAGTTATTCAAGTGCTAAATTGGAAGTTTGTTAGGTTTGGCTGATATCACCATAACTGCTGTTTAAGGTTGAAGTCTAGTCTTATTTTTTACTCGGGCATGGAAAAATGGGCTTTCTGCACCTGGTGGTAAGGGTTCAGATAGAGCGTCGACAGACGAGAGATTTACAATTATGCCGGCCAGTTTCTTTCTAAACTTTTCCAGCATTTTCCTATATCTACGTATTTTAAATCTTAATGGGAGGTCCTCTAGCTAATCTGCACAATTATGCCGGCCAGTTTCTTTCTGAACTTTTCCGGCATTTTCTTGTATCTACGTATTTAAATCTTAAGGGTGATTTAAAAAGCTTGTAAATGTAAAATAAATTTTAATTAAAGAACATCGACGGACCTATCGACGCCGCTATCGACAGGTCCGTCTGGAAATCTTTAGGGGAGGCCTATGTTCAGCAGTGGACTTTATGTGGCTGATGATGATGATGAAAGGACGTCGACAGTGACGATTTAGAAATTATTCGTTGTCCACAAAAATCATTATTTTCGTTGTTTGAATTCCGGTAGTAAGCTATCACATTAATGTGATGATGAGAAGCATAAAGTAGAAATTCATATAGTACCTATCAATTCTAGTATAGTTAAATAAAATAGTTATTTATAGAGTTAGAATGAAACCTCGACATGAATAATATTTGTTTGTGCCAATATTCTGTAAGACGAAACTTAGTAGTTAAATAATAGTATCAAGAATATTAAACACATAACTAATTATTCAAATTAATGCAGCTGTAAGTGTATAAATAATACATGAATTATAATCTACAGAATGAGTAGATACTTCTTGAAATACTTAATACATTTTAATGTTTATCAAGTATTAATAAATAAGGTTTAATATAAACACCCTTTCTAAATCGTACCTTTTCATTTCACCTATCTAGTTTACATAAGAGGCAACAAACCCTAAACACAACTATCCACTGTAGAATTTTGGCAACGCGCCAACTTTCCCCGTGCCATAGCTTTTCAAAAAACTGATCGATATCAGGCATTTAAAAAAAAATACTCACCAAGTATTCTGTAGAAATTATTATCCCAATAACAAGTAAAGGCGAGGGACACACAAAAAGGATTTGTAAATTTAAATTTCTTCATAAGGACACGATTTTCGAACTGTTCCCGCCAAGGCCGGGAAGGGACTACGCGGGAATCGGGACTGAGCGAGTATACGTCAAGCCTGCGCGGTGTTTGGCATCACACTGGGTGGCTTTTGGCACTGGTGTTACTTATCAACCCGTGGTGCATTGGACGGTGCAGTTGGCGCCAGAATTTCTGTATTAATAGTATGAAACGGGTAATTGGGAATTTTGCGTTTTCCACTTGAAGTGAGATCTAAGTTATACGTTATGTGGAAAATATGTTTTCATTTCGATTACTTTTTTGCTGATTAACTTAAGATAAGCTCATCTCGATCTTCAAGGGCAGGTAGAGGTGCAATTAGTTATCTAATGCCTTCATGTTTCAGTATTTTAGATCTAAGATGATAGTTTGATAGCTTATAGCCATATCAGACACGAACTTATATATAGGATTCTTATGTGTTTTAAATTCAGTGATTAAACTTACCATGTCAAACCTAAGCCCTCACCGACTTATTACTTCAGTACCTACCCACTTACATATCTTTTCACTAGATCAATGAAACGATTTCTTCCATATAAAAATATAATTTATATTTAGTACGTCCTAACGCGTTTCGTAGTTTATTATAAACATCAGTTCTTTGAATAGACATCATAACTATCACATGACCTGCTCATCATCTTTATTTCTAGTTACATTTCACTATCATCACACCATTATAATTTATTTTTGTAACCCATGTTTAATTTCCGGTGTTCGCTCTATTTTGGCTATTGTCCTAAGTTCCTCCGTCAATGCTTTGCCGGATTTGCTTGCTGAATGCTTTGCTTTCCAATAATGCGATCTTCATCTGTAAAGAAAAGTAGTGGGTTTCACGAAGGTTGAAAAAGTTGCGGAGGGAAGTGAGATTTCCTAAAATAAACCTATTTTACGGATTTTATCGCGGTTTCTTATTATAATTTTCTCTCGATGTTTCGAAGACATTGCAGCCTTCGTGATCGCAGGATGGACTGCGGTGTTGGTCTTCCGAAAAGTCAAAATTATAATATCTACTTAAATTCCACAATTATACAAAAGAAATTCCTTGTCCGTTAAAATAAAAATACAAGACACTGAATAAAGTCGTAATTGTGATCTTGGAGTATGTTCATGCTCATAGTATATATCCGGCTGAAGTGGAAGAATTTTTCGATCAGGTGAGACAGGAAAGAATTTGCCGTGATAAGAATCTATACGGATAATAAGGATTGAAAGTCAATCGTCGATAATATAGCGTAAGAGGAAGGATAAAATCTTTTTTTGGTCAGAAATTGCTGTTGTTTTAAATCTACTACGTCACCGAAATTGGCTCGTGATTAATCTTATACTGGTAGATATGTAATTATGTTTGTTTGGAAACCAGTCAAGTTGTGACGAAAAATATGCATCGACAAATAGACATGACGCTCCGTTTCCCCTGGGGATGCGTCACACCATACGGTCTCGTCACTTAATAGTATACAATATTTCAATATCTGTTAATATATTCTTTGCGTAAGATCGAAGTCCCGATCTGTAATTATAAAACCGAATCAATCCAGACTGGGTCATGGAAGCTCTCCAACAGAATGTATTAAATCTTTCAAGTTAGTACGGCCTTTCAAGTTAGTTGATCCTTGCGAGGCCTTTTAACCGGTTGCCGAAGTAGGGTAATGTTTTTTTTATGCTCCTGCAAGCACAAGGCCTTATCGAGGTGGTTGCCACATCCTAAGGGTACCACTATTTCCAGTAGTTTCAACTTCAAAATCTATAAAGCGGCGCTAATTACATCGCTGTTTGGCGTAAGTAACCACACGAGATCATATTCGAGAGAATTACTGTGTCTAATGGGGCCGTAGCGAACACGTCTTTCTAGTTTCTACAATTGTTTACGTCAAAAGAAAACAAAAATATGTATGGGAATAAACTTAACAATCACTTATTTGGTGGTAGTATAATAATAATAATAATAATAATAATTTAACTTTATTGCAACAAAAAGAACACAGAAATAATAACATTACGAAGTACATAAACAGTAATTGGCATATCTGAGTTTAAGCATTTCAATTATTGTCAGGGGTCCCCAAACTAGGCTATGCCTGTATCTTGGGATACCTATAATGAGAGTCAAAAACTCATGAGTAGCCGATAATGCAAATTACAGACAAATAAAACAGTTATTCTAAAAAATTATAATAATAATAAACAAACTAAAATCTACAAACTCTTTTATATAACAAAGAAGAAAGAATAAAAAAATATAATAAGTATTTCTATACAAACTTGGCAAACATAGGTACTTGGGTAATTATACAAATTCGAAATTATATATATTTTATATTCTAATAGCGATCACCGTAGACAAGGTGTTAAAACCCGCCATAGCGGCACAACCCAAGTAAATCATTTAACGCAGTGGCGTCGGATGTGGACGTGGATCTGTTCACCACGAGCACCACAAAACGAAATAAAATATTGAGCGACCGTTTTTTCATCTAGTTTTCTCTCTCCATTACTCTTAGTCCCTTCTAATTGTATAGCATGTACTTACTGTCTACCATTTTCTTTTATTATTTTAATGTTATTTATCTATACATGGAAACTTGTAATTGGCCTTCTATTATATATTTTTTTTTCTTACTACCTGTGTATGTTAGCTGTAAGTTTTCTAAATAAATAAAATAATAAAATAAATGTTTTATTTGTGGTAGGTCTCTCATATGTAAGAACACACACACCTGGGTAGGTACAACCGCAATGTCTTTCTGCCGCCAAGCAGCAGTGTGTAGTCACTGTTGTGTTTGAAGGACATTGTAGCCAGTGTAACTACTGGACATAATGAGACTTAACACCTCATGCCCCAGGATGGCGTGCGTTGGAATACCAAACAATAATTTTCTATTCAAGGTGTTGGATGGTGTTTCTAGTGTTTATGGGCGGTTGTATCTCTTACCATCAGGCAAACAACTAGCTCGTCTCTTCATTCAAAGCAATAAATATTAATAAAAAGTCATTTTAATTTTACACGCCCTAAAGCCACTACTACTCTAAGAGAATTCGTTGCAGCGGCAACATCATACTTTCAGTCGAAATACACTCATGCACACGCCATATTCGCATTAAACAAAATGATCAAAAATTTTGTAAACAAAAACCAGGATTTTTCGCGAAAATATTAGTTATTAATGGATGATTTTTGGTACAATGTCCGCAAAGGTGAAGACGAGTGTGGTTTCATTTAGTAACGCTATGTCAAAATGACCCTGTATATTATAAATTTCAAACACAGCTCCTAAAAACACAAGTGCGACGTTTCGCTGTGAACAACACCTAAATAAAAGTACGGTAAATAGGAGAAATTCACAATAAAACAAAAAGGTCTACGAATAACGTATTTATTTCCACTAGAATTTCAGAACTAGACATTATTGCACTAAATATTACAAGAAACTAAAGTATTCACATAATGTAGTTCATATTTGGTGCGATATTTGAATTTAACAAAGCGCCGCTTACATTTAAAAACTTACACTAATAAATGAAATCACAATTTTCGTTATTTACAATTCATTGCAGTGGCGAAGGGTGCAATTTCAAAAGGTTATCTGAGGCAAACAAAATTGCCTTATTGCACTGACGGGCAATTTGAAAAAAGTAAAATAAACCTAAAAGTAAAGCCGGTAGGAATCGAGTTGAATTGACGCTCCGCCACTGTTTTACTGATGATTAGATTGCGTTATTTCTTCAAAATACTTTGTTGTATAAGCCTTAATACAAAAGCTGTTCTCAAATACCTATAACCAAAAAATATTATTGTTATTTCCGAACATGATAATTCGTTTTAGCTGTTATTTTCGAATAAATTTATGACCAGGTTATATTATTAAGACTTAGAAAAAAAAATTGTTTCTATATATTTATAGTTTAATTGTATGTCCAAAAAAAAAAAATTTTTTTTTTAATCCACTTTATACAGAAGCCGACTAATTATTGTGACGTAGACTAATTTTAAAAAGTTTCGTGACAAACAAAGTTTTGAACTTAACTATAAATAAAAGTAAAGGCATTATTTATTTTTTTACACCGTAAAAGAAAACACTTAACTATTTAAATAATTTGTCAAGAATAACATAGAGCCACTAAAAAGCTACTTTAAATACTTTAAATAATTTGGTAAATTTATTCTCAATTGTCAAAATTTTGCCTCTCCAAACATAGCCTTATCGAAGTTTTATATACAAACTTAACTCATCTTTTTCTATATATATTTTGTAAAGGCTTGTGCACAACTGGTTGAAACTGCTTGAGCATATACGCGCATTAGTATCTTACAATCAACTTTCAACCTCATTGAATTGGAATAGAGTTCACGGGATGCGAGCGATAGTATAGTAAGAATTTTCTGGTATGTAAATAAGAAAATAATAAATCCAATAACATCAATATCAGACGAATTATTCAATTTTAGCGGACGTCTGCGTTGTCTTGCAATAATTAATTGCATATTGTAAACTCTATTGCTATGGTATAAGGTGCATATTACCTGCAGAATGAAAAATGACCAGTATAAATTACGCAAAAAACATAAGGAATAATGCACTTCCAAATAAAACGAAAATCATTCTTTGTTATTTTGGGCTTTTCGTATTTTAAAAAGAAAATCGTAAATTATGAATAATTAGGGAAAGCCATACACTCCCTTCAGACAGTGGGACAGACATGGGCATTCTCCTTTGCGTAAAATTTTCGTTACGTCTCACACTGACCTTTAGACGTAATATTACGTCTTATTATTCATTCGTGTTCGTGACGAACAGACAAAACCAAAATATAATATAAACTAATTGAGATTTGTATTAATTTTATTCCCAAAATAGGAACACTGATCAAAGTTGACGTTGGGGATCTAAAACGAGTAGATTTAGATTTTAGGGTCATTAAATACCCTTGCGAGTCTTGGAATGATTTCAAAAGGGTTAATTCGAGTTAGAACTATAATGAAAAAGCACCCACAAAAAATATAATATTCACATCTGTTTTTGTATCAGCATAATGAGCGCCATTTTGGTAGTCCATTCGTTTTGTTTCCAATTACAAAAATATACCAATCTGTACGTAATGTTTACAAATTAAACTTAAACTACTTACAAATAAATTAATTATATTTAAATCTAATAAATAACCACTACACATGTCTTTGAAACACAACGCTCTGATTACGAAACGTTTAAAAATGCGTTCACAATTTGACATTACTTTAAAAAATCCTGAAGTATAAAATCATCAACTTCTAACTAAAATAAATGCGAATGTTCGTTGGAAGTAAACTCAGATATAGCTGAACGGATTTAAATTAAATTTGCCATACGGATAGATCATGTCCTGGTTTAACATACAGGGTACTTATTATCCCGGTAATTTGCTCCCATGGAAAATTATGGGATTTTTTTTAAAAGGATGGCGCTGGCATCGTAGTTATGACGATATGGATAGCTAATGTTTTAGATTTTTATAGCGGGAAAGGCTTTTCACGTGGACGAAGCCGCGAGCAACACCTAGTCAATGAAACTGCCGCTATACAAATCACCACCATGTTTTAGATGTTATAATTATGTTTTTTATTTTACACTTGACTCAGTCTATTTTTACACACAAAGGTTGACTGGGAGAGAATTCCTATAGCATAAAGAACGCCTGTATGAGTGGCATAGCTTAGGGAGGAGGCTTCATGTCCAGGGAAAAGGCTGAAGGTCTAAAAAAGGTCTTCGACTTTGGCTCCGGATGGCCTCTCGCCCGGTTCCTAAGACCAACAAACATATTGGCTCAGCCCCGGGCGACATAAATCCCCTAAACCACTGGCCCGTATACCATTGTTTACCAAGTGTAAAAATAAATAAATATTCCAATCGAATGAAACACTCTTTTATGTTCAAAACAAATGTAACATCTACAAATTAGACCGTTATTTGTGACATAAGCGAGAATGTCGCGTACAAAATACGTCACTTACCTTTGACAGCATTCTTGCCATGTCAAGTTTCATAACGCTCAATTTCACGCAATATCACTTATTAAATACAATGTCACATACGTTGAACGCACTTTAAAACGTTATAAAGTGAAAAATTGTGATAGAATTTTGTGTTTGAAGCATAAAGAAAGACCATTGGTCATAAGGATAAATATTCAAAACGAGTTTTTAACTACGTGTTACTAAATGAGATATCAGGACCAAAAAAGGTGTTTTTTACATTTATCCAAAAAAAATATTTTTTTTTTTATTATAACTGTATCAATAAATTACATGTAAGTATTTCTTGTTTTTTTTTAGCCCTGAAACGTTAAATATTTCTCATTATTAAAAGGTAATATATTTACAAGGAAATTTTGCGTATCTCTGCTAATAAAGCATTCAAACATTAGGATGTTACATCCTATGCTATAGGTGAATACAAACACCTATAGAATAATATTATGTAGTGATATATTTTTTATTTTCCCATACACATAATGATGTATATTTCCCTTCTTTCAACCGTATGCGAAAGGACATAAGATCGAGTTTTAATTGTTTAAACTCAGTACATGTCCATGCGTTGACGTCTATTTACGTCATTTCAGAACAATAAACCGCATCCATACTCGTAAACTTTCTATACTCTATGGTACCGTAATTTTCAGAGACAAGATGACAATCGTTCTAAGAACTACCGTTCCGTTTACGATCGTTAAGTTAACAAGACATCAGATGCTCTATATTATAAAAAAAAAATGATAATGTGTTAACTATTTTTATAAGTTGAGTCACAAATTGAAAATTATATATTTATTTTAATATATGTACAGTCAGCCACAAAAGTAGCCGAACAAACCCAAAACTACCTACACTTTGTTTATACACGTTAAATGCAATAGAAGCATTTTTTTTTTTTGCCTAAAATAAAGCCAACCCTTTTTTAATTTAATTAAATCGAAGAAAAAGTTATTGGCAAAGACTTTTAAATTAATTTTCAGCCACTTTTGTTCTTGACTGTTCATACAATTATACATAATCCGGTAGGGGCGCTGCACTTTGACATTTCTCATTAACTTAACGTCAGTATACGTTGAAATCACGTTACAAACATTATCTAAACACCGAGAGCACGACATCGCAGCTTACACGCCGATTCTCATATGCCTTGTCAGTAATTCATAGATCGTATGAAATTATAAAAAAGTTTATTTGAAATACGAGGAATTTTTTTTAGGATTTTTTTGACAACTGTACGTCAAGACGGTTCTTTTCTATGAATCTCAATTATTAAATAATATAAGCAGCATCCACGAGCTAGTACTATTATAAAGATGTTAGGTACGCGGTCAATTCTAATAATCGAATGCATTTTTTTTATTTTCAAAAACTATTTTTCGGATTTTATTGCGTTTTTTATATTTTAATTTTTCCTGACGTTTCCAATACTACAGCTTTCATGTTGAAGTCGGAAGAAAATTTAAATACAAAAAAAAAACGAAAGCATCGGAAAACTAGTTTCAATCGATGTCTAACATTCAATAATCATAAAATCAATCATTTTTATGTTTTTTTTTTTTTTTTATCAATCCGAAAACATATTTAACGTCTGGCTACCAGACCCACGTTACGCAAGAAGCAAACATTAAAATACATTTACACAAAATACTATCAACAAATCACTGACACGACACTATAGAGAATCAACAAGTTCTGAAACAAGCATCTTCACACCTAACTCATTTGAATCAACCATTTCAGACATAACTAAGGTGACCATACTTCACGCATTACAGGAATTATCCTGTATTATAATTATATTGTTACTGTTAATAGTACATATTTTTTTATTTAATCGGGAAGAATCGAAGAATCGGGGTGAATAGGGATGGTTTGGCGTTACGGCTGTTACACAGATGTATTGAGTGAATATTTTGTTTATAAATTGATTATTGCAAATATTACTTGGAAATTTGTTTATTTATTGGATAAGAATAGCATGGGTTTATCTGTCTAATTCGTTTAGTGGAATAACTGTTTTGCCCATTCACCCCACTCGACTATAAATCTTGTTTCTAAAGACAAACCGTCTTACTTACTGGTTGTATACGTTTGAACAGGGTTCAGGTTAGCAAGAAACCCTGAAGTTGTCTTCCGCAATACATTTTTACCATGTAAACGTCAGTTTGCTGTGACGTCAATATTACGGCAAACCGATTTTTGCAAATTTTCAAGCTTGTAGAACTTGCGGTGAGTCTTATGTGTTTTGAATTTTTTACGTTGGTGTAAACGCAAGTGCAAGTTATTGCGTAATATATTACTGCGAGAAAATGCCAGTCTAAACTTCCCTTAGTATACTTTGTTTCGTCTCACCACATTAAGTGACTTTAAACATCAGAGTAAGCTAGACAAAACATTGTATATTTATGACAGATGGGTTTATTTATTTATTTATTTATTTATTTGTTTATAAGTGATTTTGCCGTAACACCGTATGGTCACCCTAGCCCGTCCATTCGCCCGGCGTGTCGCCCCGAGGCGTCTAGTAGAAGAAGAGCAGTCGCTCCTGCGCAGTGCCCGACAGCAGCCGCCAGCCGCGCTTGATGTTCAGGTACTGGATGATGGCGCGCACGCAGATCAGTATACCTGCCAAATGGCACGAAACATTGGACTTTACTTGCCTCCAAACTCCAAAGTAGGAATAGTAAATTTTTTTTTTTTAATAAATGAAATAATTTATATCGAGCTTATGGCTATCGGGCACAAATTCCATACTCCGCGTTGTTATTGAGTAGAAAAACCCAATATCCCGACCCGAGGATCGAACCCGAGACTTCAGCACTGCAGTCGCTTAGTAATATAATAACGTCACCAAGGCAGTCCAAAGTCTGTGAATAATATCAATTACAAGCTTTATATATACCGTCCCACTGCTGGGCACGAGCCTCTATTACTGTTAAGGTTTAATACATTATTAACATAAAAAAAATATGAGGCTGGCATAGTCTAAGATACTCAAAGCCTCTAAACAAATAGAGAAAAAAATAATAAAAAAAATAACCGAAAGCCATCAGTCACCTAACATAATAATTTTACTAGCTGCTGGCATAGTCTCCTAAGAGACTCAAAGCCTCTAAAAAACACACACACATACACAACATCACGCATTTATCCCCGAAGGAGTATGCAGAAGCGCAACCAGGGCACTTACTTTTCGCCAAGTGTGTTCCGTCCAATGATGTGATAGGAGGCGAGCTTATCGCCATATCGGGCATAAATTCCAGACTCCGGTCTGATACTGAGCAGAAAAACCCAAATATCACTTTACCCAACCCGGGATTCGAACCCAGGACCTCAGACCGCCGTCGCACCGCGCATGCAGTACAACTACGCCACTAAGGCAGTAAAAAAAATAGTAAAAAAACTGACCGAAAGCCATGATCAGCCACCAGAGCCAGGAGTTCTCGTGCGAGGCGAGTTCCGTGGAGTGCTTCACGATGAGCGTCCACTTCGCGAGCGAGAGACCGAACCCGGCCAGCGCGCCGTAGCGGCTCGCCACCGTGTGGCAGAAACACATCAGCAACAGGAACCCGATCCAGTTGAACAGGAACGCCACTGAAACAAACCAGTTGGATGACATGATGCAAGATGGGAGACGAATCATCATCATTAAATCTGTATAACATCGCATTAGTATCAACTGTTATGGTGTAATAATATATGTATAAATAAATAAATAAATAAAATAAAAAAAAATAGTTTTTTACCAATAAAAGACGTGAGGAACATGATATCGGTGCCGAGGAGGCTGTTCTCCGGGTCGAGCGGCTCGGTGCTGCCCTCTGTCTGCTCCACTGTTACAAACGCCGCGAATGTAGGCTGGTGCGGGGGCAGCATCTGCAACACAAGAGTTTATAATAGCCCAGTACATTCCCACTGGGAGGAACAGATCTCTACTACGAAGAGGGTTCAAATATTTTTATACGTGTTCGGGACCATTGCGCCTGATCTTAAGTAGAGAGGAGTCTAATAGAATATTGACTGACGGGAGCTGATTACCCCTCGGCAGTCGACACAATTATGCCGGCCTGTTGGAACTGGATATACACAGGCTGATCCAGGAACGCGACACTTGCGTGGGCCGCTATGGCGGGTTTTAACACCTTGCGTACAGTGGTCGCTATCCGGGCGGATATAAAACATATCCTACCGTTGGCAAATCACTATTATATCAAGATGGCTTAGTTACTGAATTCATCACAATGTTTCCTCCCATATATATTATATTAACTTCAGCATGCGAATCCGCCCGCGTGAATAACTTTCCCGGGATAAGAAGTAGCCTGTAGCACTCAGGAATAATGTAGCTTCTTGTTAATGATAAAAAAAACAAAATCTGTTTAGTAGTTCCTGAGATTAGCGCGTTCAAACAAACTCTTCAGCTTTATATATTAGTAAAGATTCGATGGCATTCGATTTTTTTTAAACGGGATCTATAAAGGATCTTGCATCTAATGGTAAGTGAAGTCACTTTCAGAGATTCCATTGACGATAAACGATTATTCCCCAAGTGTTTATTGGTGGTAGGTCTGCCTGGGTAGGTACCATCGCAATGTCTATTTCTGCCGCCAAGTAACAGTTTGTAGTCATTGTTGTGTTCCGGTGTGAAGGACATTGTAACTACTGGACAGAATAAGACTTAACATCTCAAGTCTCAGGATGGCGAGCGCAGTGGAATACCAAACAATACTTTATAATTCAAGGTGTTGGTGTTTCTACTGTTTATGGGCGGTCGTATCGCTTACCATCACGCGAACGGCAAGCTCGTCTCGCCATTCAAAGCAATAAAAGTTGACATTATACGCAAATTGATCCCGAAATGCAGTACATGCAGGCCATTATAGCAAGTTTTATACTTCGTGTACAGTATTCGCTATTGGGATAATAATTAAAATTAATACCTAACCACCAGCAAAAAAATAAACTTAATATCTAGTATAGTGACATCATTATATCAATAAACAGAATCCCAAGACTAGCAAACACTTGAAATATTAAGTGGAGTATAGTAAGTCCAAGGTATCTATGGCGAATCTTATCGCGTTTTAGGTAGGCTAGGCAAATAATTTCCGCAAGTCCGCTATCTTATCCAAGGCCGAATAGATACATGCCTAAATACATCGATATATATGTACTACGTATTAGATTTGCCGTTTCGAACATTCACTGTTCAACTGAATTGAACTGCAATCCATTCAAACTGAGTAGTATAATAGCAATAAGAGAGGTTAGAAATAATAATAATAATAGCAGGCAGATGTTCTTTTGTTCCCTAATGGTCCCTTGGGTATTTGGGTATTAATGAGTACAAAAAAAAGTATTATGAACCTTATAAACACACGTTCTGATGACGTTGCAATGGACATTGCTTAACATTGAATTTCTTAACATTTTCGCTTATAACTTTTTTATTTATAGTTTTACGACAAAAGTTACTAAACTAAAGTTGTAGAGAATTTAATTTGCAACAAAAAATGTTTATACATTTTTTTTGTCAGATAAATAGTTTAAGAGATACATCGTAAAACCATTTCAACCCCTATTTTCAAGATGGCGGCCGTGGGACAAGGGTGGCGACCCCACAAACTTGGTTTTAGCTTTAGACTGACCCCCCCTACACTTCAAAAAAATAAAATTGCGTCCTCTAAAAAATGCAACCCCAAATGTAACTTTTCAATGGACTATATATGCTACACGTCACATAAACCTATAAGTCGATCAAATACAATCTTACTAACCTATGTTTCGCTCGGATAACGACCACAGTACACAAGGTGTTAAAACCCGGCATAGTGTATAATATAAGTGTATAGAGTTCCGGGATCAGCCTGTGTATATCCGATTCCAACAGGCCGACAATTGTGTCGACTGACGAGGACTAATCATCTCACGTCAGACATTCTATTAGAACACACTTCACTTACCATAGTTCAGTGGGGGAACTTTGTTGTGTTCGTATAAAAAGAAACTTTTTGGGACTCAAATCCGTCCCAAAATAATTGGGGGCGAGTCCATCTCTATCTCATGTAGAGAATCCGAAGCAAAAATATGTAGAACATGCATGTTTTAAGTTGCGTCACACGAACATGCAGTTCTGAGGTTGAAGACGCGGCTGGCGTTCTGCCAGCTCTGAGCGCACCCTACTAATTACCAGCCCTGACGTCTGGCACACAGTCTGGCACTAAGCCCTTATTGCATTCTTATTACATAAGTTTGTTATTGAAAATGGAGTGACACTTTTTTATAAGAGCAGCTCTGGTATCAATACAGCAATAAGTCGGAAAGGCGTTTCTGATCTATTACATGTTTAACTACATTATCTTATAGTTGTTACTGCTGTTTATCAAATAAGGAAATGCAATTTTAATTCATGTAGATGTATGAAATCTAGATAGGAAGAAAGTTCGTTTAACGTGCATTCCAAATCAGTAATAAAAAATGGCTGCCTTTGACTTACTGCTCCCTCGATAACCACGGCAGATCAGTTACTTTCTCCTTCCCTAGATATCCCCTCTAAACTTTCCTTCAAGGCCCCGCAGTTACTAAGCCAGGTGATTTCCCCCATGTTGAATGGGGGGTCCAATACATAAGAAAACTCAATGCAATATCTGGAAGGTTCAAATTTGCTTTCATCACAGCATGAAATTCAGTGTTTGTAATCATTGTATGACGACAAAGATGACCGAACTCATTGTTAAGTGAGATGTATTTAGTAATCAATAGAGGCAATTGCGTCATTTAAGATTCTTAGTACGAGCTGATGACTAGCTCATTGTTTTAAATACCTACATCTATTAAGACGAATGAAATAGCACTATTTTTTATTATCTTTACACATTTGGTATAATTGTTATAATTTGAAGGAGATTTTAGCCAGTGTCATTGACTGAGTCCGTGACGTAGCTGTGATAGTACGGTTTGAATCCTGGGTCGGGCAAAAATAATTGTGCCTGGGATTTTCCATCTCAAAAATTATTCAGTCGCAGCTCGGAGTCAGGAAGTTGGCGGTGTGGATATCCCCGTGCCTCTGAAAGCGCGTAAAGCCGTTGGTCCTGCGCCTGATCTCTCTTCAGTCATGTCGGAATCCGTCTGACCGGACTATGAGAGTGAAAGAACAGAGAATGCACCTGTGTATTGCGCACACACTTGTGCACTATAATATCTCCTGCGTATTTGATTGATCTCCGTTAAAGTGATAGGCGGCGAATTTCGGCATATCGTTAAAAATCCAGACTCTGGGCTGACACTGAATAGAAAAACCCAATATCATTTTGCTCGACCCGATCAAACCTGAGACGTCTGAACTCCAGTCTTACCGTAATACAACTATGCCAACGAGGCAGTCTTTAGTTGTTAGTTTGGTGTTTCGTCATGCAATCTTTTTTATAACCTCCTCCTAGCCGAATTTCGACCGCGGAGATCAGCCAGGTACGCAGGATATATTATAGTGCATAAGTGTGTGCGCAATACACATGCACTCTCTGTTCCTTCACTCTCAATACTGAAATCTTTTATATGCTGTCACGACAAAGTGAACCCTATTGCAAATGATGGTAAGGTGTAGTGTAGTCACATAGACTGTCACTGACGAGAGATGATTATCCCTCGACAGTCGACACAACTATGCCGGCCTGTTCGAACCTGATATACGGCTGATCACGGAACGCGACACACTTACGTGGGCCACTATGGCGGGTTTTAACAAATTGTATATGGTGATCACTATCCGGGCGGATATAAAATATATCTTACTACCAACAAACTCATAAAAAATAATTTCTCAGTAATCACTATCGAATCTTATAGGGTCAAGTCTGACTACAGGCTGTAATAAAGTTATTTTAGCGTTGGTTTGGCATTTCACCGGCTTTGCCGCCCCGTTGCGGTGTCGTGCCTACGCGGGGTAGGCGGTGTATTAAAGGTCAAATGTGCAAGGTCGATAAAGGCTATTTTGGTGTACAATTTCGCTCATAATTTACCTTTAAGGTATTAACCCTAGCGAAGCGTTCCATTATTATAATGGGATAATTGTCGACTTATTGCATGAATTATTAATTAATAGTAACTAAATGATAAAACTCACTGCCTATTTTCTTTGTTAAAAATAATCCTTCACCACTTATAATAGTCTACCCTGCTATAATGTAAGTACGTTCATAGATTTTGTTGCATGTTTTTCTCAGAAAACTCTATTAAACGCAAACTGCAAAAACATTCATACTAAATGAACAAGCCTTCATTATTTATAAGTGTTTATTAACGGGTTAAGTCATTAACTAATTAATTAACTAAAAAACGTTTGTAAAACAGCACTTGCAATGTCTTATTTTTATTCCCCTTTTAAAGGCTGGAATACACAATGAAAAATTCTCGTAGCATGGAACGTGACGTTTACAAAAAATATATATTTTTAAGGTTGAATAATACGATTCCCTGTACAAGGACGTCGCCAGGGGCAAGGAGGGGCAAGAGCCCCCCCCCCCAAAGATTCAAAAAAGTTGTAAAATGTAAAGCAACCAAAGTCCTAAGTCTTGGACTTGACTTGCAATTGCCGTTCGTCGAAACTCGAATGAATTCCCATTCCTAATATTCCGTACGCTTAATTATGTTTTGCTCTATGTTATTGTTAAAGCGGGAGAAGGGGATTGGGAGAGGAATATTTGTTCTCGACTTTACCTACAATTCCTACTTTTCTCAATCTCCATATCAACTTGCTCCCCCGTGGACCATCGGCTGGCGACGACCTTGTCTCTGTATTAGAGTGGTGATGCTATTTAAGCGAACATTTTAATCAAATACCTTTTATTATAATGTTTGTTTGACATTAAAATATCGGTTTTGGATGTATTACTTTCAATTCATCTTTAACACCCAAGAGTTGTTTCAAATATGACGTTTCGAAAACAAATCTCTAATGAAATTATTAGCTGATTAAAAATAATTATTATTTATAAGTAATCGTTACAGTTAAAACACACTTATTACACACATTGTTTATACAACAGGTTAATGACAAATAATAACTAGAACCGTATTTCGTTTATCATTCCCGCCATTGTTCAACGAGACATCTGTGTATACCACGCTTTAATCAACAATATGTTCTAATTAGCATAAAATGTACAGTTAGTTTCGACGAGGTCTATTTGGATGCGTTTCGGTAAAAAATATGAATTATTTGAAACATTATCTGTTTTAATATCAGCCCTGTATTATATACTTGCCCACTGCTGAGCACGGGCCTCCTCTACTACTGAGAGGGATTAGGCCATAGTCCACCACGCTGGCCTAGTGCGGATTGGTAGACTTCACACACCCTCGAAATTCTTATAGAAAACTTCTCAGTATCTGTTATATTTCTAGACAATTCTGTGATGAATGTGCTGTGTTAAACTAATTATAAGACCGCCTGTCCACTGAAGCGGAGCGATGTTACGGAGCTCGGATGAGAATGGTATTTTCCAATAGGGTTTTGATGTCAGGCAGTAAAAAACTAAGCCAAAATTTTACTGCAATTTATCTTAAAAACATGTCTTGCGTTGAGCACACGTTGAATGGGATAAATGATAAAGCCATGTGGAAGAATAGGATAATATTATTATTAATATAAACTACTTTAGATAACATAATCCATAAGCAAAATATTATTTATTTTCTAAATCCGTTTTAAAAATTGATAAACTAAATTCATTTGTTACATTTAAAAAGCTACATCATTCTCCAAAATTGTATTCATCCGATAATTTTGGAAATGATAGGGAAACCGCTTGGCCATCATGTCCAGGATGCCGTTGTTAGGTTATGTAGACAGGAAGACGCATTTTTACAAATTATGGATTGAAAGCCGTTTACGCGAGTCAATATCATTATATATATGCAATCTATAACAAGATGTTTTAATTAGTGTGCCTTGCCGACATTCCTATTTTTTTTTATCGCTGATAAAGTCCCTTATTACTACCGCCCAGCTTTCTTGGGGGGCGACTGAGCGGTTATGGTGGGGTAACCGTTACCTTATGGCCCGACGATATATAGATATAGCCAGTTCTATACGGCATTTTTATATTTTTACTTTGTCAGTATAACTTTGCTTTGTCATGGACAATGGACGTACACCCTAACCATCTCGTGTTAGAAATGAATGAGCATGTCACGTCTATTTGACGCTTGCGAAATATTACTCGCGCGTGTCAGGCGCAGTCACCAACGTCACTCTTGTCGAGGTGTTAAATATGTTTTTTCGATCTTTGTAGTCATAAAATCGGTCAAGGACGTGGTGAGTGGGTAGACCTTGCAATTTTTAATATCCAATACCCTTATAATTTGGCAAAATAAACACTACACGAATGTTAATATCGTCCGATTATGATGATTGTGATTGGTCGTGAGACTAACGTTTGAGTCACGTGATGATCTCTCGACCAATAACAGTCCCACGACACGAACGTTCGTGTTATATATTATTTCACATTTTAAGGGTGCTGGCCGTTATTTCATAATGACTCGTTTGATATCAAAAAGCGCACGAAACACAGGGGGTAATTGTTTCGACATAAGAAAATGTACGTAGTCCTAGCGATCATGAGATGTCATTATACCAAAATGAATCGTTCAAATTTGGACCAAATTTGACAGTTACGTACGCTAACTTATGCCGTGACTATCGCTCCTCGTATGCCTCATTTAATTTTGCCTTAAAACTTCGACGCAGACACCTAAACATACAATAATCATGCCTATTACTTTACACCGAAAATATATTATTAGTCGTACTAAGGATATACCTATAGGGTATTTAATAACTTTGATATCTGGTACGTTACCTGAGGAGGCCCCTCGCCTTCCATCTGTTTCTCTCGCTGCACCTCCTCATATGTGGGTAGTTTGGAATTCGCGGCGACATCGTACGGCGGCGGCGCCGAGAAATCAGCCTGCGGAGGCGGTATCTCTTGCATGTTATCTGAAATACACACAAACTTAATCAATATATTATTTCAATAAATAATGATGTAAAAACCACCCATTTATAAATTTTTAACCGACTTCAAAAAAAGGAGGAGGTTATCAATTAGACATGAATGTTTTTTAAGAGTAGGTAGAACATAGATTATCGTAACAACAAAATTGAAAATGACTTCTTAATGTTAAGGAAATAATTCAGAAAACTGCATGGATTATAAATTTGTGTGGTCACATTAGGCTAATATGATGTAGAAAATATCTAAGTTTTCAAATATATACCTGTATTTAGCAGGGGATAGGCAATTGGAAGACTTTCATAATCAGGATTATAAAAATTCTATACTCAATATTTTAAACCCAAATAACCTAGGTTACACATTCCCTATCAAAATTCAAAAATTTTATCAACAGAAACAATTTTTCCTTTTTTACAGAAGTAGCCCAAAATTTCCTCATGATTACAAATATTTTAAGAATAATATAGGCTTATTTAAGGTAAAAAATCAAGCACACTACTGCATGCATAGAAATAAGAACAATGCTAATTTAATAATAAATATGCCTTTTAAGTTTCCACAGAAGTGACAGGTGTATAGTTATTTATCTAGTTGAGGACAACTAGTTGCATAGCTTTGTAGACATTTAAGTAGGTATGTTTAGATGTAGATAAATAGTTTGTTACATAATATTCTTACTTTACTTGATACCAACAAAGATTTATTTATAATTGTTTTTTTAGTAACTACACTTGTGTGAAAGAAGTGTAGTAAAAAGCTGCATTGTGTACCTTTATGGGACAAAATATATCCTACATTAAATGTAAATCCAAAACATGGTGTGTGTCAAATTTCATCTTGATCTGTTCATGATTATTCAGATTTACTTCTAGCAAAGCCCAAGCCCAACACTTCCACCAACTTTCTCATTCATTATATTAGTAAGAAATACAAGAAAAAATTAAATGCTAAAAATAAATCCTTTGTAAATAAAGTAATTGTATATTTTTAGATTTTTTACTTAAAATATTATTAACTATATGATAACATGGGTTTATTTACTTTATTGTTGATGCATAAAGGTCATTGTACAATATAAACCGAAATACAAATGATGATAGTTATTGTGACTGATAATAAACAGCATGAATATTACATGATAATAATAATAAATCAATTGGATCGGAGATAGTCAGACAACATAATACAACAATTACAAAGAAGTGACTGTGTTGTCTATAATTATCTATATTACATGAAATCTTTATCAGATATAAAGACCACAGTTTATTGGTTATTCTGCTTGTGGGAAATAAAAAATTTGCTCAAATTTCAAAGTAACTTCCACTAGTAATTTGAAAAAAAAATTGTAAATAGGTATTTTGGCTTTAAAAATATAGTACAACAGTTTTTTTGACTTATTTAACGAGCTTCATCATATTTGTTAATTGTCACTTCAAATAGAGGCCAACTTAGAGGGTGTTGAATTGGGTAATTGCCCAGAGCCTTGGGCTTACAGGAGCCTCATACAATGCCTTCAATTAAGAAATTACAGATCTAAAAATATAAATCAATATTTCAA
Organism: Manduca sexta; assembly: GCF_014839805.1. Classification (NCBI taxonomy): domain Eukaryota; kingdom Metazoa; phylum Arthropoda; class Insecta; order Lepidoptera; family Sphingidae; genus Manduca; species Manduca sexta. The sequence continues at coordinate 10,272,180 of NC_051121.1, read as the reverse complement.
CTGTATGTTAAAGAAAACAGGCATATTTTGCTGATAAGTTAATCAATTATTGATGCAATGCATACTATATTATTATGTTATATAATAAAGACCATGTTATCACTCCAATACTTATGATCATCATAAAATTTGCAATTATAATTGACAATGACTTTTACCCTCATAAAGTTACATTGTCTTATTGATTAGCAAATAGTAAAAAACGGTGTTTAACTATACATGTCATTACATTGATAAATATGGAACAAGGTCAATAAATGTTTTTGTCACCCTATAAATATTATTTCATGGATAAAATTATTTGATAGAAAACAATTTCAACTATATCCATTCAATGTTAGTTTACATTCTAATGTAGAATTTTACGGAAATATTTCCTTTAAGATACTATAAGGATAAAAAAATTACATTACTCTGGGACAACTATGCCTACAACAAAATTAAAACAGTATGAATCACACGTAGTTATTGGAAACATTCTTATCAGTAGGTACAACCAATAGGATTGTCGTACATAATAAATTATAACTCACTAATGTCCATGAACGGAGGAGGCATATTTTCCATCGAAGCAGGGAGGATCACTCGCAATTGACCCGATGCATGCACATTATCAACTCGAGGGTGGCTCTGTAACAACACCGTGGACACTTTCACATACTGCACATACTATACGCAAGCAGTTACATAAATAAACAATGAAAAAACAATTATTCTAATCACAATCACCGTACCATGTTTATTGTCTCATAAAAACTGTTACACGAAATTCTACGACACCGGAGTGCTTTCACGAATACTTGTGAACGATGCGATTTCAATTAATATGTACAATTTGATAATACACCGCGCATCATCCAAGGTTTTTCCGACAATTTAACAAACAGCGAAGAGCGAGTTGGCGCACCCCCCTAGGCGTTCAATGACGTTTGCGGTCAATGTTCAGAAATTAAACTAACAATTTGATTCTAGGAACGTTGCATAATAATTAATTAGAATATTTATAAAGACTCTCCTGGTTGATTTAATAACTTGAAATTCATTACGTTTAATAACGGTAACATAATCGACATTTCTTTTTGCGAGCTCTTTGGTAAATATGACATATTATATTTATTTTATCAGTTATTATAAATAAACGTACACAAACTTTTCGAACGTGTCGAATTAAACGTCAATAATAAAAATGTTGTCATATCAAAATACTCCAAGTCTGAATTTAATTATTCATATTATCAACTTCAAATAAATTTATTCGATATGACCAAACGGGTTGTTCTCTGTAGTATCATAGGTAGCACTATGTTTATATGTATATTTTAGCTTAGAATTTTCTTTTAATCCGGTGTTTATACTCTACCCCAAACTCTACCCCATTGGTTTTATTTTTTCGCAATTTTATTGGCAATCATTGTAACATATCTGTCATTGTCAAATTGTAAATGTTTTTGGGGTGTTGATATAAGCGTGTAGGTGTTCATGATTTATCAAGTTATTTAGAAATTAATACACGATGAAGACAGCACTAATGGTGGCTGAAAAGCCATCGTTAGCTCAAAACTTGGCTAACATACTCAGCAACGGAAAATGCGGCACCAACAAAGGTAACATTATTGACCGTGGCGGATTTCGTATTCATAAGCGTGTATTTTCTAAATAAATTACTTCACTTCAGGAACAAACGCGGCATGTGCTGTACACGAATGGAACGGAACGTTTAAAAACGAGCCGGTTCATTACAAAATGACGTCGGTTTGTGGGCATGTGATGAGTTTGGATTTTACGGGTAAATACAATAATTGGGACAAAGTTGATCCTATCGAGCTGTTTAGCTGCCCTACGGAAAAGAAGGAGGCGATGCCTAGACTGAGAATACCGGCGTTTCTGTCTCAGGAGTCGAGAGGGTGTGACTATCTCATTCTGTGGCTTGATTGTGACAAAGAAGGAGAGAACATTTGTTTTGAGGTGAGTGGTGTGGGTCCTCAAAATCTACATTGCTAATGATGTTATATTACGAATGGTTCAGTGTGGATTAGAAGGTTTACAGCTCTCATGTAATTCATAAGGCATAGTTTGTTACGGGATAAAAATTATTATGTGAGACTATCAGGTATAAACCAAAGCTTTATAATGCATAATAATTAAAAACCATGTAATATAAGATCTTAATTTTGTTATGTGAAATGCATTACCTAAACTCCAGGACTATTTGTGCAACAGATGCTCAGTGGTGTAGTAAAATTACAGTCCAACTGCAGTGCTGAGGTCTTAGTCTAAGTTCGATTCCTGGGTCAGGTAATGTGGTATGAGGATATTCTACTTAGTATCAGCCTGGAGTCTGAAATTTATGCCTGATATAGCGATTGGTTCACTCCTTATCTCATTGTGGGAGAGAAACACATAGAGAAAAATGGGTAAACTAGTCACAACTATGCCTATCCCTTTCGGATAAAAAAGGCGTGATTGTGTAGATACTACATACCTCCATCATATTCCAGGTAATGTCATGTGTACAACCATATATGAAAGGGGATGTGCTGTCCCCTCAAGTGACATACAGGGCGAGGTTCTCAGCTATCACAGAGAAGGACATCAAGGCGGCCATGTTGAACCTGGTCAGACCTAATGAGAATGAGTCGCGCAGTGTGGACGCAAGGCAAGAACTTGATTTGAGGATTGGATGTGCATTTACTAGGTTCCAGACTAAATATTTTCAAGGTGCGTCTCATATTGTTTTTATTTATTTATAATAATTATGTATCTGATGAAAATACTATTTTCGTTTTACTAGTTATTTTAAAATTATAATGACAATATAAATATGAAATAATTTAAGACATATTGTATCACTGAATATTGAATATTATTTGTGACTTATTTCTTATATTAATAGTGTAATGAGAATCTAAAACAATTGTTTTTAATTATAGGCAGATATGGAGATCTTGATGCATCCCTCATATCCTACGGACCATGCCAAACACCGACTCTAGGTTTCTGTGTACAACGCCATGATGAAATCCAGACTTTCAAGCCTGAAACATACTGGGTGCTCAGAGTGACCGCAAGTACATCTGAGGGTAGGGAGTTACCCCTTGAGTGGAAGAGAGTGCGGTCATTTGAGAAGGATATAGCAAATATGTTTCTTGCGGGCATCAAGGAGATTAAAGAGGCAACGTAAGAGTACTATTGTTGATAATAAACTTTAGTAAAGTAATGCTATTGCTTAATACTTATTTCTACACATAAGATTCCTAGAACTATTTGAGTACGGGTTGTATAACAATATCTTATTTGTTTATTTTCTATTCAACAAAATACTTATAATAAAATGTTGAAATAAAATATGTTATGTAAGTTTATCTTGATGTAACCCTATGTTTTGTATTGTATTATTTACCTTATTCCACAGGGTAGTTAATATTCAAGCTAAAGAGAAGATTAAGCCACGTCCAGTCGCCCTTAACACTGTGGAGCTGATGAGAGTTGCTAGTGCGGGTTTGGGAATGGGACCCCATCATGCTATGCAGGTTAGTTCTTCTCAACATTACTGCATAGTTGAAGTTACGTATTACTTCTTATACCAGATTTCTAGTGGACTGAATATACAGAGTCTTTGGCATATAGAGAGAGATAGAACATTTTCTATTCCCAGTATCCTAATTCAGTTAGGTTGTGGGTTAAAAAAAAATTGACAAAAGGACTGAAATCCTATACTAATGTATAAAATTTAAGAGTTTGTTTTTTTATTTGAACGCGTCAATCTGAGTAACCATTTATCTGATTTTGAAATTACTTTTATGTGTTATATGCTACTTTTATCCTAGGAAAATATTTATACCGGAAAATATTTGCACACGGATGTAAAAGCTAGTTATCTATAATTTAATGTCTAATAATTTTAACTTTGTTCTCAGGTGGCCGAGCGCTTGTACACACAAGGTTACATCTCATACCCGCGCACAGAGACAACTAGTTATCCAGAAAACTATGATCTCATGTAAGTAGATATATTATATTAATTTGAATCACTAACAAGTTCTTTAAAACAAACTAATAGATCTTATCTTTTTTTTACGAATTCATGTAAGTTAAAAGTTTATAATTAGATTTTTACATCGAGAGATATGGTAAAAAATGTTTTCAGTAGAAAAAACATTGGATAAATTTAAACAAATTAAATGTTTGAGTATTTATTTCAAATGAAATACATAACGTATATGCCAATGGTACCGAAACTAAGCAGCACTTGTATTATGAGCTGACATACATATTACAATTGGAATGAATGGTATCATTTAGGGTTTAATTTTTTGCCTCCAGGGGAACACTACGCCAACAACAGAATTCAGTAAAATGGGGCACTGAGGTGCGAGCGATCATTGCAAATGGTATCAACAAGCCGAAGAAAGGTCACGACGCTGGTGACCATCCACCCATCACGCCAATGAGACCGGCTAGTAAGTAATCGAACATTGCGGAGGCCTTAAATCTTTTTGTAACCTTTAAGTGATCTTTTGTGTGGTGTATCTTTTATGTTAAAATAGTTGCGTCTTTATTACTTTTATCAAAAATATTCGTTACACAAGATCTGTTCCGAAACTATCAATATCTAGAACAATTTAAAATCCTTTGAAATGCTCTTTTGTATCTTTTATGTTAATACGTAATAGTTGGGTCTTTATTACTTTTATCGAAAATGTTCGTCACACAAGATCTGATCCGAAAGTATCAATATCTAGAACAAGTTAAAAGCCTTTGAAATCGTATGAAAGGGGTTAGTGTCTCTTAGTACGCATGGTTTTAGTTTAACCTGAAATATAGTACATTGAAAAAAAAATTAAACATTATAACGTTTCTCACGAAATATATATTAATTAAACAATCATCAATCTTTCTCCTTTTGCAGCCGAGGCGGAGTTGGAAGGCGACATGTGGCGCATATACGACTACGTGACGCGCCACTTTATAGCGACGCTGTCACGGGACTGCAAATATTGCAGCACCACCATTACCTTCCAGATTGGAACGGAAACCTTCTACTACACCGGGAACACCCTTGTGGACGCAGGATACACCGAGATTATGCATTGGCAGGTATGACTTACCCCAAATATTTTAGTTTGGGGTAAAACAGTTTACATTTAGAGATATCACTTACGACACTAGCCTGCCCTGACAATTCACACTTCAACTCTAAAAGACAAAATCTACACTGGTAAGCATAAGACACGGATCGAAGGGACTCTAACAATTTAATTTAAATAATTGTGTGTTTTGAACGAATAATAGGGAGGTGGTTTACCCCAAACATTTTAGTTAACCTCCAATAATAGACATAAAACTTATGAAACTATCCTGCCCTGAAACCCCATACAGAAACTACATTGGTAAACATAAGATACGGAACCGTGGAACTTGTTGACTCTCTGGAAACACTAATATAATTTTAAACATTAATATAAATGTGAAATGGTTGTCTGGAAGAAATCGCCGATTGCTATTAGTCTGCCATTTGTACTTTCTTTGTTCATAATCTCTATTGTATATTTACCATGAGAGTTGATGTACATTAGAATTTAATAAATAAATAATTGTATGTTTCGCCCTAGGCATTTGGCAAAGATGAGTTCGTGCCAGTATTGCAAGTGGATGATTTGTTGCGAGCGCATGACCATCGTCTCGTTGAATGCCAGACCTCGCCGCCAGACTATCTCACCGAGTCAGAGGTAAGATATTTTACATTTTGGTTGTTTTTATTCGTTCTAATCATTGCTGTAAGGTAATGAAGAAAGCAACAATTTGAAGGTTCTAAAAGGTTCTCCAAAAAGGTATATAATAATATCAGCCATATATTATATCCTGTTCCATTGCTGGGCATGGGCCTCCTCTACTACTGAGGGGTTAGGCCTCAAAGAAGGTATTGCTTCTTTTTCATAGGCTGGCAAAGCACACTTATAAAACATTTTTATTGCCTTATTAAGCTGGTTCACCATCTGTGCCAGTTTCTCAAATTAATATTAAAAATCAATACTTAATGGTTATAAGTATATGTTTTCAAATACAAACATTATTTCAGGTAATCACCCTAATGGAGAAGCATGGTATAGGAACCGACGCGTCCATACCGGTCCACATTAACAACATATGCCAACGGAACTACGTTACCGTCGGCAGTGGAAGGAGGCTCGTCCCCACCAATCTGGGCATAGTGCTTGTGCACGGGTATCAAAAGGTGAGATTTGATTGACTGATTATATTTTAGTGTTTTTTTTTTTAAACTGTATAGGTCTTGACCCATGTGATCTTTGAAAGTTAACAGATATACTCGTATATTGACTACTGTTGCATCATAATAATTATTTAAAAAATACCAGATTTATAAATAAAGCTTATTTATTGTTTTGTTTTAGATTGATCCAGAGCTAGTCCTACCCACAATGCGTTCAGCAGTAGAGGAACAGTTGAACCTGATCGCGGTAGGTCGGGCCGACTTCCAAGCCGTACTCTCCCACACCACTGAGATATTCCGTCGCAAGTTCCAGTACTTCGTGAGATCTATAGAGGCCATGGACCAGCTGTTTGAGGTCAGCTTTTCGTCTCTGAAGGCGAGCGGTAAAGCGCTGTCAAGATGTGGGAAGTGCAGGCGGTACATGAGATATATTCAGGTAAATTTATTAATTATCAAAATCTGTTTTGAAAAAAAAAACTAAAGTAAATTGTTTTTAAATATTATGTACTCTTATAGCAATTTCTACACAACACCCGGTTATAGACCCAATGTATTTTAAATATATTGACCAAAAAAAAGGTTATTTTCTAGTAATGGCGAAGGGTGAAATTTTTCAAAAGGTAACCCAAGGCAAAAAAAATGCCTTAGTTAACACATTGCAGCCAATTTAACAGAAAACAAAAACTAAGACAATCATAAACAAAGTTAAACACGAAGCCGGTAGGAATAGGGTTGTATGGACGCTTCGCCACTATTTTCTAGTGTGGTTGCTAGAATTATGTCTTTCTTACTTACTCAAAATACTTCAGTTGATCACCGAGTTAATAAATATATCAACTACCCTCTAAACGGAAATATTGTTATAATCAGGCCAAACCGGCGCGTCTCCACTGCTCGCACTGCGATGACACGTATGGCCTGCCGCAGAACGGCACCGTGCGCATCTACCGCGAGCTCAAGTGTCCGCTCGACGACTTCGAGCTGCTCACCTGGTCCTCGGGCAACAAGGGCAAGAGCTTCCCGCTCTGCCCATATTGTTACAACCACCCACCGTTCAGGTAAGTAGTTCGTAGCTAGCTTCAGGTCAATATCAGCTTTGTTATGTCTTTCATGGTCTAAGACTCTAATCAGTATTGTAAAAATATTGGGGTAAAAACACTGGTTATATTATTGGGGTAAAATTTCATTTTTTTCATTTTATTCGGGTTAAATAAGAATTGGATTTTCTGTTTTTGTGTTTAAATTTCCTGATTGATTAAATGATTTATCATTTACAATTTTATTAGGGTATACAAATGAACCAGTCATTAGAATAATTGTCTATTAAAACTAGGAACACTTTTACCTTTGTCAATCAAACATACATTGCTGAGAAGGTTATGCTAATGCAAATTTATTTATGTCAATGTTGCGGAAGGGGTCGTCCATTAATCACGTGATATTTTTTAGTGACTAACTCCTCTTCCTGGTAATATGTGGTGAGGTTTTAGATTACCCCTCCCCCCTGCCCAGAATCACGTGTATATTTTTGGTACTAAGTATATTGAAACTTTTAGTTTAAATCGCGCGATCAACGAAAAATAAAAACACGTGAAATCTCATTATCCAGCCCATCCCTCATTCTTATGATATTTCGTGATTATATTTCTGAACTCCCCCCTTTCGAGCCTAACGTGATTAATGACCTCTAACATGGTATTACAAACTTTATCATGTTCAGAAATCAAGAAAACAATTTCCCCTACTTATATAAATGTATTGTTCCAGGGACATGCGCAAAGGTTTCGGTTGCAACTCGTGCACGCACCCGACGTGTCCGTACGGCGTGAACTCGACCGGCGTGTCGGGCTGCGTGGAGTGCGAGAGCGGCGTGCTCGTGCTCGACCCCTCCGCGCCCAAGTGGAAGCTCGCCTGCAACCGGTGGGTAGCTGCGGGGGGACGGACCAGTGTAGTGGAGTGTAGTGTGTGATGGATTTAGGATAAGGGCTTTGTGTTCAGTGGGATATTTCAATTGATACTTTTTATTGAATAAAAGTGATGACAGAAGGACGGGAAGGAAGTTCTGAGATTCCAGGTTGTATAAAGTTATATTAGATTTTTTTATTCGGTATCAGCTCTGAGTCCGGAATTTATGCCCAGTGTAGCGATAAGCTCGCTCCCTATGACTTGATGTGACAGAACTCACTTGGCAAAATGTGAGTGTGAAAACACTTCTACTTACCCCTTCAGGCATAAAGCCGTGATGCCTTAGACAAGTTGCAAATATTTCGATTCTATTCTGCTTCTTTTGTTATTTATTGCTAGCAGGAGGGTTGCTACCGCCGTATCAGCCGTATCAGTGATACGGTGCCCCTGAGCTTTGAGGTTTGTAGGAAGGCGTCTTGTCAAGTGCTGAATGTGGTGTAATGTTTGTCAGTTGCGACGTGATCATCAACATATTCGAGGAGGCGACGCGCGTGGCGGTGTGCGAGCAGCAGTGCGCGGCGTGCGGCGCGCAGCTCGTCACGGCGGAGTACCGCGCCGGCCGCACGCGCCTGCCCGCCGCTCTCACCGAGATGACGGCCTGTCTGTACTGCGAGCCTAGCTTCAGTGCGCTGGTGAGTGGATGTGAGATAGTGACACTCAACACATTCGGGGATTGCGTGTCTTGTTGGTTATCACGTATCTTGCCATAAGTGTAGCCCTCTTAAGAATGACCGAAAAAACGCGACTCGTAAGTCGATGTCGTTTAATTTTGGTATTTGTAACTGATCAAGAGACCGCGTCAGTTACGTGTTAGTCTATCAAACAATCCTAATTAAACGACACGGAGTCGTGTCGTGTTTTTATATAATAGTCTAAGCTCACTGGTGCCGTCCTGTGTGCAGGTGGAGAAGCACCGCGCGGTGTGCGCACGCGCAACGCCGGCGCGACCACGAGGCCCGCGCGCGCGCACAAACAAGCACCGCAACAAGCAGCCCAAGGACAAGATGGCGCAGCTCGCAGCTTACTTTGTGTAACCAGTAACCGCGTCTTAGGATCGTATTAATAAATCGATTTAATTTTTGAGTTCAAATCAAGTCGACATTTGATATTCTAAACTATTTAATAACCAATGCTTAAGTTGTCATTTAAGGGCTTGTTCTCAGCTAAGTCAGTGCTGTTGAATAAGCAAGTCAGCTCTCAAAATCCGTATATTGTTACTTATAGTGTCAATTGAGGCGATGTTTGCATGCCCTTGATAAATAGTGATTATCTTAAGATGTTGACCTTAGCGACAGCGTCCCAGCTGATATCTCACTTGAGAGCGAAATTGAGTTGCATTTATTAATATGGCCCTTACAACCATATTGTTTAACTTGTTAACTACTAATTCCATACTTATTTTTTTTTATTTTTGTCATAAAATAATAGCGCAGAAAACAACGTATGCGATAACCAGATTTATTTTATAGACAATTCCATTACACTTATCTGGCGATTGCAAGTAAAAAAAATTAATTCATACTTACCATGTAATTATGTATGATTAAAAAAAATACACTTCTACTATTTCATTGCAAATTTTGCACCTCGTTTGTAGTCCAATTATTATACTTCATTTTTGAACATCCTGTATGAAGTACGAGATACGCATAACAGTTTTGCACCCGCCTGTATAACGTCCCTAATTCCGGGTTTTTGATACTAGTATAACATCATGTATTAGTTATAATTTATTAGTACCATAAATGTGCAATATAAAATCTACCTTTCAGTGGCAACATATTTATTGTAGCAAAAATATACTAATCTAATTAAGTATGAAACAGTTGCCACGTGTGTGTAAGAGCATCAGTTAAGAACGTCTAGATCGGCTTGACTGATTCCTTTGTTTTGTGTTCCTAATTATTGGGATATGGTTTGTATCAAATATTTTTGATAAATCAACGGGAAAGGATTGGATAAGTTGGCGATTTGGGTTATAATTTTATATGAATATATTTTTTTGTGCACGTTCATCTCCGAAATGAAACAGATTTTATTGAAATTGCCTGAGTTTAGTTAGTCAGCTTGCATGATGGGATAATTTTGGACCCGATTGGTGGCGCTGTTGGCGAAACCTAAAAGATGGAAAGTAGTTTCTTTTGTGATAGGACTTCTACCGGGCCCACTAGTAAATAAAAAACATTCACGTCGAATTGATAACTTCCTCCTTTTTTTGAAGTCGGTTAATAAAAAGCTTACTTAGGAGTTAGCATATAATCAGGATACATTTTTAAATTAACTAGTACATAACCTTTTTGTATAAATGGCCCAGTGGTAATACACAGTAAGTACCATTGACGTATATTCTATAGACACGGGCGTCCATATAAAATATTTGTTCAAAATCTGGAGTTAGAACTAAAGTTCGCTGCAGCGCTAAAACATCCAAATGTTGTCTAACCAAACTTTTAAAATAAGTATCGCTAAAGCGTTTTAAAGAGCTGTCAATGTTGACACCATACTAAAGTCAGTTTGAATGGATTGCAGATCAATTCGGTTAAACACAACACATATATATCGATGCATAGTATAGAATGTTACCTATAGTCCTGCGTTCGAATCTAAAATCGGCGATTCTTTATAGGTCAAAATGGCGACAGGTTCGCAGTATGGCACAAAAAAAAATGGTTTATTTTTTTGCTTTCTGTTTACCCCATAGGATTGCTGTCTACAATTTTGAAAGTAAGTGTAACTCTCTTAAACATAATAATCGAATATAGTGTAATTAGGTCTCTATCGTGTTTGTATTTATTTATTTTTAAAATAAATAAGTTGAATGTGATTTTCGTTTTTTATTTATACCTATTATAAATTAGTGCCTCGGTGGCGTAGTTGTATTGCACGTCCGGTACAATAGCGCTCTGAGATCCTGGGTTCGAATCCCGGGTCGGGCAAAGTGATATTTGGGGTTTTTCTGCTCGGTATCAGCCCGGAGTCTGGAATTTGTGCCCGATATGGCGATAGGCTCGCCCCCTATCACATCATGGGACGGAACATACTTGGCGAAAAGTGGGTGCCCTAGTTGCGCCTCTGCATACCCCTTCGGGGATAAAATGCGTGATGTTATGTATTATAAATTACAAAGCTAATTAAAAAATGCGGCAGTGGAACATTGTGTCATTTCATTTTCATAATAATTATAGAGCTTAGATTTAGCTTTTTTCCAGCCAGGCCGGCAAGTCAGAATATTTCCAGAAACAATAGATTTAAGATTATTTTACTGGAGGTAGGTTTCTCAATGTGATAGTCCGCCTGGGTAGGTATCACCGCAATGTCTATTGCTGCCGCCAAACAGCGTTGTGTAGTTACTGTTGTGTTCCGGTTTGAAGAACATTGTATCATGTATAACTACTGGACATAATGAGATTTAACATCTCATGTCTCAGGTTGGCGATCGCAGCGGAATACCAAACAATACTTTGACATTTAGTGTTAAATGGTATTTCTACTGTTTATGGGTGGTCGTATCGCTTACCATCAGGCGAACAGCTAACTCATGGCTTCATTCAAAGCAATAAATATGAATAAAAAGTAATTTTAATTTAACGCACCCTAAAGCCACTATTACTACTCTAAGAGAATTCGTTGCAGCGGCAACATCATACTTTCAGACAGTCGTATCGTTTACCATCAGGCGAACGGTAAGCACGTCTCTTCATTCAAAGCAATAAAAAAAGAAACGCTTGATGACATCGAGTAGGATAGCAGTAACACTACTTTAGCAACATATCGGGCTATAGTCACATTTACCGTTATCTAAAAATTGGGGTATTTATATTTAATTTATTTATGTACCCCATATTAATCTTGTAAATATTAATTAAAACATCAAGGTTTTAGATTTTTTTTCTGTTTATAATTACTATACATTTCCGAAAATAAAAGAGAAACATGAAGTCTTCATTTTATTGTGAATGTTTTCACCTATTATAATGTATAGGTACAGTACGTACACACGTAAGCTTATAATGTATTACTGTATTTATTACATATCATATTACACTGTTCGTATTCGTAAGAGGGGATCAACAGTAATCAATGATTTGTAAAAACTGGGACTTAGTGGCTAGTTACGCTAGACTGTGGGCCACGAAATAAACGGTTACCTTCAACCTTATATTTACTGATTTCTGATATAAGTTATATTGAAATCATATAAATTTTCAACGCTTATTTCGTAACACATTTAACTATGATTTAAACACAGATGTTTGAGTGCTTCGAAAATAAATCTATTACGCTAATGATTTCGAATAATTCATCCAAATATCCCCTTACAGTGAAGAGAGCAAAACAAATGCAATTAGAAACATACAAAATATGGCGTCAAATAATTTACATTACATTTTTGTACAGAAAGCAACAGCTTAACTCAAATAACTTTGTACAATTAAAAAATAATATTGTGCCAATATTTCGATTACATATCACAGATGAAGCCAATACGAAATATTATATATACTCCATATGTACACATAGTGGGACTTATAAATAAAATCATTTATCTCTGTTCGCAAAATGCAATTAAATTATGTAGCGTATCATAATTTTGGGTCATTTTGTCCTGTAGCGGGCAATTTCGACTATTTACTGTCAAGAATAATGTCAAAGTAAAGGGAGCGATAATTAAGTATTTTATTATATTCATAGACAAGTGTTATTTCAATATTTTTTCCACTTGGTACTAAATTTGCCCGTCAAGACTGAAACCCGAAATTATGATAATTTAACAAGCAGAAACATTTTCAGTTTGGTCGCATTGAGAACAGAGTACTGTACAAGTGCAAATATAATTATTTATCTAAAATTAATTATAATTTAACACGGGATATAATATTGAAAATTAAATGAATGACGCATCCACACAATTGTTCAAGTTTTCAATAATTCGTCTTTTATGGAGAGCCAGCTCCATCCAATCAAAGCTTGATGTTAAGAGAAATGGGAGATGGTGCAAAACTAGAAATACTTTGTTTTTGAGAGTCCACTTGCGTCAAAAATACGATAAATATACATTCAATTACCCACAAATCAGTACCCATAGCACGAATTATAAAGAATGGCATCAAGTATTGGTATCGAGTAAGTTAACGTTTAAGAATTGCTCTATAGTTGCTAGACGTCACAAAAAAATCATACAGCCCATCGATACATAGGTGCTGCTGATTCCTATATATTTTGAAACATACTGCGCGATGATATCACGATTTTTTATTCGAAGTGTTTATGCTGTCTTATTTTAGGTCCAAATACGCTCATGAGGCTCTGTAAAAATTTACATACAATAGTTTACTTATTCAAAACTCTAGTTAGACACATACTCGGATCACAAAATGAAAAAGGAAAAATAGCCTTGTAATACAATTGAATATATTTCAGTTAATGGTGTGCTATCATACTGTAGGTTTCCATACTGATGTTCCCAAGTGTGAATAATATGTCCCATAACATCAATAGGTAGACGAACTTTTAGTAGTTTCGACAATTTTGTGGGCGCGGCATTACTTAAATAAAGTGTCAAACAACTTTGATATGCTTCAAATAATTCACAACTTTGATTTAGTGTCTCACGGACAAGACTGTTAAGGAAATCTTAAACTGATATACTTATGCTTTTCAATTTAGATAAATAGTAGTTATGTATTTGGCAATCTTGCTGAAGGAACCTTTGTTTGACATTAGTGTTGAGTTTATAATTAATGTACATTTTGTATGAAGATTTCCTTCATATAATTTAGAAGCAAGCAATTTCAATATTATAGGATTTCATGGTGCTGTGTTTATACCATGTGTAATACGACTGATTTAAGTAGGCCTGAAGTTATACATCGTGATTTACAAAGGGATCAACTTAAATCGGTCGAATTGTACAGACGATGAAAAAATTCATCACACCGGTCCTTCTGATGTTCGTTATTATTGCAACTAAAATTGCATAATAAATTTTACACGAACTTTACATAAGAAACAATTTTTTATATTTTGTTATTAAGTAAGTACTTCTTGTATTTCTTTGTTCGTTAAACATTAAAAAATAAAAATTAGGGACGTTTCAGATTTACAATGAAAGTATACACATAGGTATGATTACAACAATGATTGTGCATTTTGTTACAAATACAGGTTTATTTAAAACTGATCTGTTTCCTTAAGGCACGGTCGATATCTGATATCAAAACACATTCGAAATCATGGCGAAATGTGGTAAAAAACGCTTCCTTGCTATTTAAAATCGGAGATAATAAATCAAAAGTAAAAGAAAAAGAAAAAAAAAATCCCTTCTTTTATTGTTATGTGTGAGATAATCGCATTATCTGTTGGCTGATATTAAAAAAGGGGGGCTCTCTACTACTCTACTAAGTGTTAATCATTGATTCCCAAAGTGGTCCAGGTTTGGAACCAGCAAAGTTTTGAAAGGGATCTATGAGAAAAAACATTTTGGGAACTTGTGTAAATAATGTGTTTTAGATATCAGAATAACGTCTTCAAAGGAATGAGATGAATGATAAACACACCTGTATTCTACACTATACCAGTATTTACTATCGTGTAGTGATGTGACATTGGCCATTTAATATTTTCTTATACTGAGATTCGTTAAATTACATTTAGAAAATATTAAATACGCAGCGCTCACTTACTACCACTAATATAATTAAGTTTAATCTCACTTGTTTGTTATAACGTATTCTAATATAGCTTTATACTTATATGCAATTATTTACAATACATATACAATGCCGAATACTTTATTCAACTTTATATTATCCTTCAAGCAATGTTGTCATAATTTTGTTCTATTTTTTTTAATTTTCTATGTTTTTTTTCGCAGATAATTATTTAAACTTATCTAAATGTGTTTTAAATAGAAAATAATTTATTCTTTTGTAATATTCCTAACTAAAATTGAAACTTTTGGGTTTGAAAAAAGATTTAGTTTTTATGTTTGTCGATTATCATACAAGATGGCTATGTTTACGATGTCGAAGTAAGAAATGAGATTTTTTTTGACATTTCTTATTGAAGCAATAGTAGCGGTTTTACCTCAGAGTTTTCTATGAAACAAAAACTTATGATTTACGGGATTGGATATCGTGCCATATTGTATATGGAGACGTGTAAACATTATTCAATTTATGACAATCATGGAGTTTAAATTTGTTTGAAAATTAAAATTATTTTGTCGAAATAAAATATTTATTAGTACAGCGAGATTTAATTTAGAATATTATGATTATAATATTTTAGGGCAGAATTGTATTTCAGAGTTACGCCGTAGTCATTTTATTTACAGCAAATCCCGGCAGATCATCGTATTTTTTTTTTGTAAACATAATTGCCATCTTGTGAGTATAATCATTATTACTTATATCAGGTTGGTTATGAAAATTACCTGTTTTGATGTTATTTTATTTTGAAATCATCTGGCATAATTGTATCATTACATTTTGTCAATCCGAACGTATTTATGTTTTGTTAAAATTCAAACGCAATTTGCAGGGTGGTCGTATTATGAAAGATTTAAAAAGAAAAAATTCTGCTGACTGGAAAAAACATTACAATAGAGTAGGCCCTATTTTTATTAAATTCCTTTTTCTATCGTCTTTAATGATAAATGTATTTTTTTGTTATCTGAAAATCATTTGATTTTTATAGAGATTCATTGTTTATCCTAAAATTTTCATTGCCAAAGTAAATGGACCAAATATTAAATTACACAAATGTGGTTTTGTTTTAAGATTAAAATAGGATTTCTACACGTAGACGGTAAATTTATATTGTCAGTAATAGCTGACATGTTGGATTGATTAGATTTTTACATTGATACAATTGTAATTTGCTTTTTATTACCTGTCTTACAATGTAAATCAATAATATATTCTTTTGTAAATAATATTTTGTTTTTATTATAATGAATTTGTTTTATCACTTTAATATTTTTTCGCTCGGAATTCAACATTATAGGACAAGTAAGAAAAAAACAATGTGTCTGATAAAATTGCAATTATATGTTATAACAATGTATTTTAATAGCTAATTTTAAAGGTTCTTATTTCTTTTTAAGAGGCCAGCTCGTTTAACATTTTAATACTGGGAAATTATAATTACATTACGGAATATTACATTTAAAAATAAAAGAATAATACCATAATCCAAAACCGAAATATTTTTTTAAATTAAAATTATTATTTATTTGTGGTCAGGTTGGAGGGAAGCGTATAAGTCAGTATTGATATCAATGTAGATATTTATTTGCATGCATATCTCATATCTACTCTCTAGACATAACATCTAAGCTAATGCAATGTTGATAACATAACTATAATTCAATTCAATAGTGCTTCATATTGGCAATTCAGTTTCTGATGTATCATGTCTGTTTTGATTTAGCGTGTTCAGTTGACTGACAAGCTTACTTGACACTCCTTGGCTACCTACACTTGATTAAATATTATAGGATTACCATAGAGGTTAGGGTGTCTGGCCATTAAAGTAGAGTTAAGAAACATCAACCAATGTGGATCCACGTGACGTATATTTGTAAACCTTTTGGTTAATTCAGTTCTTTAGCGGTCAAGCACCCTTAAATCTGACTTAGTACTCTTGCATCCATCCTCACCACTTCCACAACTTCATAGAAAACAAATTTGATGACATCATTGCTATATCCTTGTTATTGTCATAGAATATATTACATTAATTTATAATTTTTAAAAGGCCAGTTCTAAAGTCGCTCGCAAAAGAGTTGTCTAAATGTTTAGGTACGTATACTCGATCTATGTATACAGGTTGACGGCTCTGGAATTGGCCCCAATAATATCTAATTATTTTGGTCTTGGAATATGGTATGAATACATACGTTATACCGAATATGTAAGAGTAACATTATCTGTAGGTATACATGAATGGTAGAGTAATAAGCTATGAGTAGCTTATATAATATTGAGCCATTGAAGTATATAATATATAATATTTTTATTTTTTTCACTATTTAAAGCTCTTAGTTTTCATTTCATGCGAGTACTAATATCTCGCATCGAATACTAACGCGCCCGCGGACCGCAGCCGCTTCCGTCCCAATGACAATCCACACAGTACCACTGTACTAGCGGCACGAGCCACCCCGACCGCGATCCGCCGCGGACAAAGATTATTTAAGATTATTATAGAGATAACAACTAGTAAAATATGTAGTATAATGACTAAGAATATATTAAAAAAACAAAAGCTTTGCTTTTGGCATATTCGCGTATGGCTAACACCTCATATAAGATCAGTTTGTAAATGTCCTTAACACTGGCTCATTAAGAGTACGTCAAGAAGGTCACTTGGATGTAATCACTGCACGTAGTGTCTGTTTCGGTAGTGTCACTGTGTCGTAAGAATATGAGATCAGACGTAACAATACCCTCAGCCCCTAAGTACCAGCAGCGAACCTGAAACTTTAGCAAAGACAAAGAATGCACATAAACACATTATATGGTCCACACTTGTACTTTTTCCGCGACGACGCACCAACTCGCCTGGTCGTAGTACGAGGACACCACGTGGAGGCTCTCCACGTACTTTCTATGAGTTGGTCGAGCTCTCCCCGTTTGAAGACGTGGTAGTATCGGTGGTAGGTGACCGCGCCACCTTCTGAGGGCAGGCTGTCGGAGCCGTCGCTCAGGGATGGCAGGAGCGGCGCGTGGGGCAGAGGCCTGGCGGTCGGGACCGGCACAGTAGCCGTGTCTTCCGAAGAAGACCTGGTCTCCAATAACTTCCTCTCTTTGGAACATTCGCTGCACGAAGGAAGTGATGCTATACTCGCGCAGCCAAGAGACGCTGTACTGCCCGTCTTGTCGCGGCGACTCCAGTCACTTCCTGCAGAAGTATCGCTGGATTCAATAGAGAATCCTGATTTTAGAGGCGCCGTACTCGTACTGGATCGTGAGGTGACGGATTCAGGACTTATTTCCATTTTGTCTAAGTCGCTGGAATCTGTCGACTGTCCCACTTTCAGCGAAGACCTCTTGTCCGTGCTTGTGCAAAGGGAATCGACACTGATTTCTGATTCCAATGAGTATCCTGTTTCTAATGATTGACTCGTATCGTAAGCTCCAGAATCAATTGTAATTTCTGGATTGCCGTTGCTAGACGATATGGCGCTGTCATCATCTGGGTTCTTAGTTTCAACGTCGGGTAACTTTTCTTCAGTAACTGGTTTCACTGTGTATTGGATGTTGGCACAATTATTCAGGTATATATCCTCATCACTAGTGACTTTCATCGTTCTTTTTAGTTCCCTGTATTTGTTTATTATGGGGTCGACGTCCTTCGATCGTTTTCTGCTTTTCACTTTGGTGCTGCATTTAGGAAACAGTTTGCTGATATCAGTCTCTTGTGAATCATTTAGCGATGCGATTATTTTGCTCCTCTCTTGTATTTCGGCACTAAGTTTACTTAACCCTTGCATTTCTGTGTTGATTTTGTTGATATAAGGATCTTCTAAATGCTGCAAGCTATCCGAGAGTTCGTCTAAGATTTTTTGCGTATTTCTGTCTTCTTCTTCCCGTTTGAGTCTTAGAGAAATGCTCTTTTCACTGCTGCTACTGCTTGGCAGGTCGAAATCCTCTTCATTAATACGTTTAGAATACTGGTCAATTTCCTGTAACAGTTTTTCGCTGAGTTTCTCAGCGAACTCCGTTAACTGATGATTCTTGTCTTGATCCTGAACCCATTCTTCTTCTTTGGCTAGCATATCTGACTTGCATGTCACCAGCGGTTCGTTTGCAATTATCCTATTGAAGCTTTCTGACTTTGAAATTGATTTTTCGGATCCAGTGCTTGATATTGAAATTGAGTCGTAAGGTAACCGGGTAGGGCTTCTGTGGCTTTTACTCAAGTTTTCATCTAGTGAGCGACCTTCTGGCCGGTTTGGAGATAGCCTATTCAGGCTCCAAGTGGAATTGCTAGTACTTCCCAGCTTTGGTGAACGGTCTTTGGACCTTCGACCTGGAGATAAGCGCTCTAGGCTTGACGAGCTACCACTAGAACTGGTGTGGAGATTGTGACCTAGATCTATCTTCTAATATCCTCAAATCTCCAGGTGACAGTTTGTTGAGGCTCCAATTGCTACTACTGCTACTACTAGAAGTTCCTTGTATGATGGCCATAGCTTCAGAACTTTCTATTTTTTCAAGTTGTTTCCTTTTAGCTCTTGGACTTGATTGTATGACGGTTTCACATGCTTCTTCTAAAGTGTTTGCTACTTCTGCAGCGGCTTCTATTAAACTTTGAGGAGCTGGAGAAGTTGAACGCGACTTTTCGTTGGATGGCTCTTCTTTAGGGTTTTCTGTGCTTGAATTATTGGGTAAATCTGAAAAAATATTATAAATTGTTAGCATATTTTGAAACCCACAGCTGTGTTAAAACGAAAATATGAATAAAGTCAATTGAACTTACCTTTTCTAAGGCTGTTTTCCGCACTTCTTCAGGTACTACACTAATGACACTATCGACGGAGTCTGGCGATGATACGCCGCTCGAATCGCTGTCCATGTCATCGGTGGCTGGGTTGAACAACTCTAAAGTCATCAATGTTGGACGACTTTTAGCGATCGGTTCCGCTTTGTTTGTACTGCGCACTATTGGGAATGGTTGCCTTCTACTCAAGTTTATAGCCGGTATGCCGCCGCTGTTTAACATTTCTTTTATTTGTCGTATCCTCTCTTTACGTTTTCGTTCTGCAGCTCTAGAGTCCAAGGCGTCAGTTGCAGCTGACTTATTCGGCTCTTTGGGTTTAAATTGTGGTATTTCAGGTAATTCTGCCACTGTTTGTAATGTTATTTTCGGGTAAGGTTTGACGTCTTGCAACACCACACGTGGTTTTAATTGATTAGTTTCAGCTGTCAGTTTATGTATTTCCTCAATGTCTTTATTGATTTCGGCGATCAGTTCTTTAGTCACTTCTGTGGATGTTTCTTCTTCTTCCTTGATGGGTGGTATTGGATCAACCTCTTCGAATACCTCAACAGGCATGTTTGTGTTTATTATCGGCGGTGGCTCAGGCTTAAGAATTTTGTCATCTGATTCCGATTTTGGCGGAGAATTTGGTTGACTTTTCGATTGTGGCTTCAGCGGTGCAGCAACAACTGAGCTTGAAGTAGAGTAGTTCTTCAAACTATATTGAGCTACAAGTATCTTATTAACAGTAGCTGGTGTTGGTACTGCGTTAGGTGATGCAGGAGGCCGGATTAATGGAAATGCTTGTTTTATCCTCGGAGATGGTAGACCCGGCGAACTTTTCATTCTTGGCGAAGTTGGAACTGATGAAACTTTTAATCTAGGTGATGTTGGTCCTGGAGAAAGTGGGGTTGGTGACAACGGATCTCCCGATCCATCCGCTTTAGGCACATAAATAACAGACGCGAAACTGTCTTCAGAATCTACACTCGTATCGCTTTGAAGGCTGCTGTCTTTCGAAGAATCTGATCCATCTTCTTTTGAATGTCGCCTCTCAGGATACGGTTTTTCATTTGTGACAGGAGTATCGCTCGGCGTGGGAACTTCAGGAACCGGCCCGTGATTCTTCCAACCCTGAAGCATTCTCACGAACACAGTAACTTTATCAATATTCGTTGTAGACGTTTTAAACTTACTAGTGAGGCCGTTTTTCAGGGATTGGAACTTCTTTGCGGTGGTGGCTGAAGTGGAAAATATTGAGTCGCGAATGGAATCTAATGCGCCCTGTCGTCGATATAAGTATTCCTCGTTAAGTGAGGCTTGTTTTTGTATGTTTTTCCTTAAGCGCTCTTTTTCCCTTAATCTTTCTACAGACATCAGCTCTTCGTTGAGCGACGTCTGTTTAAATACGCCAGGCTTTTTTGATTGTAGTCTGTGAGTGTGTATTTTAAAGTTAGGCATCTCTTCAACCATACTCTTCATATCTGTTGGTTTATCGAGATCTTCTTCAGCGTCGTCCTCGTTTATAGACTTTTTCTGTTTAACAAGTCGAGGTTTTTTACGCGGTTCTGTGTTTTCAGGTGCAGCTGGTTCTTGAGGTGGTGGTGATGATTCATCTCCACCGAGACTTGGTAGACTTGATCGGGACCTGACTAGAGCATGTCGCTCTATGTCTACGATGTCAGTTAAGCTTCGTGACTTCATTGTCGATGATTCAGATGGTTGGGTGACCAACCGAGGTGGAACTGCCTCGTCTAGCCGTCGCAGTTCGATTGGGAGGTCGGCTGCTGCTGGTTCGGGCCGTGAGCAGGACCGTGATGGTACCCTGGGGCCTAAACTCCACGAGGGTAGGAAGGACCGTCGACCTGCCAACCGTTGAAGTGCTCGTCTTACAAATGAATAACAGGTTTCGTTGGGAGACGAGAGTGATGACGAACCTGGTGATCCTTCACGGCTTTTCCACGGCTCAGCGCTGTTGACAATAACTTCGTATGAGTAATGTGAACTTAAAAAAACTGTAACGTGTTAAGATGAAATGTTAATGTACTTACTGATCGTTGTCGACTGAAAGAAATCTGGGAGCTGGCGTTGGTGGACATAATGTCGCTGGTCGATGCCAGGGTATCAGTACGTCCTGCGAACCCAGAACAATAGTTTAATAACTTTCTAATATTACACTGGACTTATAAGTATAGACTTTATATAAGAAAGTAATCACCGATCTCTTTACATGACTACGCCTTTGACACGAAAGTCTCGGTGTCGTAGATTAGGAGTATTAATAAATTATGTCAATAAAAGGATTGGTAAAAGTTATATCCAAAGTAAGGTTTAAAATTAATCTCTCAGCTACACCGGAGTAGTACTAGTTTGCTATTGCATTTCGTTTGATAAGTAAGATATTCGAAAGGCTAAACATCCGCTACCCTTTAATCCCTAATCCTTTCCAGTAAGGGCAGCAGCACGTCTATGATTCAAATTGTACCTGTTGGTGTTTATGGATTGAGAAGATCAATTAAAATCAGGCGAACCAGTTGCTCTTTCGGGTTACCGATGAATAAAACTTTCCATAACTAAAATCTGGTTCTCACTTGTGAGTGAAAGTTTCGTCCCTCGTGCTCCATGGCCCACACGGTGAGCAACAGCCTCCCGCCGATCCTGGTGACCCTGGCGAGCTCCCGCAGGGCCATCGCACGCCGCTCCACCGTCGCGAAGTGATGTACCACCGCGATGGATAGCACAGCGTCGAATGACTCGTCGCGGAAGGGTAGGCACAGGTTATCGCATACTACCACCTGGAAGATCAAATAGTCGAATGAAGATGTTTATTCCGTTTTAGGTCACAAGCACGCATCTTTGACTCTTTAAAACGTATTATTATCAGTTACAGTTCCTCCTAAGGGTGTAGAAAAAACCGTGAGGAAACCCGTGTACCTAAGAATTTTCTATAGTAATTTCGAAGGTATATGAAGTGTACTGATGCCTACTCGCTTTCTAGGGGAGGCCTGTTTGCAGTAGAGGGAATATTAGCTGGGCTAGTGTTATTAACAGTTGGTATTCAATTTGAACAATTTTGGCGTTCTTGCGTTTTAACTTCTTATTTGGACATTTCTGTTGCGTCAATAAGGGCCTGTTGCGCAGACCTTGTGTTCTAGAATCTAGATAAAAAGGATAATGTTACCTCATTGCTGTGTTGCCTGGCGTGCGAGGCAAGCCTAGTGCATCTGTCTCCGCCCACGCAGAACACGGACGGATTCACGTTCAGGTATTTGCCGTTGCCACAGCCTAGTAAAAAAAAAAAACAAATCAAAAGTTAATTACAATCATTTAAAAAGGCCTGTTACATCATTGTATGAAGTGGGAAACTAGGGCACAATTAATAAATAAGTTCTTTTTATTAGAATTAACAAATCTATAATTATGAGTTTGTTTGCTTGAATGGAAATGTATATTAGAGCTCATGGTTTATAAGTAACTAGTTGTAAATGTTACGTGATGCAATTATTTACCTATTTTACCTAAATATTCAAGCCAATATAAAAAAACATGAAAATACTTTAGGTTATTGTAAATATGCTCGCGTGGTAATCATTGTAGGCGTTACCATTATTGAGATAAAAACATAAAGGACTTTGTACCACCCACTTTTCTATTCTACAAATGCAAAATGTTACGCATATTTTAATAAAACTGCATTATATTTATTCTACAGAATAATGTTATCTAAATGTTTGCTAATCCCACTCTGTCAACCTACACGTATTTGGTGGGATTGATGATACGCGTAGGTTACTTTTATATAAATATTAATTAGAAATGGGAATAATAAATGTAGTAATAATATACTATGATTAATTAATTTTATTTCTTTAAGGTTGTGTGTTTATGAATGAGGCGTATTGTCTTTAATAATTTTATTCGTCGTTAATTATATTTTGTCTGAATATTATTGTAAGAATACATCACTGTTAAAAACTGTTTTATCTAAGACTATTTATCATTCAAAAAAGAACCATTTTATCATTTATCCGTAAATATAGTTTTACTTTAATGTTAGACATTAAAGTAAAACTATATTTACGAACCTATATTGCAGATTTAAATTTTGAGTTTTCGGATGACCAACATCTCAGTCCGTTCCGTGACAACAAAAGCTGTAAAGTTATACTATGAAAACCGCGATAAAATCAGAACAATAGTTTTATTACAAGGTAATCCGTGTTATTAAGCATATTAGTTGAAATAAAATAACAGCTTATTATCGTTAATTAATTGTGGCTATTGGTGATAACCATTTCTCCTCATTTGACGCTCTATTTAGACTCTGTTTACTATCAGGACCAGTGGCGTCACTTTGTCATGCTCCTATAAAAAAATTTACTCATTTTATAAATATTTTTTGTAATAATATTTATATACAAATGTACCTAACAAACATGTCTATCAAATATCTTATTAAGGGTTGCGTGCATTTAAAGGAGGCAGCGGATTACCTTCCAAAGAAACACCTACGCGTTGACATTTAGATTCCACGTATTCGCTAACACCGCGAATTGGACTGTTTATGTTGAATTTAAATGGCGTAAAGTTTCTAAGAACGGTTTGCTAGAACATTCGACTGGTGAATGGAGGTGCTTAGGCGTGAGAACTAATGGAGATAGATTAATTTATCTTAGAAACAACTTGAATATCCAAGAAGATAAGTTCGTGAAGTGTTTTGAAATTTGATGTAGTGAGACAAAAGGTCAGAGAAGTCAGTACGGTTTGTATGTTAAAGGTTCTTTATTAAGGACTACCTCGATACAATACGACTAACGGACTAAGGTCTCACGTTCGAATCCGCGGTTGGGCTAACTAATATTGATTTTTTTTGTTCTTTATCAGCCTGTAATCGTGAATTCGTGCACAATAGCGTTAGGTTTGCCTCCTAACACATCATGGGAAAAACGGCGAACAGTGAGTGCATTAGCTGCGCCTTTGTTTATTTACCTTTGGAGATAAAAAAGCGTGAGTATGTGGACTCTTAAGACAGTATACTGACCAACATCACAAACAAGGCTGCCAGGTTCAAGATCGGAGAGGAAGGCCTGCACGCCCGGCGCGGAGCACGCGGCGTCTCGTCGCCGTCCTCGCCGGCCTGCTCGTACACGTCGTGCACGTAGGCTCGCTCGAGCGCCGCGCCGCGCGCGCCGACTCGCCCGCCTCCGCGTCAGCGCCCGCGCCCGCGCCGCCCGCCACCGCGCCCGCGCCCGCCCCGCCATCCGCCATCACCGTACCGCCATTGCACTGCGCTGGAATTTTACAATACATATCTTTACATATAATGAAACTGTAACTGCCCGATGTCTGCTTATAATATCTATTGTATATTGAAGAACAACAATGTGGGAGGTCTTATTGGAGCAACAGAAGTCAAAACGACAGTAGTTTTATTACTCTCCACGTTTGAAACACACATCACGCAAAAGCTACTTCATGAAATGAATTCAGTTTTCACTGATGTATTGCCAGAGGATTCGAAAGAGAATATTATGTTGACAAGTGTATGTCATCGAACTATTTATTAAGTGTCGCTTAAATCGGTAGCCCTACATTACAGGCATGACTTCGCACACAGGTTCCTTATGTATCTATATGACATACGAGCATTGACATAAGAGCTACCATAATGTTATGTCAAACCCAACAGGAACATAGCTAGCGCATATAAAGTTCAAAACAACAACAATTAATTAAATTCATTTAAAACAAACATGAAACGATGTCAACCGGCGTCTCTTTGTTACCCTTACTATGCAGTAGCAAGGCAAAAGCAATTTAGTACGCATCGCGGGCACGTGAGCGCGACCCGGTGACCCGGCCGGGTAACGTCCTGGATCCCGGTACAATATCCCGGTCGCTATCCGCCCGGCCCGCCCCCGCCAGCCACCGCTCGACACCCTATAAATTTTAGGATGCGCTCAAATTACGCTAACTGTTATCTGTATTGCGGAAACTGATTTTATGCGATGGGCGAAGTTGGAATTGATTTTATTGGAAAGACATTTATTGTTTTTTAAAATAAGAAATATGGCTACACGGTTTACGAATTATTCCTGAAAAGAGGTATATAATGTGGGTTTAAGGTTACATAAATATAAATATTTCTTCTTTAGGAATATTATTATAATATCTTGAATTTCGAATTCAATTTCTTTATACAAATAAATCAAAGAAGTCAAGTTGGAATACGAATTTCTTTGAATTTCGAATATAATTAAAAAAAAATTGCTAGCAAAGGAGGTAAGAACGTATTTTTTCAGACGGCAAACGTCTGCGATGCTATAAATCGCGACGGTGCGCGACGTGACCGACCCGTTTCCGCGTGTTCCTAAATCGAATTCTGCAACACTTTTTGTAGACAAAAGACGTGGCTAATGTTGCGAATCGGAATCCGGTCGCGGATCGAAATTGTAGTTATTTTTTATTGCGCCGTGTAGAGTGAATTTGAATTCAGTTTTGGTACTTATATTTATTTTGTTATTTTCGCCCAACGAGTAGGCCTTTCGTATGGGAGAAAGTGTCTATTTAGTGTTTGGACTATCGGCAGTTACGCGTTTTGCTACGTCTTGATACCAGATGCAATAAGGCGCAGAAAGATCTCAAAAGGTGTAACGTGGCCAATATCTCTTAAAATTATTGATTACCTCAGCTGTTTTTTGATTGTAAACCGTCGCAAATACAAAATTATTTATTTTGAACATAATTTGGCCAACATATATCTAATAGCGTATTTATGTTCTAGGTAGCAATGAATTGCTATATTTTTAGTGGACAAACGCATTTATTGTTATTTTAGGTTAATAATTTGCAGGTATTGAATAATTGTACCTCCATCTACAGATTGCACAGTTTATGTGAGATATCTGACTCGTCATTATAACGTTTGGCAAAACATAGCAGCCGAATATACAAGACACTAACTTTATCAAATTATTACCCGTGTTTAGGGTCAGTGGAAACATATATTTATATCTCAGTAAGGGATATATTTTACTACCGAAAATGCCGAAATAGAATGTCGTTAGTAAACAAAGAATCAAATAAAAGATGTGACGCATCTGCCGCCCGAGTGGGGCCGCGTGGGCGAAGAGATTTTATTAATAAAGTTTGGCCGATACGTCCGTTTAGCTCGACATTTTTACCCTTTCTTGTGGTTCCTGAGAAGTGTTTCCGAACTGACATACATCTTTGGTTTAATTCAGTATTTGTTTACTAACTAATATGAGTGTGGAATTGTTTAAGAGTTTGTCCTTATTTCACACAGTAATCAAGTTTTTCTTCCATTAAAATATCAGATGATGCATCATTTATTATTTGCAAATTGCACTGTATTATTAACCGAAAAAAAGGAAGAGGTTCTTATTTCGACTGGGTTTTCTTTTTTGTTGTTTGTTACCGCTTGTTGCTTTTGACTGGGTGAATCGATTTTGATTCTTTTTTATTTGAAAGCTGGTGCTTCCCGTGTGGCCCCATATAAATTTCACTAGCTTTTGCCCGCGGCTCCGCCCGCGTTATAAAGTTTTTCAGGCAAAGTTTTCCGTTAGTAGTTTCCGGGAGCCTATGTTCTTCCCAGGGTCTTAAACTGTCTCCATACCAAATTTCATCTTAATACGTTGGGTAGTTTTTGAGTTTAACACGTTCAGGCATACAGATGCAGCGGGGAACTTTGTTTTATAATATATTTTTAGAACTTTTTAAGAGGAACAATACCGTCATACATCATTGTTGCATAACTTTAACCGTTTACGCAGCGCACGCAACGGAAGCTCTCAAAACTAATAATTTTTCCTCGATTTGCAACATGTTTCATTACTGTTCCGCTCCTATTGGTCATAGCGTGATGATATATAGCCTATAGCACTCCAGGAACAAAGGGCTATCCAACACAAAAAGATTTTTTCAGTTCAAACCGGAGTTCCTGAGATTAGCCATTACTGCTTCGCTCCTATTGGTCATAGCGTGATGATATATAGCCTATAGCGCTCCACAAATAAAGGGCTATCCAACACAAAACGAATTTTTCAGTTGAAACCGGTAGTTCCTGAGATTAGACATTACTGCTCCGCTCCTATTGGGTATAGCGTGATGATATATAGCCTATAGCACTCCACGAACAAAGGGCTATCCAACGCAAAAAGAATTTTTCAGTTTGGACCGGTAGTTCCTGAGATTAGCGCGTTCAAACAAACAAACAAACAAACAAACAAACAAACAAACAAACAAACAAACAAACTCTTCAGCTTTATATAATAGTATAGATATAGATTATTGTTGTTATTTCATAGTTCGGAGATACATCAAAAAACTCTTAAAATGATGTCCTCAACGTATATATATTTGTTCATGTATTTAAATCTAGCTTAAAGCTACCAATTTTAATTAGTCACCGACTCCAAAACTGGTACCCGTATACAAGTAATGTTAAATTATTTTTAGTTTTGAAGGCGGTATATAATTTTCGTTAAAAGATTATTTTCTTTATATTATGAAACGATTAAAAAAAAATTAATGGAC